>NC_137920.1:63909239-64261739 GCF_963457725.1 Sprattus sprattus
GTGGCAGTATACCCTGTGATTAATGCTGACTGAATTGATGCTATTTTTTTCTAATTTCTTAAGAACAGTCTGCAGGGCAGGGTCAAAGAGGAATTCTGCTCATGTCCTGAATGATGGATTTTGTTAATAAGTCTGACTAAAGACTAACAGGCCACAATCCCATAAAACAAGACAGACCCTATTGTGCCCCATCATGTTTGGCCTGACACCAGTCATGCAGACTGACCACTGTAAGCACTATCTGATATGGATCAAATTATGCTGGCGCCTTACTGCTTCATCTACAAAGTGATGAGTGCACAGGATGCCAAAGTGTTGCTTCATGACAACAAACAATGTGTTTTTGTGTCCATGATGCGGTGTCCATGCTCAATAATTACATGGATTTATATTCTCAACGCGGAGGTCACTGATGTTACCATTGTTAACATTAGACCAGTGCACAAAAGTAGTAATTTTTATTTTGGAAGTTAAAAACACTGAATGAATGGTTGTCCTGTGCCAATGCGTTTGAAATGTTCACATTTGCCTGATATTCACATTTGAAAAATTGCTGAGTTATGTGAAACTTGGGTAGCCACTAAAATGGTCAAACTAAAATGTTTAGAGGCCATAATAGACTGTATGGAGAAAACACTACAAAGGAAAACGCTACTAGGAGACATTACATCCCTACATCACACTGATACACAAGGCTGAGCAGCAGGCTTTACACATGCAAAATGGACCCTTACAAGGATGAAAACTACTAAATATGGACATGCAATGTCCGGTGTTTATCAATTTACATTCTTCGTGCCTTTATGAAAAATCTGAATACTTTATTCAAATAAAGGGATGGATTTTAATGCCCGCGTCTGACAAACAGCCTTCAATAAAAGAAGCTGTCGGCCGAGCTGGAAAGATGGGCCGCTGCCAAATATTTTTGAAATGGCTTGTTGTGAGGGGACCATCTGAAGATTAAAAACATCTCTTGAATTACAATGACACATCACGAAATAAAATTAATGCAGTATTTTCATTAGAAGGATTGAGTCTCCGAGTGTTTCACTATCCATTAGGTAAGGGGGGAAGGGCGACACGGCAAAGTACTATGATTTGCGCTTTCAGGGAAATACACAACACACTCACTGTGGCTCTCACGGTTTAACCTATAGGTCCGTTGAGTGATAGGCAAGCTGCATGCAAACGCTGAAGTCGTTAGAGGAGTGCGTCTATCGGGAATGGTGGCGGAGGCTGCACATGTCGTGGTTCCTTTACATGTGAATTGGCTTAATGGTAGCCTGCCTTGACTAGGCCTCCGCGCTTGACATACTGAGTGTTTTGAATTGATGAAAGAAGGCAACGTATTAAGAAATACAAATAGCTAACACTTCACATTATGAATTCGGTTTTGCATTTCACACCATTTCACTAATGACGCAAAGGTACACAATAAACATTACAATGTAGGCACTGGTTAAATAAAGTGACCTGGAGTTGAATATCTAAGCAGGCCAAATTTGGCTACCATGTAGTAGCCTACACATTAGGGATGGATCATCGGCTAATTCATAGCAGGATTTGTTGGAAAAAGTGAAGCAGAATATGTTGAAAACTGTAGGCTATTATGGCGGTTAATAAATTGTTTCTAAAAAAATGTCCCGATGATTTCAGTTTGCTACTTGTCAACTACATCGTAAAGATAATCAATTAATTTGTTATATCTATCTATTATTATGATTGCAAATAGCAAAATATCTACCTAGTAGCTACCAAGATCGATCTTATTTTAAGCAGTGCAAAGGCGTGTTTCTTATGTAGCCTAAAAATATATATACTTTTCACGAAACTGCAGATAATTAAAAATGGGGATGAGTGGCAATACGATAAAAGATATATAGAAATCGGCTTTTTAGTAGACATTTATTCTCACTAGTATTTTAATTGCTTACCGTTTGTTGGTAAGCTATGCAGACTCTGCATAATTCTTCATTTCTGATCATAGGCATGGTCTAGCCTGCTGTTTGAGAAAGTGATAGTGGTTATAATGGTGTTCAATACGACACAATCGTTAAATAATTTTCTGGTTTATTAATTTGTTTGCTTTGATGAGGTGGGTGAATACTTTATTTGACATTATTTAACTTTATTTATAGGCTTGGAAAAAAAGGTTATTGTGTGTAAAGCATACACCTGATACAGAAGTCTGATCAGATGTTTGCAGATTAAAACATCAAATACATTTTAATAACTTGCCTATAGCCGATAATATTTAATTTAACGTTTTATGATGTAAATATATTTTGCACTTAATTTCTCAACTTCAACGTAACAAGCAAAGGGGGATCAGGTTGATTATTCCCTGCTTGTACACGTGCGCTCCTTGGCCTGTGCTGTCATCTAGTGGACGCCAAGGCAGTGTCATTTCTTTCGATACTGACTGAACTGATTTGGAAAGTTATGAAAGAAATAGGCCTGAGGTAGCTGGTTTTAAATTCGTGTAGGATATAACATTTTAACATAGACTAGTCTAATTATGTTAATCGCCTTGTTAATTACTGTAGTAAAGAATAACTAAACATACAATGAGTAACATGAGTAGTGCCGGAAATGTATCAGTGTTCACAAGTCAAAAATAATCGCATGATTTTTGTTAGAACTGTTTTGCGTAGGCCTATTTTGATCTCCGGCAAGGCTTGCAGGTGTCTGTCAGTATTTAAAAAGCACTGATAAATACAGTGAAGACATGCCCTCAGGCTACCTAATTGTTCCATGCATTAAAAAATGTCCCTGTACATGTTTCTGATTAGCTGATGAAGGCCTAATACAGTGTTACAACACAGTACATCATTGAAATACCTGTGATATTACCTCAACACTGTTTCTCAGACATTGATATGACTTAGTACTGAAATGTTTTGCAGACGTTAGCTTTTTGAGTGTTGTGTGTTGTCCACCTAACATGTCCACTTTGTTTCCTATCTACAGTGAAACTCAAGACCTGTTTTTAAACCAAACAAGACATCCATGTATTCTCTGAATTTCTGACATGGACATTACACAGGGAACAAAGCCAAAAAAAGTAAGTGTCAATTATATTGTTATTGTATATTTTGTTTCATACTATTGCCAACAGCAGGCCCTACTGGAGTCTGTTGTGGACACATATGAGAGTGTGTAAAATGGCCAAACTAATCTAGTCCCCTCTGGTCACAGCTAGCTCTAGGGCATGGTTGTGTCTGCACATGGTTGTGTCTGCTCCCCTAAGCTATTCACCCTTTACACCAATGACTGTGCTACCAGTGCACCTAATCACCACATCATCACGAATGATACTGCACTGGCAACACTGAAGAAGTAGGGGGAAGAGTCTGACATATACCTGGATGGTGTCATCAAAGTGGTCCAGTGGCGGGATCTGAACGCTCTCATACTCAATACCCTCAAAACAGACTATCAGAAGATCATTTTGGAGCCACTCAAGACACCCATATAGCTTGGATTACAATTCACAACCAAACCAGGAAACAAACATCATCATTAAATACCTGAAGGTGTACGTGGACAGTGCACTGTCCTGGACCTACCATTTGGACTATAAAATGGTACAACAAACTTAGGTCATTTGGAACCAGTAAGAAAATGATATATTATATTTCATTTCATTTCATTTCTGAAAACAGATACCCTTAATCCTACACACTGTACCTTTAGTAAAACTAATTGCAATGCCTGTAGCTTTGTCACTAATACAATTTTCATGTGTCCCTGATGACAAAGCATCAAGCAGACGCTGATCACATGATGTATTTGAAGAGAAAAGACCAATGGCTTTGTGTTGGTACATTGTCATACACATTATATCTCATTACACCATACACCTCTTATAAAAGTGTGTAATGCTTGCAGAAGGAGGATATATATATATAAAGCCGCAGAAAAAATTAAGAGACCACTTCAAAATGATCAGTTTTCCTGGTTTACTATTTATTGGTATGTGTTTGAGTGAAATTAGCCAGGCCAGTAAAGGTGTGGATGAAGGACCACCAGATCAGGACCCTGTCATGGCCAGCCCAATTCCCAGACCTGAATCCCATTAAAAACCTCTTGAATGTGATCAAGAGGGAGATGGATGGTCACAAGCCATAAAAAGAAGCCGAGCTGCTTGAATCTTTGCGCCAGGTGTAGCATAAAGTAACCCAACGGCAATGTGAAAGACTGGTGGAGAGCATGCCAAAACACATGAAAGCTGTGATTGTGAATCAAGGTTATTCCACCAAATATTGATTTCTGAACTCTTCCTAAGTTAAAGCATTAGTATTGGGTTGTTTAAAAATGAACATGAACTTGTTTTCTTTGCATTATTCGACATCTGAAAACACAGCATTTTTTTTGCTATTTTGACCAATTGTCATTTTTCTGCAAATAAATGCTCTAAATGACAATATTTTTATTTGAAATTTGGTAGAAATGTTGTCAGTAGTTTATAGAATGAAACAAAAATGGTAATTTTACTCAAACACATACCAATAAATAGTAAAACCAGAAAAACTGATCATTTTGAAGTGGTCTCTTAATTTTTCCCTCGGCTGTATATATTTGATTTGATTTGTTTTGTGCACGCACAGTCGGTTGGGGAGAACTGTGGTTGTATCTTTTGCTCATTTGATCATAACTATTGTCCACAAATACAATATATACATTTCATGTACAGTTATTTCATTAATTGAAATTAAAACATGGCAACCTCATGAAGGATTCAAAAGGACTTCCTTATCTTAGCAGTTGGTTAACTTGATGCACAGTTGAAGTTCTGAGGCCTCTTGAATGCAGTGAATGACAGTCAGTACTTCAACTCCATCCACTGCTGCAAGAACTACTGCTGTTGCTGTTGTTTCTGCAGGATCGGATGTCTCTAAAGTGATTGAGACACTAAGGGCCTGATTTACTAACAGGATTGCGCCCATTTCTGGCGTAAAATAGCGGTCGTAAACATAAAACGGTATTTACTAATGGGCCGCAGCGCATATTAACGCCTGTGGGTGTGAACAGGGGAGGTAACTTGGAGGTGGGTGGTAACGTAGGCGTGAGGCGCAATTTACATGGGTGGAGACAAGGTAAGTGCGCCTAATGATGTCATGCGTGGTATTTACTAAACTGCCTGTGGAGCGCACGTCTCCAATTTGCAGGCTAATTCTCCGCCTCATAAAAGCACGTCTTAACCAAGCGCAATTTCATTGAGTCTGAAAACGTTGATATGGCAGCAGTGATAAGAGAAAGGCGAAGAAAGAAGACAGAGACAGCGCACAGAAATAATGTTTTCAACTCGCATAACACATTTTCAGTTAAATGAACCACAAATCATTAGACGGTACAGGTTAACCAGCCACGCAATACTTAAATTACTGAACCAGATCAGAGATGACATCTAACCCTCCAACCGGAGATCACATTCCATTCAATCAGTTGGTAATTGGTAAACATTGCAAATATTGGCACCGAATCATTTCAAACAGTTATAGTATCAGCAGTTGATTTATCTCAGCCTTCACAAATATTCACACAGGTACTCGAAGCATTGCTATGGCGCACTGGTCAATACATTTCCCCACTGCCTCAGCCGAAATTTTAGACATCAAACAGGACTTTTTTTGAAATCGCAAACTTTCCGAACATAATATGAACCATTGATTGCACCCACGTCCATATATATTGTAGTGAACCCATGTCCCTTGTAGAAATTATTAATCTCGCCATGTACACATCTATATTGTTATAATAGACAGTTTATGCATTAATGCCACCAATAGCATATTCTTTATAATCGTGTTCTTTTAAACATCTTGCTGTAGGTGATGGCGGGCAGAACAACATTATAGCAGCGCACACATTGAATCAGGTTCAGTGATTGAGCGAACGTGAACCAATATATCAATCTCCACTTGCTGTAGCTTCATTTTCTCTTCCTAAATAAATACCACGGAAAATGCGGAAAAACACCGTGCGTTAATGTGCGAACGCAGTTTAAGCAGCGGTCGCAATGTTAGTAAATCAAGCCCTATATAGGGCGGAGTAAACACAGATTGCCCAGCGCGATCTGGTTTGATAAATACCAACTAAAATGCGCTAAAACACCGTGCGTTAATTTGCGAACGCAGATTAAGAAGCGCTCGCATATTAGTAAATCAGGCCCTAAAGCCTCAGTGTGAGGGACCGGTGCGGTGCGGTCACCCCACGCTATTTTGGGATGCGGCGACTGGACTGGGTGGTGTAGTTGGGAAGATGGTAGCTGTCTCTCCTCAAAAAGCCCTCTCTCATGGAGTGAGTCACCCTTTACATAGGGCAGCCACTTGGGCTAAATTGGTCCAATTTGGACCCCATTTTTGTCAAATTTATTTTTTCAAGGCCTGTCGGTCAAAGCCCAAAGTGCAATGGGTTTCCCTCTGAAATGTTGCTTTAGATGTGTTATTGCAGTTGCAGACCACAATGATCATATACTGCATGGTAACTCCTGTGGCACGATCATGTGTGCATTTGTGAATTAATTGATGAGGCACATTTGTGCTTGGATTCATTTATGTTAGATTTATGTGTTGTTTCATTTACAAGCCTGATGCTGCCCATACAGAGTTAATTGTGCCCCCTCAGGCTTTTCGTACCAGAGACACCATGAAGCCACAAACTTTGTACACCTGAATTTGAGGATTTTCTGCCATTCTTCTATGCAAATACTCTCAAGCTCTTCCAGGTTAGATGGGGACTGTTTGTGGACAGCCATCTTCAAGTACCTCCAGAAATGCTTGTTTGGGTTCAAGTCAGTGATCTCAAGGACCACTCATCTGGGCCACAGGGACTGTCTCAAAGCCCCTCCTGCGTTGTCTTGGCTGTGTGCTTAGGGTCATTGGTCCTCATTCTCGAACGCAGTTTAGAAGAAATTTCTTCTTAAGTCCACTTACGAAGTTTCCCTGGAATAGAATGGACACCTCTACATTCTGCAACAGTACCTCCACCTCTGCACCAGTGAAGTAAGGTGTGCCTTTACTGGCCGGTGCACCACCTGTGTTTGCTTTCCGTTTTGACATGATTTTAATCAGTCAAGTTGATTTTGTGTTGCCTGTGGATTCTGTTTTGCACGCGGCTCTGTTGTTGCATGCCCTTACAAGGAGCTGGCAGGGCGTTTAGGTATGCAAATTCAGGTGTACAATTTAAGAATCAGCGCACAGCTAAGAACACTTTGGCGGTTTAAGAACACATTTCGAGGCGTTCATGAATCCGGCGGAGATCTTTTCTTAGCTTGGTGTTTCGAAGTTCATAAAAAGACATTTAAGAAGACACTTAAGAAAATGTTCAGGAATGAGGTCCACTGTCCTGTTGGAAGGTGAACTTTCAGCCCATTCTGAGGTCCTGAGTGCTCTGGATCCAGTTTTCATCAAGGATATCTCTGTTCTTTTGTACTATATTCCGTTCTGCTTTCCCTCAACCCTGACCAGTCGCCAAGTCCCTGCCGCTGAAAAATGCCTCCATAACATCATGCTGCCACTATGCTTCACCATTGGGATGGTATTGGGCAGGTAATGAGTGGCACCTGGTTACCTCCAGACATGACACTTACAATTTAGACCAAACAGTTCCATCTTGGTTTTGTCGGATCAGATAATCTTGTTTCTCACAGTCCTTTATTAGCTTTTTTGCGCACTCCAAGCCAATTTCCATTTACAGTATTTCTCTGTTCCTAAAACACATTTTTTCAAAGCATGCCTCGGTTTCTCTTAGCTCTAAACACAAATCCCAAAACCACTCACACAAAATGCAAAACCCTTTATATCTCTTGCAAAATGACACTTTGGTTTCAAAACACTATTATATCACCTCAAAAGGGCATTTTGTTTTCAAACAACAAACACAGACCATTATTTGAGTAGACATTCTAAGCATTGATTGAACACTGATGTGCTCAATGGAAAACACTACTATGAAATGGGAAAACACTAGTATGAAGGCCTTATCAGGAGTATTATGCCTTTTCATCTCCAGTGTTACTGTACGCTTTCTTCTGTTGTAAAATATTGTAACTGTATAATGTTTTAACTCAAAAATGAAAGAAAAATGTAAAATAATAAAAGGACAAAAAAACTAGACTGCATCCTGTTCTTGCTCAAGACAATATCGACAATTGTTGTGTTGTGAAACATCTGAAAATACAGTTTGATTTGAACATTTGATTGGATTACAATACAGTACAGTAATGTTTCTGTGCTGATAGGACGTAATCAGTTGTGGAAACGTATATGACTTACAGTATTTCTCTGTTCCTAAAACACATTTTTTCAAAGCATGCCTCGGTTTCTCTTAGCTCTAAACACAAATCCCAAAACCACTCACACAAAATGCAAAACCCTTTATATCTCTTGCAAAATGACACTTTGGTTTCAAAACACTATTATATCACCTCAAAAGGGCATTTTGTTTTCAAACAACAAACACAGACCATTATTTGAGTAGACATTCTAAGCATTGATTGAACACTGATGTGCTCAATGGAAAACACTACTATGAAATGGGAAAACACTAGTATGAAGGCCTTATCAGGAGTATTATGCCTTTCATCTCCAGTGTTACTGTACGCTTTCTCCTGTTGTAAAATATTGTAACTGTATAATGTTTTAACTCAAAAATGAAAGAAAATGTAAAATAATAAAAGGACAAAAAAACTAGACTGCATCCTGTTCTTGCTCAAGACAATATCGACAATTGTTGTGTTGTGAAACATCTGAAAATACAGTTTGATTTGAACATTTGATTGGATTACAATGCAGTACAGTAATGTTTCTGTGCTGATAGGACGTAATCAGTTGTGGAAACGTCTATGACTTACTTGCACATAGTCATATCATACTGTAATTGTTTGACTCTATCAGAGTTTCTGTCAAAAGGCACCCTGTACACCTGCTTCATTCTTGAGATGTTCTGCCTTAGAACATGGTCCACTGTGGCTAGGCTCTTTGTATTGATGTTTAGGAATATGTCTTGGTCATCAATGGTTGCACTTTGTATTTGTTTACGTACACTGTAATTTTACAAATACAGTACAATGTAAAATATTCTACAGATACAAATACAAGAATACTATGCTCCTGATACAGTAAGGCATTCAAACTAGTGTTTTACTGTCATAGTAGTGTTTCTTACCCATTCTCTCTTCTGAATGTCCGGAGAATCGGTGCAACTGAGAAGCGGCTTATGTTTGGTTGAACCCTCTGGCCAGCCTTGCCAGCCTCCTGCATGGTCAAACCCATGTTGACCACATGTTTGAACACATTGGCCTGAATCTCATCAGAGATACAGTAATGGCTCTCCGTCTTGCTCTTCCTCTTCATCATTTTCCTCCTCCTCCTCCTCTTACTCTCACTCCTCTGCCCCTCTGATCACCACTCACTTCAATGTTGCCATACATAAACTGTTCTCCAAAATAGGAGCTAAAGTTTTGATTTCAAATTGCACAACAGCTTTGGAAATGGAAGTTTTGTCATTTGATTAGCAGTGTTTTCTGTTTGAACACAAGGAGGTTTTGGCATTGATGAAGCATGCAAAGTAGAGAGGATGGTATTTAGTGTTTTGAAGAAAATGTGGTTAACAATTGAAAACTGTGTCTAAAGCAGAGAATTGTGTGTTGTGGTTTGAAGAAAGTGCGGTTAACAATTGAAATCTGTGTTTAAAGCAGAGAATTGTGCTTAAAGTTTAGCAGAATTGGTTTAGGGAGTTGGCACTTGGGTTTAGTGTTCAGAGAAACCGAGGCATGTTTTGAAAAAATGTGTTTTAGGAACAGAGAAATACTGTAAATGATCCTGCTTTTGTAAGCCAATACTTTCAAGATCAGTCAATAAATATCGTTGGTTTTGACGTATGCTGCCCCCTTCTCTATGTTGTTAGTGGACATATCATGTGTCCTGTTCAGCTATGTTACATCATACAACATTTGAGACATGTGGATAATGAAAAAGTGGGATCATTTAATGTGGAGCCACATCATGTTTGCTTATGAAGGCTCCTGTATGTAACTTTCTTCCATAGCGTTCCACCTGTAACTTTCTACTCTAGCTATGTAAAAAGAGGGGAAATATTACTGTTAGTTGCTGCCATAGTGGACAAAAAGGTATTGCTGTATGAGGAAATCGGCTGACTTAATGCACCTACTGAATGGGTCGCCTCATTATCAAAAAAATTGCCCACCCTTAGAATTTTTTCAGGAGCCGCAACTGGAATCGAATTGTTGCACTGAACCGGAGCCATCTTGACAGAATATGCTGTACCACCCCAATCCTAGTCCTCTGCCCGATCCTAGTCCACCCTATTGCGCATGCGTAACTTTGTGACACTGAACATTAGATATACACACATTATATGTAAGACAAGACCCATATGTTGACGTTAAGCGTTATGCTGTAAACCGTTTACAACATTATTAAATATTACGTTTAATAAACCTACATTGTGTGTTAAGACAACCCAGATATGTTGATGTTGAGCCTTTTGCCTTTTAACCGTTTACAAGATAATTAAATATAACATTAAATATACCCACATTACGTGTTAAGACAAGGCCCATATGTTGACGTTTAGCCTGTAAAGCGTTTATGTCTGACCATGCGCGATTTATTTTGAGCCTTATGCCGTTAACCGTTTGTGTCTGAGCATGCGCAATAGGGTGGACTAGGATCGGGTAGAGGACTAGGATAGGGTTGTTACATACATAGACATCATATAGGTAGACGCCGCCTCCACTGCTTCTCGGCGAAACGCGTCGCCGCCATATTGTTACAGGAGCTCTCTGACGTCAGAGGTCTGTCAAACGTGTCAAACAACCGCAAGTTGCCAGGAGCTGCGGTTTATCTGGATACAAATCACGATAACCTTTTACATTTCGCAACCAATTTCATGGAGTATTCAAGGGTTTATGCTCTACGTGAAGTGTGTGAAAAAGATTTGCCTCTACATTACTTTGAATCTCGCTAGTTAAATCGCCAGTCATTCATGTGCATGGGTCTATGATAAACGCTCACCTTTCTTGCACAGCTCGTGCACTTTGAAAATACTGAGAAGATCTATAAACTATCGAAATAGTGCTTCTTTAGTTACACGTATTGACCATCATTAAGAGAAAGAGCATACATCAAATAGTGAGAAACTGGCAGTCAGTGTGTTTTTCATAGTTTAATAGTTCCTTTTCAAGTATGTGCATTAAGAAACCTTGAACAGTGCAATTGGCAATACACAGTTATTTCACAAATCAACATTACAAAAAAAGCTATATATTTCTATAGCAGTAAAAATATGCACATCTCAATATATACATACACATCTCAATAGTTGAACTGTAATATAAATAACATAGCATATATATGATACAATATAATATAATGACTCAGTATAATGTGCAATGGAATAACATATGATATATATAATATGTGATACAATATAATATAATGTAATATATTTTAAGTATAGGTATATATTCATATTATATAATATATATATATATATTTGTACATTTGTACAATTTGACATATACGATCATGCTCATAACATTTTCAGATCTATGCAGTGCAATTGACACAATATAGAATTTCACACAATATATGATATAATATAATAATTTAATCTAGGCTAGAACCCTTTAAAAAGTATCGTCTTGCTGAGCTTTTTTCGACTGTTGCCAGTCTGTAATTGCAGCGTGCTCAGTTTTGCAATGTGGTGCAGCCTGATTTTGTGGAATATGAATATATACCTATACTTAAAATATATTATATTATATTGTATCACATATTATATATATCATATATATGTTATTCCATTGCACATTATACTGAGTCATTAATTTCTTAATGCACAGTCATTCATTTCTTAATGCACATACTTGAAAAGGAACTATTAAACTATGAAAAACACACTGACTGCCATTATTTCACTATTTGATGTATGCTCTTTCTCTTAATGATGGTCAATACGTAGTAACTAAAGAAGCACTATTTCGATAGTTTATAGATCTTCTCAGTATTTTCAAAGTGCACGAGCTGTGCAAGAAAGGTGCGCGTTTATCATAGACCCATGCACATGAATGACTGGCGATTTAACTAGCGAGATTCAAAGTAATGTAGAGGCAAATCTTTTTCACACACTTCACGTAGAGCATAAACCCTTGAATACTCCATGAAATTGGTTGCGAAATGTAAAAGGTTATCGTGATTTGTATCCAGATAAACCGCAGCTCCTGGCAACTTGCGGTTGTTTGACACGTTTGACAGACCTCTGGCGTCAGAGAGCTCCTGTAACAATATGGCGGCGACGCGTTTCGCCGAGGCAACGGGCTGAAGCAGTGGAGGCGGCGTCTACCTATACATGTCTATGGTTACATATGCCTCTGTCTAAGCTGTATGACGTTCTCATACGCTTTTACGTCCATTACTTATGACACGGCATGGAGAGGCGAGCCCTCCCAGAAGCCATAGATATCACTACACGATGGTAGACCACTACACGATGGTAGTCGTGCATGCACAGTTGCTCACTGCGCGATGGTAGTCGCCAGCCGATGGTAAAACTTTGCGCATGTCACTTTGCAACACTGTCGACAGGGGAGTACAATAGCTAGCTACAGCTTGTGGAACTTCACGAAAGACGGTATACTTCTGTAAGTTCTTAACGTTTGTATAATAAAGAAGTTTAAGATATACTGGATATCCCGATGTCTTTTGTTCTCAGTGTAAAGTTATATTGATGCTAGCACATCAATGCTTTATTTGTCTTACCTACTGCTATATTTTCTCACTTCTTCATAATACAAACTATTTGCCTTTTACCCTGACTCCGTCTACACACTTTTAATAATTAAACATTACATCAAAGGTACCCACATTATGCGTTAAGACAACCCCATATGTTGACGTTGAGCCTTGTGCCGTAAACAGTTTGTGTCTGAGCATGCGTAGCATCCGCGACTACCATCATGTAGTGGACTACCATCGTGTAGTGACAATAGAGAATGCATTCAGAGCTCTGTTTTGTGAAAAAAAAAAACGGATTTAAAATTGGAGTCAATGGTCTGGGGCGATTTTCATTTTGCCCCAAATCGCCCTGAAGGGGCGGGGCCATTTGAAGTACAACTTTTGCCTGGCAGCTTGGCTGTTACCTGATTGGACAATGACATTCAAAGGCAGATCAGACGGTCGAGTGGTAGAATCTGACAGAAAAAAACCCATCTAGATTTACATTTAGCAGACGCTTTTATCCAAAGCGTTTTTTTTTTCGCAGTGTGTCTCCCCAATCGCCCTTATGGACAAGCCGCCCCTGATGCAGACCCTTGTTGTTGTTATGACACTTGAAATATAACTCAGGTAACTCGCATTTCTCTTGATCATGTTTTGGGATCTTTCAACACCTTCATTGGAGGCCATCTGTGGTAAATGCAATTGATTGAACATGATTTGGCAAGGCACACACCTGTCTTTATAGGGTCGTACAGCTGACAATGCCTATCAGACCAAAAACCAAAGCTATAAGGTCGAAAGAAATGCCTGCAGAGCTCAGAGACAGGATTTGTTTTGAGGCACATATCTGGGGGGCCAATACAAACTATACTATTCTGCGGCATTTAAGGTTCCAAAGAGCACAGTGGCTTCCCTAACTCTTACGTATTATTATAATTAATGATTATCGACCATTTATTATTATAATTGTAAGTGTTGTTATAGCTATCATTGGGATACTGTTATTATTATCGGCCTCTTGTGATCTTTAAAAGAAAAATCTTACAGGTCTTTCAATGTGAGACATGAGCCTGCTTTGCCCTGCAAAGTTCCCCAAATCTTGGGGCAATGTTTGACAAACATGTCCTCAGGTCATCCTCAATCTGTGCACGTTTGCGGCATTTAGTTTTTAGCGCATGTCTCAACGCAAAAAGGAGGAGCATTTTTGTCGCAAAGCTGATCATTGCTACCCAGAATGACGAAAGAGGGGAGCTGGTAAACAGATGCTTAAGTCTACTGTCACTCTTCAGCTGCTCTTGCATGTTTATTTACAGCTCGTCTGCTGAGCAGAGAAATGGATCCCGAACTCAGGCAAATGAACGGTAGTCCTCTTTGAAATAGGACCCAAACTGATTTCTGATACTCGGCGTGATACAGTGTCATTTGACATAGGTGTTGCGCTGAGTTTAACAGCTGCCCTCTCTCCTATCATTAATCTACACGTCTGCGCGGCTGGCAAAATCTGTGTTTCGGCAATTGTATGGGGTTTGCCAAGCTTGGCAATTCTATGAGCAACTACATAAGATGCCTCCAGACACTGCTTGGAGACAGTACTATGCTTGGAGATGGTTTGTTGTTGCTGGAGGCCATCACGTTTATGTTTAAAGAAGTCCACAGGCTTCTCTTTCTGACTTTTACCAATCAGAAACTTGTCCGTAGTTGTGTTTGTTTGCTGATACAGTGTGTGTGAAGTTAATAAAGTTCTAATTTCAACGTCGTGTTCTTGTGAGTGTTTGTATGTGTCCGTCTGTGACATCGTGACCCCCCTGGAGAGTGACCGCGCTCCCCCGGGAACCACTGTGTTAAAACAACAGAAGGGAGGAATTGCCAATCGCTAAAGAGATGCTAGCGGCTAAACCTAGCCTGTACATTTGCTTACTTTGACACTATGACAAACTACTGAGTCACCGACTTTCCTAACACAGTCAAACATCAAGCAAGTGCAACACAAGACGGCAAATAAGCTACTTAATAGTTCGGCAGACAGTAGTAACCGGGCATCTTAAGGCAAACTTACATAACGCAATAATATGCCTACAGACCCTGGTATGGCAATAGCGCAGAGGCCATTCTCCATGTCAAACATCATTGTAGCGCCCCAATTTTTTAAAGATGTGATTTTAAGGTTAGATTGCTAATCCTTACCCTTACCCTAAAGTACTAAATACTGTTACTTTAAGGCAAAAGAGTTCCTCACGTTCAGAGGCTGTTCAAAGGTTGCTCCCGTTCTGAGCTTCTACAGTATTCTGGCAAACACATTCCATGGTATGTTTGGTGCATTTTATAATAGCCAAGTAAATAAACATGATGCTGACGGTGAGTTGCAAAAAATAATCTATTAATGGCACGGTTATAGGGGACAAGGGCAGAATATTTGTGGTCCATTCTCTGTCCATCATTACTCTTCGTATCGTACAGAATGACTTCCGGTCAGGTTTACCCAACCAAGCCTTGTTTTCGTTTTCAATATGGCCGCGATGTGAATAAGGAGAATTGAGGTGAATGTTAACATTTTCAAAATGGTTCCAAAAGGGAAGCCTTAAACTTTAATGATTCCTCATATCTTAATGATTGAAACTATTTTCTTTCTATTTTCTCTAATTGTATTTATCTTGTGTGCTTTTATGCGTTTTGCATATGCTTCCAAAGTACTTTCTAGGTGTGGGACCATGTGGAAACAGTGAGGACATTTTTCAGTCCCTTTGGCACTTTCCCTCCCTGGCCACAGCATGGCACTGTGTGCACACAACATTATCATTTTTTTTTCAGAATTTAAAACATCCAAGTGACAATGCTAGACCAAGCCCCCTTTTTAATATTACATTTTAACCGTTGTTAGAATTGGCCAAAATAGCTCAAATAGCTTCTATTTACTCATATCCAGACTGCCAGACAGTGTCACACTGTGGAAGACATCTGCCAGAGGATCTTATAAACCCTTCACAATGATTAGCAGAAAAACAGTGTCGTCAAACATTATCAGTAGACACACATCTGTAAGTATTCAGAATGTGCAGCCACCAGTATTGCTTAGAAATGTTTCTGACTGGCGGGAGCTGTGGCGCAAGCGGCAGCATCCCTGACCATGAATGGGTCTCACCGCCACAGGGACCTGGGTTAGAGTCCAACACGCAGTCATTTCCCGATCCCACTACCAATCTCTCTCCATCTCATTTCCTGTCTTTCTTCGCTGTCCTGTCTGATTAAAGAAAAAAAAAAAACTAAAATAACTGTAATAAAATATATGAGAACGCTTCACAATTCTAAATTGTCCATCTCTAACAGTGCTGCTGACCTATTGTACTTAGTTGCAAGTTTGTTCAAAAACTGAATAAAGGTGGCCAGGAGGTTTTGCTAAGACTTCGAAACAGTTTCCACACAAAGCTTCTGTCAATCACTGACCTGATATGTTTGAAGCTGAACCGGGTGAAAGCTAGTCCTCCAAAGCATGTGATTTCAGACAAACATTCATTCACCATCAGATCAGCCAACACCATCAGGTGAGCTTTACTGGGTTATATACCAGGCTTTACTTTAGACTGTCTTTCACAGAGCCTAATGTGTCAATAGACTCATTGACAGGACAGTAGAAGATAATTAATTCTTCCAATTCAGACCCTTATAAAGTTACTGCCCTAGAAGTTATTGAGGTGAATATCTGGGGGTGCAGATTTCAAAATCACTCCAAAGTGAAAGCCTTAAACTTTGATGATTCCTCAGATCTTAATGATTGAAACAATTTTCTTTCTATTGTCCTTGATTGAATGTATCTTGTGTGCTTTTATGTGTTTTGCATATGCTTCCATTCCAAGTACTTTCTAAGTGTGGGACCGTGTGGAAACAGTGAGGACATTTTTCAGTCCCTTTGGCACTTTCCCTGCCTGGCCACAGCATGGCACTGTGTGCACACAACATTATCATCCAGATGCTCAGTGTTACAGTGAAGTTAAGTTGGCCTACAATTTGTTCAGCATTTAAAACATCAAGTGACAATCCTAGACCAAGCCCCCTTTACATTTACATTTAAGCTGTTGTTAGAATTGCCCAAAATAGGTATACAGAATGGCGCAAAAGCCAAACTTTTCCAACCCAGGAGAACAATGTTTATGCATCCATGATTCAATGATTGACAAAACTACCAGACTGTCAGATAATGTTTTATGTACTCTGTGGAAGAGGTGTCTATTTATGTCTTCCCTCTGGGAAACTGTGTTTCAAAGCGTGTTACCTTACACTCCATGGATTTGGTTATGCAGCCCACTGCAAATCTTATTGTCTCAGTTGAATGATGATCCAGGTGACCAGGGCCTCTGTTGTTCCCCTGCCAGACATAGAGCTGTGGCCATATTCAAAACCAGAATTCTATTTCCTCCTATCAAGACTGCCAGGCGGTGCCATACTGACTGTGTGGAAGACGTCTGCCAAAGGATCTTATAAACTCTTATTATTCACAATGATAAGTACAGTAACAGTGTCATATCAAACATTATCAGTATGTTTCTGACTGGCGGGAGCTGTGGCGCAAGCGGCAGCATCCTCGACCACAAATGAGTCTGAATGCCCACGGGGACCTGGGTTAGAGTCCAACTCGTGGTAATTTCCCAATCCCTCTCCCAATCTTTCTCCAGCTAATTTCCTGTCTCTCTTCGCTGTCCTGTCTGATTAAGGCAAAAAAAAAGCCCTAAAATAAATCTTTAATAAAAAAAAAAAATGTTTCTGACTGAGAACCTGTAGTGTAGGCTCTATTCAGCTGTCAGAAAAACCATGTGGGCCACTTATATTCTAAAAGTTGTTTTCAGGCATTCTACCGGAACACAGCACTCCTAATATTGTTTGAGAGGAACAAATATTATACACAGATAATGTTAGCCAATACTGTTCTTTTTACCATCCAATGTAAAATCTTATCCATCTCTGATTCATCAGTCCCTGACCTTCTTCCATGTTCAACCTCTTCTTGAAAGACAGCCCCTGAGGTCAACAGCCCACAGGTACATTTGCACGTGTCTCGTTTTTCACTACTCATATTCACCGACCAACCAGCACACTGTCTCACAGGATTAACAAAATAAAGAGACTGCCTTGCTCTTTCTGGAGAGATACATAATTGAAGACATAACTTTTATTTCATATTATCAGTAGTAATTGGCGATTTTAAATATGTATATCTTGAGCTAAAGGCATGAACAGCTTAATTTGTAGTCTCGGGGAACTGCAGCAAAGTATTGCCTGTAAAATTGACAACCTCAAAGTCTTTACAATATGATACTGATTTATTATTTAATTCAAGAGACAAATGACACATTGATCTGAAACGAAAGGGATGCCATAAAAATTCTAATTTCAGTCTTAAGTCAAATCAAGGTATAAAATTCCAAACTCATTCATATACTGAGGAATACCATGCTACATGGTGTATAACAAAAATCAAGTTTGTCATCCCAGGAAAAAATATAGAAAAATAAAAGTTTTTTTTACAAAACAAAATGGTAATTTCTTCGCTTTCCAAAATAAATAAGTAAAGACCAATTATTTAAAATGGTGAACATGTTAACTCAATGATGTTTATATGGGGAAGAGTTTAGATGTCTTTTTTTAAGGGTAGAAATTTAGTTTTCATTCAGGTCTTTTTAAACACAATGCAAGACAAAGTGAGATAATGAATGGTTATAAAGGTCTTATTCTAATTACCTGCATTACCTGGTGACAGTACAATTAAAAACGTCTCAGTCTAGACCTCCCTGAGGCGCCTCTCTTAATACAGCCTCATTGGCAATTTTTACCTACAGAATCCAATACTGAATATCATAACTAAAATGTACTCCAATCGTAACCTAGTCATATTTTCCCATAGTGATCCAACAATCTTGTCAGTCAAAATGAAAAGAAAAACAGACGTTGCACATATCAAATGATGTGTTAGCTGTATGAATTGAACCATGCTGGGTTTGACATTAAAATGTGGAGCTTTGGCACAAGTCAGTCAGAAGAATTATCTTCCAGACTCTCTGGATTCATTCTCTGTCACTCATCCATCATATTCTACCATCATCTCAATCAGCTTAAGCCTGCCATGAAGGAATTTGCACTGAAATGACAAAATTAAAAACACAATGAGGGCAGAAATATGCACCAATATTGCCATAAACTAAGCTTGCTTTTTCCAATAAATACAGTATGTTAAAGTCTAATTATTTGCCTGTAATATCTTGCAGATAGAGTAAATGTATTTCTCTCAGTGTTCCCATTCTCAACAAGTTAAGTCTTTTTTAAGGGCTACAGAATACCTGTTATAAGAGTAAAACAATGTCCCTTTAGTGCCTCTGCAGCCAGTCAAGCCAAGTGTTTCTATGTTTTCCAGTCCTGGACTTATGAGTGCATGCCCATGCTTTATGTTGTAAAAAAAAGATCTGCCAGAGCGAGGCCTCAGAGCTGGGTGGTGACAGACTCCTCCTGATCCCCTGTCCAGCTAATGGAACCCAGGCTGTCACAGGGCCCCACCCAGCCTTGGTACATGTCCTCGCTGGAGCTGAGCAGGCGCGAGCTGGATGCCGTGATGCTGGAAGCACAATGCAGAGGGCCCAGGGCCAAGGGCTGCCCCGCGACGGGCAGCAGCAGCGAGCCGTCCCGCCCATTGGACTGCCTCTGCTGCCGCTGATGCAGAGACACGTGATGCGCATCAGCGTGCGCCCCCATCTCGTCCAGACGCAGCCCCCCCAGTTGGTGGAGGTGCATCTCACTGCGCGTGACTTGCGGGTCCGAGGGCATGTGGAGGTCCACCCCATCCGAGATGCTGTAGGCGGACCGTGAGGAGCTGGCAGGCTCAGGCAGGTGGCCGTTCATGCGGGAAAACAGCAGGCCCAGCCGCCGCAGCGAGTCCTTCTTGGAGCGGGAGAAGCGCTGTAGGCGCCCGCCATTGCGTATGAATGAGGACGAGGATGTAAACTTGCGCAGCCCGTTGCTCTTTGGTTTTTTGTCGTTCGCCGCCACATCACCGTCTCTCGTACCTGACATTGAGCGGAATAGTGCCGACACGCCGAACTCCGAACTCCTCTTGTCAGAGGAGAGGCTGAACGAGACCCCCTTGGGGTTTTTGGTTTTGAGGTCTTCGGCCAGGTCGTCATCCTGCTGCGTGGCCTCACTACTGGAGGAGTAGGTGCGGCGGGGCGGCTTGCGGTTGCCCAGCAGATCCAGAACCTCATAGCGGAAGCTGGAGATGTCCTGCTTCAACTCCTGTCAAGAGGATTAATTTAATGAATTTTTATGAAATAATTTAATTTAATTTAATTGTGTCCAAGTACCCTTGATAAAAATGACACATAAGTTGGCCAGGGGCCGAGTCTTATCAACCTTAAATGTAAACATTCTGGCAAACTCATGACTATCAGTTATGAACAGTGTAGACAAAACATTGTAGATTAGGAAACTCTGAGTAAATAAAAAAAAAATCTAAATAATGAGCTGCAGATTTTGAACAGGACGTCATCTGCAACTCACTTTGAAGTTTTCTTCTGTCAGGCCTTCATCTGTCTTTGCACTGCGGATCATTGCTGCAACATACCTCTTCACCAGGCTCCTAATTACCTCCTGTATTTCAGAGAGAGAGAAGAGTTGATTTTAGATTTGCACTTCCCCCAAACCACTCTATAAAACCCTTTATCATCATTACTATGATTATTATTTTTATTTAATCTTAACCTTTATATTGACTCATTTATTGACATGGGGAGAAAGCATTTGAGACACCCATGAGGGATCAGGCTCTCATTTATATGAGCACATTTCTCCATTTCAATTTGATCAGGAAGAACTGGCATATTTATGACATATGTGATTGCTAGAGGTGGAAATCTGGACATGCATAGATTTGCATTAATTTGCATGTTTAGCACAACACAAGCTGTGGTACTGCTCTAGTACATTATATTTAAGACTTTCTGAAGAATGGAAGCAAAATGGTCTGTGTGCTCCGGAGAGGGAACAGCTTTTTAGCACAACATGAGCTGTGGTACTGCTCCACTGCATTAAATTTAAGACATCCTGAAGAATGGAAGAAAAATGGTCTGTGTACTCTGGAGAGGGAACGACACACTCACACACTTTTGATTCACTGCATTTTCCTGTTCAGTGTGTGGTGGTTTTTCACTACATAAAATAAATGAATGGTGCTGCATCTACCGATCCATCACTAAAACTGTCATACATTCACCAGTCCATCATACATTGTCCAGCTGGTGCATCTATACGCACAATGATGGCTTTTGTCTTTCCACCATCCTATCACCCATCTGCCTATGTAGAACCTAAGGATCTGTGAACCAACAGCTCAGCTCTCTGCTGCGTCTTTCCCTGGCCCTGCAGCATGTGCACCAACCCACCAGTACAGGCACTCGCAACAGCAGTAGCTTATTTATTTATTTATTATTTATTTATTTATGATGCCTGTTCATTATCCGGCATACGGCTGTTAGCTGGTGCTGTGCTGGTGTCCAAAAGTCCAAAGCACATTAGCAATCAGTAGGGGAGCTCAGGCAGCACAAAGCCCAGTCTGGGGAGGGGGAGGAGGAGGAGGAGGAAGAGGAGGAGGAGGGATGCTAGTGAAGACAGGCCAAGCCATAATTAGCATGATGGGCAAACGAGCGGTAAGCCAACGGTCAGGCTGTTTTTGCGATGGAAACGGGATTAACAGCTCTAGCTTCCCTGACATACACACCAGTGACAAGGACAGGGCAGACATTTTTAATTTATATTATATTTTTTCTTCTCTTTTTTCCAGATTCACTCTCTTGACAGCTTCTGACTGAGGAATACAATTACACTAAACAAAGGACATCTTTCTTAAACAAATTACTGGTCTGGTGCTTTTCATCTTTTAAATGTTCATGAATACAAACATAGCCAACCATGCCTCAGTATGTTAATAAAGAAAAAGGAAACCAATAGACATTTTAAGAATATAATCAGAGAGTTAAAAATTCCATATTGCATTGGGTTGAAATTAATGTATTATAATGGTCTATCTGACATACGAAAAACCAGCTGTATGTTGTAGATGTCCCTATAGTGACCCTATAGTTGTTGTAGCTGCATTTCAGTGTCTCCTGCTAGCCTGGCTTCACCCATCTAGTCTGGCTTTACCCATCGATTGCTACCAGCTCACTGGTATAAAGGCATTGCTGAGATTAGAGTCTGAGCACTATTTGCAAGCCCTCTTCAACCGCCATGCCGAGGGAAACCAATCAGCAACCAGTAAAGGGGGTGGGTCATGTGTACTCAAGCGATGATGTCCAAAATAAGCTGTGAAATCAGTTTTGCTGAGTTTCCCTTCAAACCAGAGACGGCTGAGAATGTATGTAGTTATGTGTTAAGAATTGTGACAGACAAATATCTCAAATGTAAATGGGTTAGATCAGTGAGATTGTATCTCAAAACTGAACTAGGCTATTCGGCCACACTGAGGGCCTCATTTACTAACATTGCGACCGCAGCACAATCAGCGCCTTTGCCAAACCGCATATAGCGCACGGTATTTTGCATCGTATTTATCAAACAAGAACCTTGTTGCGTCATCAGCCCCTAACCCCGCCCATTAGTGTTAATAGCGCGCTGAATTAGAGCTTTTGGTTCACGAAGTTACAGCAAACTAACCCCAGGTTAACTGCTCCATAGCATCCCGTAAATAGTCTGGTAGGAATACACGACACCCCTTACTTTAAAACAGCGTATTCCCACACTGAAAACCATGCTTTTCAAAAACGCTGCCCTAGGCGGATACATTGGAAAACTGGACTTGTAGTGTGGACAGGAGAACTGAAATTTTCAGACGTTCGGTTGCCATGGTACTGGGGGTAGCTTGCGCTCGAGAGGCTTTAACGTCAAAATAAACATGGAAGGTGAAATGAATATGCTGCTCTGTCTCAACAATTTACTTAGTTTAGTTAGTGTACTTCGAATTCAAGTACTCTTCCTGAATAGATACGCGTTAGTCCTACGCAGGAGGCGAGCACTGTGAAAATACGGTTTGAACCATACAATGTACGTCGATTCTGGGTAAATGCGGCTGCTTGGTTCTGCGTTGGTGACACATTGTTGCGCGAAATTTACTCATAGCAATTCATGCTCCCTTAATGGTTGCGGGTGTAGGCTTGCGTAAAATCTTGCGTAAAATGGCGCAAGTCTAGAAAACTCGGCCGACGCATGCAAGACGTGAAAAGACGTGCAAGGGGCGCGCAAAGGCCTCTTGCGCCTGCGCTTGCGCTTGCGTCTCTGAGCATAAAGGCGGCTGCTTGGTTCAGCGTTGGGGTTAATTGTTGCGCAAAATGTACTCAGTGCAGTTCATGCTCCCAAAGGTTGCGTGTGCTGTCAAGAGCCTGCCATTTGCTTGGCACATAGAAAGCTGTTTCCCTAACAGAAAGTCTGAAGCTTGAAGTTCTTTTCAAACCTTTGCTTGGGTAGCACTGTTAAACTGAGCAGACGTGCAGACTACATTTTAGTAATCTCATCACGTAACATTCGTTTTCTAAAAACAATCACATAGTATTGCATGTTTTACTGTGGTAGAAAATACGTTAGCTTAATGCTAACGTATATGGGGAATCCTACAGAGAGACCGCGCTAGGTATTAGCATCAATTAATTCACGTTAATGTTTTTGTATGAGCCTGACATTTGCTCTGCAGATAGATAACAGGTTCCCTAACAGAAAGTCTGAAACTTGAAGTTCTTTACTTGGGAAGCACTGTACAACTGAGTAGACATGCATAATATTTTAGTAACCTCATCTCGTAACATTCGTTGATAGAATGCAGGCTGCGAGGCTCGCGTAAGACCTTACGTAAAAATTTACGCTAGTCTAGAAAAAGGGCCCGACGCACGCAAGACGTGAAAAGTCGCGCAAGGGTCACGCAAGGGGCTTGCGCGGCCTCTTGCGCTTGCGCTTACACTTACGTCCCCGAGCATAAAGCAGCCTTAAATCAGGCTTAAGACGTGGCCGAACAGCAAGCTGGTGGGACAATTTTGTATATGCCTATATTAAATGATATATCAAATATAAAAAATAACATTTATAATGTTCGTATTTTTCAAATTTCTCGCAGGCACAGCGTTTTCATTTAGCAGCTGATATGCCATGCTAAAACACTTCTTGTTTTGTTACTAATACATAATTAGGCGCACTTTACGCATCTCCTCCCATCTCTTTGTGACGAACACCCACTTTCCCTTATACCCTCCCAGCAGCGGTAATCTGCACGTTTACTCATGTGTGCCACCTTTGTAAATAAGGTTTTATGTCTTCACCCGCTATTTTACACCTGAAATGGGAACAATCCTGTTAGTAAATGAGGCCCTGAGATCGGTTAATCTCGCTACCTGTACTAAACCTCTCCCCAAAATGTCAGACAACTTTGCTTAAGCACTTTTGAAGGGAATATTATCAATTTCAGCTATGGTTAAAATAAGAGTAGCCAGTAGTATTAGCCTTGCTAAAATGAAGATAGCTATACCCTTGCTAACAATGACAATTCCTCCTATGTGTAATAAATCTGGAGTTATGAAGGCTGATTACTATACAGCTAGGATAGAACCGTGAATTGTTCTTTCCTAAAAATGTGGTGTACATGACGTGTGTCACCACTAAAGGCTCATCCAATCTCTATAAATTAAAAAGTTTGGCCTTACGGTATCAACAAAGTGACTAGTCTTACAGGCTATGTCTCTATGACAGGCTTCCGTCATCTTTTGGTGCTATTTTGAAAGCGTGCCCTTACCTGGTAGTGCTGGTTCTGAATAAGGTTGTCAGCATGACGCTCCTGAAATCACACAGAGAGCAAAATCATTATTTACCTCTGGAACTGCCAAAATAATATTTACGTAAGCATTCAAGAAGAACAATTCAGGTATACATGTAGCCTATGCACACTTTAAATTTTAGTTTACTGTTATATGTTTGGTGTAGAATGTAAGCTCATGGACTAATCCATCCTATTCAATTTACAGTCCTTTATATTTAAAGACTTACTTTTTACCATGACAAATGTACAGTCTCACTGATACTGTAAATGGAAACTTCTGTAGGCCAAATTAATAATAGATATGACATCTTGTTCTAGAGTTACTTGAGTGAAGTACCAATCAATAAAATCCCTCGATCAAACTTCTGCTGTGGGGATTTGCACAGCTTGGGGTGGTGATGCCGGTGGTGTAACAGCCTGTGAGTTCTGCAGGTTTAGCTCGGATTTCAGAAAGTGAGAATGAGGTGCCTTATGTAATCGCTCTCATCCCAAACCATCTCATCTGTTCTGTACTATGTGTGTATTTGTGTGTGTGGTTTGTGTGTGTGTGTGTGTGTGTGTGTGTGTGTGTGTGTGTGTGTGTGTATGTGTGTGTGTGTGTGTGTGTCTACTGAATGTGTGGGTGAACGTGGGTGACTACGCTTGCAGGAGAGAGTAGTGAAACAGTCGATCCCTTGCTCAAAGAGGAGAGAAGTTCATCTGATGGAGAGATGTCAGGGGAATCGGTATGGTTGAAGCGCCGGTTGCCTAGCAACATGTGGCAGGCTACTGCAACTCGGAGCTGGACAGCCCAGGGTTCTCATACCATTATGCGTTAGGGAAAAACTGTTAAAAATGTGTGGTCGACTCTGCACCACGCTCCACTGCTCCCTGCAGTGTTTGAACTGATGCATACAATGTCTGCAGCTGTGGCTAGCAATTTAATATGGTTCCAGTCTTGTAGCTCTACCCAAATAGTACTTGCAAGCCTGAATGTAATGATTGGCTTGTAAAACCAGATTTAATGCAAACAACCACAGAGGTCTCAAAAACAGTGTGTGAGCAGATTACTAATATGAATATTACATAGATATGTTCCTTTTCATTTCTTTCTTTAAACAACAGAAACACCGATGGCAGACGGCAGAACACACTTATTATTAGACACAGACAGAAAATTGACGGCAGTAGTAATTAAAATGTCTGCCCCATGCAATGCAATTCTGGGCTTATCTGGGAAATGAAACTGAAAAGTGACTTTGACAAGGACAGGAGGAAACTCAAATTTTGCTGAGCTTTAGCACTGTCAGTTAGACCAACCTAACATACCCATAAGCCTGTACAAACGATGTGGGGTTGTGTAATGACTGCCGTAACTACAAGAGAGCTGGGTTGGAAATATTATTCTCTTTATTATTTAATAATGGCCAAAACACAATGGGGTTTTTGGTAAATAAACCCTAAATCCATTGCATAATTGGTTACTATCGAGTGACAATACTAATATAAAAGCGTCTGCTAAATGACTGAATGTAAAATACTGAAGTGTTTAATTAAGTTAAACGTGTATGTTTTGTCTAGGCGTTTGAGGTAGGATTTCCCACCGTGAATTCCTTGAAGTTTTCATGCTTCTTATGGTCCTCTGGGCTGGGCTGTCCCTTCGCACACAGCTTGCTGTGCACCCACACACAGAGGTACCACACCGATTTAGGGCTGGGGATGATGTTGAAGGGGGGAGGCAGCGTGGCGCCCTCGTCGAAGTAGCTCATCCACAGCTTCGTCCGAGCAAACTTCCACTCAATGTCAGCGTGGTCCTGTACGTGGGATTACGGCAAAGAGGTAAGATGGAGGACACATTCAAATTGAAAATGGTATGACACATTCAGAGGGATGGGGGAAATAGCCTACTATCCTTATTTGAGGATCTATAAGATAAAGTAATTATCTGTTTGTAAATAAAGTCATTAGTTTTACAACACATGCCTTAACTGTGACGGGACATGGTATGTTGTTTCCCACACAACTTACCGCTATGAGCTGGTAGGAATTGTTCATCATGGCGATGAGCATGTTAAGTAACACCACCAGGGAGATGACATTGTAAGTGCCAAACATGGTTGCACCCACAAATTCGGTGAACTCGTGCCGTGCCTTAACGTTGGTGACGTACAGGTTCAGGAGCCCAAACACTGACCAAAAAAGTGACTGCAGCGTTTCGAACAATCTGTAGAAAATTGAGGGAGGTAGAAATCGATACAAAAAATTGAAAACACAATTGACTTACATATTTTCAGCATGAACATTTTCTAGAAATACGGCAACTTTTCTTGACATTGTAAGGTAACCCCTGCAACATTGTGTCATATATTAGTGCAATTTCCATGAAAATCTGCAGGTTTGCAGTTTATTGGTGCTGTCTACATGGTGAAATCATCTGCAAAGTAGGAGAGTGGGAAAAAGTATAAGAAACGCATAAGCCTAGCTCCAGATGTGCCTCAGCAGTTCAATAATTTAGATGGATACCCATTAGAATAAACACGATGTGCAGATAAGATCAAGCGATGGAGGATAAGGCAGGGAGCGAACACACACTGGCTTCTAGCTAAGACTGAAATCGGTAGCTGGAACGTTCCCTTGATGAAAACAGTGCTGATATCATTTATTCAGTGAAACAGATAGAGAGGAGACAACAGAGAGGGAGAGAGACAGGGCAAAGAGAGAGTGAGAGAGACATGACAAAGAGAGAGAGAGAGTGCAAGATGACAAGGGAAAAGACCTAACATCACTATGCTACCTTGTTCCTTCAGGGTAAAGTTCAAAATGAGCTGATGCGAAAATCATGAGGAAAAAGTCTTGAACTTTACCCAGAGTATGTAAGAGAAAACAGGTCGGATTATCTCCTGATATTCTTGTACTTTACCATAAACATAGAGACATGCACATTCAAGTCATTACTTTGATTTCTTAGACCTGCATTTGTTTTTCTTTCTCTCCATCTTTTTAGATAGTGCTTTAAAGTTGTACATGCATGTTTTGTCATATTGCAGAGAAAATGATGCAATTGCAGATGAAAGAGTTCCGCAACACATGAAGGGTAACACCTGCTCAACGCTACTTGTGTTTGATGTTATGGCGACTGGTGTTGGGAACATGGGTGTGCAATTCATTTCTTTGATCTAAAGTAAACACGGAATCCATTTATAACTACCAACCTCATTATTATCACTCACAGACCACGACATATATCTCATTTTGTGGTCACTTTGGACATGTTTTTGTCTCCAGTATCAGCTACAGGGGAAGACTTAGAATTTGCCCCCTTAGATTGACTTGCTGGAAAGAGAGCTGTGGACAGACATGTTTTGCCAGTAGGGACTCCCCAACAGAGGAACTCTTGTTTCAGGAAGTGAGAAGAAATAGTGAAGGGGCAAGAGAATGCAGTGAAGGAGCGGGAGGGGCCCAGGCAGTCGAGGGCAGGAGAAAACATAGCATATATACAGGTTTGCCTCATTTCTGTTTCAAATGGTGGCATTGAAAGAAAACATATAATAGTGCATATTTACGATTGTAGAAGATATCTGTGATTAAATAAATGAGTAGACATTGCACTCATGTGTACTCCATGGCTGAACATGTGAACTACTGTATATATGCCTTCCTCACATCTTTCCTGCCACATTCAGTTTGCATAGTGAGTTCCTATAAATTATTTGCTACTAAAGCAAATTACTTTATTATTTATGCAATGTTTTACATATACAGCACATTTAGCTGGGTGTGTTGCCATTTTTTTTTTTAACATTGTCATCAAAACAAACGCTGTTCCATTTTTATTACAGCCTTGTAATCATATCAAAATAAAAGCATTAAAAAAAAACGGTTTACCTTAAAAAAGAATACTGAGAACATTATTAGTTTACAAAACCTAAAGTAAGAAAAGTTAATTTGTTCCACAGCCCTTACAATGTAACTATACCATCATACACTGTGTAACATGCTTATAATCAATGTAAAACAGCTCTGTATTACTTAGAGTAATTTCATTAATTTGATTAATTCATTTAACTTAATTAACCTAAGTAATGTAATTTCAAAGTATTATTGTGCACTTTAATTGTGTTACTTTAATTACTGTGTAATTACATTGCGACAAGGGCTGTATAATATAAAGTGTGTCCATTGATCATCTCTCTTGAATACAGCTAAATGTTTAAACTAAAATATTCACTTGGAAAAGAAGGTTTTCCTCTCTAAATATACCCACTCCGCACCCAGAGTACTTATTTAATCTATTCACTCATTCTGTGTCCTTCTCAGTCCCTGAAATAGATAAACAAAAATAATATGACTCATGTGGGAGCAGGATCTTGGATATGCCTGTACTGAAAGTATTTGACAGTGTTTCCTACTGTGCACCAATCTTACCATGTTGAAATGGTGATGATGATGAAAAAAATTATAATTGTTAATCATAAATCATAGAACTGTTGCAGCTGCAGTGAAGTAAACAAACCCACTTGCCACCTGGCTACCCACATCTGAAAACACCTGAAAGCTCCCAGATTCCCTTTGCCAGAGTCTCAACTATTGCCTTTGAGCTTTTTCTATCCAACAGCAGATGCTGGTGTCATTTCCATTTCCCAAAGGGCAGTGAAAATGTTACCAGAAATATCAGCATAACCAAATCAGCATCCACTGCCTTTCCCCAAAAAACCCATCCTACTTCAGTCTTCAAAGGCCCCCCTACTCACGTCGAGAAGGCGTTGTTCTGCTTCACGCAGCGGATGCCCTTGCAGTTGTTGGGCTCGTCGGCCGCCTGCGTCTCGTAGTAGAAGTAGAGCTGGTTGAGGCCGTTGGCGAAGGCCAGCAGCACCAGGCAGTAGATGAAGAGGAACTTGAGGATGTCCAGCAGCATGCGTCCCAGCGAGATCTGCAGCGGGCCCAGGTGCGAGTTGGCCGTGAAGAGGGAGATGAGGCGCAGCGAGCTGAAGATGTTGGCGATGGCGAACAGGGCCTCGGCGATGAGCGTGGGGTGCCACATCTCCCACTCCTCACGCGGACGAGAACTGTTGTACTTTTTTGGGGGTGGGACAGAAATAGGACAGAAAAAGAGGAAGATAAAGAGAGATTAATGTTAACGTTTAAAGAGATATTATGTCAGTCAGTATAGGTTTAAAATGCTCTTAGCTGTTAGTTCATCATTACTCTGTGTAAAAAACAGATGGATAAGAAAAGATCCATCTTGGATTCAACCATACAAGGGAAAAGGGTAAAGACAGAGCATTTCAGTAAGGGTAGCTCATTAAATACACCAGCTGTTTATTAGGTTTATTTTCCAATTTCACATTATTTGCATTTGGCATATAAACACATTGCAGTAATTTATCATTAGTAACAGTGTTTGAGTTGTTGAAATAGCTTTCATAAAAATATCATAACAATATTGCAGTAATAGGAAATTTACTGCAACACATCTTGGGTGCCGAGATAAGTAAGTAATATGGCCACGTCGATTAGATTGATTAGTGATTACTGTACATCAGACTGGGCTTTGAGGTTTATATCTTGGTCTGATAAAAGCTATCAATTACAGTTGGCTTAGCTGCAGCTATTTTCCACCAAATGTATATTATTAGAGCTTACCTTGAAGTAAGCGACCATTTTAAGAGATATAGTGGCCAGGTAGAGTGAATTCATGGCAAAATCCATGAGGTTCCACCAATCGTGGACGTACTCTGTAAAGCCACCATCCCACATCTCTTTAATTTCTGCCCAGATGAAACCTGTTGACCAAAGTGATTATTCACAATTACCAAAATGCTGGCAACATGCATACATGTAAAATAAATCAATTAAAGCCACACTTTATCATAAGTCTATGATATTTGTTATGTATTGTTATATAGTAGATTTGGCTTAGGGTTAGGGTTTAAAGATGTAACATCATAATAAAAACATATGTAAAAAAGATGATTCTATTACAACAATAACATGACCTAAGGTGGTACTCCTAGCAGAGAGAAGACCATCGCACGTTTCTTCTTGAGACTTTCATTTGAAATGTATTACGCATTGATGCATCAGTGATGCAAAAGGCTCTACATGATTCAACAGCTTCACCCTAGCTAGTGTTACCGTAGCGACTGGCATGCAATAGAATGAGACACACACTCTGTAATCCACATCCATCCACTTCACAACAAGAATCAAAGAACCCATATAAGAGCATTGTGTTGGCCACAACATCACTTTATACCATACATAGTGTAATATAATGCCATACACTTGAATATGTCATCGTAGCAAAAATGTTCTTACTCGAGTCTAGTGCATATATTTTGACATCTAACTATGTAAAGCATCCTCTCTTACCCAGCACCCAGGGCAGGATCATCCACTCCACGATGGTGGGCGGCGGGCCCTGCACGTGCAGATCGGTGCGGACGATGTGCTGGGAGGCGAGCAGCAGGAGGAAGAGGAAGGTGAGGTAGGAGGCCGTGTGGCAGATGAACTTGATGAAGGGCTTCTTGATGAAGAGGCCCAGCGGGCTTTTTGGCGCCAGCAGGTACACCAGGGAGAAGACGGGGAAGAGGAGCCCGATGACGAAGCAGGTGACCAGTTTGGCGACCCAGTGGCGGCGGCGCCAGCCCGGGAAGCCGTCGTACCACAGGGTGGCCAGCAGCTGCTGGCAGTTGGGCTGAGACACGAACTGCAGAGGGGGGAGAGGGGGCGGGGAGGGGAGGGGAGGGGAGGATGCGGCAAAGGCAAACAATGTCACCAAAACACTCAACGCTCTGCTCAAACATCCGGTCTGACCACGTTCATCTGAGGTCATTCCATTTCCTAGGATGCCAGGTCTGTTTTTTTCTTCTTCTTTGTTTTCTCTCCAGGTTTTGGAACAAACCGCAATGTCAAAAAGGCATTTCACTTGCATCTAAAACATGCAGGAGATGGTAAACCTTTCCTGCTTTTCCTCCCTGCCTTCAAGGGGGCCCTGTGGTGCATAGATCATTTCCATCAGGAATTTGAACTGCGCCCCAAACTGAGAATCGCCATTCCTCGTGAAAGGCCTTTCCAAGTGTGTGATAAATGAGCATGAGCCATTTAGCCTTGTTCTAGACAAAATTGCATTTTGATTGGTGTTTTTCCCCCTTTGCAAGTCAAATGCAGGCCTGACTGACTGGTCATTTCCAGTTCATTTGCCACTGAGACTCTTTCAGTGTCAAAAATGCTCTCGTGCCCTTTACGGCTGCTTTGGTTTCTCCTACCAGGAACCAAATGAAAGGCCAGAGTAGGGAATTTCTAGATAGGGGAAGAGAGAAATACATTCTTAAATTAAAATAGATGATCAAATCATATTTAAGTCATCACTCAGAAAATGGGAGAGTCGGTATTCGTATACAACCTATGGGATCCGTCCTTGTGAGATCTTCAAGATGCTGCCCTTGCGAATTCAATTTGTGAGAGAAAAGACCTGTTAAAATCATCACCACTGCATCCCCAGCACTGCACTGCAGTGCCTGCCCACAAAGCTTCTCATCCGCATGGGCGAATGATCCGCTGCAGGGGATAAAGCACCCGTCAAGGGGATTTCACCCTGTGAGGTTTTTACTCCCCTCGAAAGAGGTAAGAACTGGCTGAGCAAGGTGTGAGACTAAATCACAACCCAGGAATAAGAGAAAAACAGAAATGTACTCTGCAAATCAAAGTGATTTTGTTTGATTGTTTTCTTGGGGGGGGGGGGGGGGGACAAACAAAGCCCCGAAAATACAGTCGAAGAGATGGCTCAGTAACTTACTAACTGCTCTAGATAATAAACTGCTACTGCAGGTGAAGCGGCTGTTCCTAAAAAAAAAAAAACGTATTTCCGATAGCAACACTCCTACAATCTGCCTTCGGGGAGTTTTTGCACTCCGCCCAGTGGAGAGCCTCGCCAAGGCCCTCTGAGAGCACGGATGATGGGGAAACTACAAGGTTTGTGGTGGGTAGTGCAACTCTGCAGCAGGATATCTGCATTTTATAACACTCACACAAAGGCCAAAATAAGCATCGGGCAACTTCAGATATTTGTGTTCTCAGTTAGTGAGAGGCTATCGCAATGCTATGTGCTGAGCAAGGATGGGTTTTTGGTCTCTTGCTGCTTTGGTGTGTACACACAAACATGCACACACAAACTCACACACACACACACACACACACACACACACACACACACACACACACACACACACACACACACACACACACACACACATATACACACAAGCACACACCACACGCACACACAGACACACAGACACACACATATATACAGATTTACTCATGTATCAGCATCAGTAGTGTTCCTTAGGCATTTTGCCTTGCTGTGCACCTGGTTCTGGTGGAATCTTCGAGGGCTGTTTCATCCAGTACCTGTTTTTACTTCCTCCTGGATTTCTCCAAGCATATTCAGGATAGAAGTTATAACTGTCTAATATTTCCTTTATTGCAATAGTACCTCTGGCTAGAGTTCACCCAAAAGAGAACATATCGAAAAGCAAACTGAATGCTTTATGATACTCGTGAGAGCAGTGACTTTCTGTGCCAAGACACCACCCCCACCACAATCCCCTGCCTCACAGCACACGTGACATTCAACAAGACCTACCCCTTGGGAACGAACGGGGAGACGGCGCAGATCCAAACGAATGCTGTCTCTTTTGTCCCTGCCCCCATGCACATGTCACTACTGTGATGCACCGATCCAAACACAAGATGACATATGCATGGCGACCCGTAAGGACGCCCAATCCCCAAATGTATTTGCTTAGTAGCACCAAGAGGGCCCTGTCTGTCTGAATCCTCCCCTTCCTGTGTCATGTCTAAATAAGAGGAGAGAATAGCCTGGCTGTGCCTCGTCTTTTCTATTCTTCGCTTTGAGAGAATGAAAGAAAAAAGAAAAGATGGGCGCGCAAGCCATGCATGTAAAAGTGTCTGTGAGATCATAAATGCATATGTATGAGGTGATTACACAGGCTTTTAAATACTTCACAAACATCGCCATGCCATTATGAAAATGCTTGTCCTTTGGAACGGCACAACTACAACAGCCCAAACAATGAGCCCTTATTTCCTTCTGCTTTAATATTTAACGGTGTCCTCGTGTTAGTCAAGTTTAACCCTGCTCTTGTCGCTCTCTTTCTGTCTCTTTCTTTTCATCACTATCTCTCCCTCCCTCTCATTTTATTTCCATCTCCACTGCTCTTTCGCCTCTCCCCCTCTGTCTGTCCTCCCCTCTCTAGCTCACTGCCATTAAACCACGCTTTTCCACTTGTGTGTGCGTGTGTGGTACATGCACATGCCCATGGCACAGGTTGAAGCGTTATTTGGTTTACCCGTTCACAGGAACTTGCAAAGGTCCATTCTTGCTTATGTCTAAATGAACACCTACAACCTACCCGACAGTTTTTTTTTGTCATGGTTCATTTCACAGTTCAAAGTGGAATCAAATGTATGGAGTTAAGCGCTAATTGGGAGTGAATATAAAATGCTTATAAAAAGCAATTTTACATTTTCTTGACAGTCACAGAGCCAGTGGTAGCAGCCGCTGCTTTTACTGTTATATAGTAACTAATTTAATTACTTAAGGAAAAAGGCTTTCCGTGCTGGAATTAAAAAGGTAAACACAGGAAGTAACGGCCCATAAATAAACAACCCCCAGAAATAGCAGTTCTCTGGAACACAATTCCACAAGGCAGTTGGCTGCAGTAATCAACTGCCATTCAGCCACAATCTTGTGTTAAGATGGGCCATCTGAAACGAGTGCTTTTGAATGATTGGGTGAACTTGGCAGGTACCACTGACCATACGGCACCCGATTTCCTCATGAAGGGAGCGACATCGATTGCTCTGCAGCTCTGCTCACATGTGCCGCTCCTGCGCGCTCCTCTGTGGGATTTTTTTTTTCTTTCCATCAGACTCTTCAAAGAGGTCTCACAAAAGAAAAGGGGCGAGATGCAAGCACAGGGAGATGAAGAGCTACCGCGAGGATGGATACCGCCTTGAGCCAACGAACAAAAAAAAATCCTTCTCCACATTCTCAATTCTGACTCCAGATTGAGATGAAGCGCAGGAATTCAACACCAGCGGGTTCCGTCCGCCTGTCAAAATTCCATTGCATAAGCGTCCCACCCTGAGCATCCGTGGCCCCTTTGCTATGGCAGGACTGGAGGGACTCATACGCTTCAATCCAACCATCCACCTGCACATGCTCAACCAGCGCACACACAAGTGCTGCCGAAGAGGAATATTGTCTGCCTGGTTGCTTGTGAAGAGTGGATATGATCTCACTCTTAATGACAAGCGATCCCATTAACGTACTGCAGAAAGCACGGACTCTGTCCAGAGAGCCTCTCAGCGAGTGGCGAGCAACAAAACAACTCTCCATCTGCCTCTCCCTTTCCATTCAGACTCACAGTACCTGCCAGACAATGCTTGTCATCTGCTCTGAGGGGAGCTGCAAAAAGCAACATCACACCTGTGAATTGTCAGTCACCGCGGCGCCTTGCAGGTCACCAGTGACTGCCTGCGCACTAGTGAAAGGGAGGAAGGAAGGGTGTCCAGAATGCCACTAACCCACTGCCATCAGTGGATCATCACAGACAGAGGGGTGGAGGTGCGGAGGGTGGTTGTTGGATGGGAAATGTATGCATGGGTCAATGTTGTTAAGCTAATATTCTTGGCTAAATTAGCCATTGTCTATTTCATATAGGTAAGAATGCAATTTATGAGGTGAGGTTATATGTGCTAGAATATAAAATAATGATTTCCCTCAGATTAGGTAGATTAAGACAAGCGACAAATATAGTAACTCTTAATCCACGTAACCGTGGGGTCAAATCCCAGTTTGATCAAAAGTAAGAATTTGGTGTTGGCACAGGCCCACTGTCCAAAACGCGTCACCCACCTCCTTCTGGTGGTACTTGATGGCCAGCTTGAGCTTGGCCAAGTCGCGGCACTCGCGCGGGTCCAGCTCCTCGCTGTGGTCGTCGCGGTGATTGAGGATGATCTCCAGCTCGCGTGAGCTGCGCGCCTGGTCCAGCAGGTCCTTGGCGAAGAGCTTGCACTGGTGCGACAGCTCCTCGTACTCTTGCCGGAACTCGTTCTCCACCTTGCTCAGCTCCTTGAGCTCCCAGCCCAGGCGGAAGGCAGTGAGGATGGGGTCCTCACTGGAGAGCGCAATGAGCGACGGCGAGGCCAGCGTCTTGTAGATGTTGAGGCGGGAGCGCGAGTGCCGCAGGCTGTCCACCTCCGAGCTGGAGACGCACTCCACGCAGTCGCAGCGGATCTGGTGCGGGCGTGGCACAGTCACCTTGCGCTGCACCAGCAACTTGATGATCTCGTAGTTGTTGGTGTGTGCCGCCAGCATGATGGGCGTGATGTCTGGCGTGAACTCGGAGAACTGTGAGTCCATCATCATGGAGGGCACCTGGGCATAGGAGGGGAGAGTAAAGGAGAGGAAGAAGGTGGGATGAGCGAGAGGAAGGTATTGGAGGCACTGAGAGATGATGCATCATTTGGGATCAATAACCTGATTCAACACACAGCACTGCATTTTTGATGTGTGCAACAAAATAAACATCCAACCTTAAGAAAACAGGTAAAAAATGCCTCCATATTTAGGGCACAGTAAGGCTGTCAAGAGCACCACCAAAACAGCATTTCTTATTGGTCCCCAAATGAACTGAAAAAAAAAATTAGCAATAGTGAACACATCTGTGCTTAGATGCCAGCAAAATGTAATATTGGAATTTCACCATGGTGTGAGATTCATATCACTGATCAACAATAAAAAAAAATCAGTCTTAACTTTCTGTATATAGATTTTATCAAATAATCAGAAAGCCAACCATTTACTCCCCTCCCTTTGGAGGGGATTTTCTCATAAATTCCTGAGCCGCATGGGAGTTTTGGCAAAGCCTGACACCCTTAATCGCATTATGGAGCTGAGTTCAATGTATGTATCGTCCCACAGCACTCCTGCTCACCATACAATCTCTATCTCAACCGAATAGTATTAACAGACAGACTGAAAACCCCGGTTCATTGTCACAGGTTTTTTTACTGAGTCGAATCGGGTGGCAACAGCAAATGAATTAGTCATTTTCAAATGTACGTATATCATTATTCTTTCGTCTATCTCAATATGGAATAAATACATTGCCTGAACTATTAACATAACGAGTACATTTGCTTCACGATTGTTCATAGTCTCCTGGTCCACTAGCATCTCTGCTGCCATAGTGGTATTGCTCTAAATACTGGAGTATGACTCGAAGTGCACAGCACAACACTCTGTGAATGCTGGTTCCAGCAGGTTTTGAGCTGATCCCGTATGAACCAATGTCACTGTGCTGTTGTAGTGCATCAAGAAGATTCTGCTCAAAAGCCTACATATTAGTGGTAGACTTGTGCTATTTACTGTACAAGTCGAATACACTTTGTAGTCTTTTGGCTATCGGCTATTGAGTGAGTGGCTTGGTTACAGTAGGCTACTCACTTGCTGAATGTCAGATAGACATGGATTTAAAAACAATTGATTCCAGAAGCAATTTAAATATTTGGTAACACTTTCTATGAAGCCCAGCGTTATAAGGGCATTATAAGGGCCTTAATAATGACTTATAATGAAGATATAAGTAATTGTAGCAATCGTTATAACTACGTATAATGTCTTCATGATGACTCATAACCATCTTTATGATACATTATATCAGTTCATTATAAATGGTTATAATTAAAGACGGAATAATGCATTATAAATATGTGTTTGTCAGTCTATCTGTAGGCTATCACTTTCTATGAAGCCTGCCTTTATAAGGTCCTATAAGGACATTAATGATGACGTTAAATAGTAGCTATAAGTCATTGTAGCACTCTTTATAACTATGTATAGCATCTCCACAATGACTCAAAACCACCGCTCTGATACATTATGTCAGTTCATTATAAATGGTTATAATCTAAGATAGAATGATGCATTATAAATATGTGATCATAAGTTTGTGTGTGTCATCATGAATCCTATGAAGCCTACATATATGAGGCCCTATAAGAACATTCATAATGCCTTCAAAAAGTAGCTATAAGTCATTGTCGCACTCATTATAACTATGTACGTAGGTCTTCACGGCACATCGTAACCACCTTTGTGATATATAATGCATATTCATTAATGGTTTATTAGTATGGTGACTAGGCTGGTATACAGACATAGAATATTATAAACTGCCATATGATTCTATAAGTGTACTTTGTCAGCTTTAAGTAAAGTGACAAAAGGGTAGTGTTGTTATGAATAGATATAAGATTCTATAAATGGACTTTGTCAGCTTTAAGTAAAGTGACAAAAGGGTAGTGTTGTTATGAACAGATATAAGATTATTATAAGATAACCATTTAACCATACAAAACCATATGAGGCAAATGCTTTCACATTGGTTTCAGTAAGAACATAATGGGTTTCATAGTAATGAAGGTTTCTGTATAAAATGCAATGAGAGGGTGTGCTGTGGCTTTAAAAAAGAAAGCATTTGAGATATGTTGATGTTGCTTTGCTGGGATTACCATCAAGTTCTGATGTTCTGATTCTGTGTTTTGATTAACTTTTTCAGGTATATGAACATGTACCTTTTTCTTCTTATGCCTCTTTCTGTTTAGCAAGGAACACCAAAGGAGTTATTTTGAGATATGTGGCCGCCCGGGAAGCCTTCAAGAATGGGAGTCCATTTGATGCTGTAGGGGTGGATCGCAACACTGTGGCCGTTGTGGTTGTGCATTACAACATTTCATGACTCACATAAATAATAACTTGTCTACAGCAAGTTTGTTGCTATCAATGCTCTGTGCTATGTTCAGCAAGTGCTGAATTACTAATAAAAGGGTTTTCATCTGTATCCTGTTGTATTTACTGTCAGAGAACTCATTTGTTTTAACAAGTTCATAATGTCTTATCTTATTATAATCTTATATTTGTTCATAACAACACTACCCTTTTGTCACTTTACTTAAAGCTGACAGATATGACAAGTCCACTTATAGAATCTTATATCTGTTCATAACAACACTACCCTTTTGTCACTTTACTTAAAGCTGACAAAGTCCACTTATAGAATCATGTGGCAGTTTATCATATTCTATGTCTGTATAGCAGCCTAGTCACCATACTAATAAACCATCAATGAATATGCATTATATATCACAAAGGTGGTTACGATGTGCCGTGAAGACCTACGTACATAGTTATAATGAGTGCTACAATGACTTAAAGCTACTTTTTGAAGGCATTATGAATGTTCTTATAGGGCCTCATAAATGCAGGCTTCATATGATTCATGATGACACACACAAACTTATGATCACATATTTATAATGCATCATTCTATCTTAGATTATAACCATTTATAATTAACTGACATAGTGTATCAGAGCGGTGGTTATGAGTCATTGTGGAGATGCTATACATAGTTATAAAGAGTGCTACAATGATTTATAGCTACTATTTAACGTCATCATTAATGTCCTTATAGGACCTTATAAAGGCAGGCTTCATAGAAAGTGATAACCTACAGATAGACTGACGATCACATATTTATAATGCATTATTCCGCCTTTAATTATAACCATTAATAATGAACTGATATAATGTATCATAAAGGTGGTTATGAGTCATCATGAAGACATTATACGTAGTTATAGCGATTGCTACAATGACTTATAGCTTCATTATAAGTCATTATTAAGGCCCTTATAATGCCCTTATAGGGCCTTATAACGCTGGGCTTCATAGAAAGTGTTACCAAATAGGGAAGTGCATTGAGAAGATTTTGCTCATGATCAGCTGTACAAATTAATGGTAGATACGGATGAAGGCTGTTTGATAAAGTCACAGCATTCGTGTACATTTCTGTAGGAAGACTGTTGTCTTCTGTTGTCAGTTCTCAGCAGGTCCGAGTCAGATAAACATGGACATAAAACCAATCTATCCCTAACCCATTGTGATACCATTGTGCATAAGAACCTTCTGCTCATGAAAACCTGTACTGTGATGGGAAGTGCTTTTTCATACACAAGTCACAACATTTATGTAATTTTCTATCAGTGGACTGTTGTTTGAACTATATTCATGCCACAAATAAGCTAGTGGCACAGGAGTGTGTCTCGTTTACTCTGTACTTGCTTGCCGAATGTAATGCTGCAGTTCTTGGCAGGTTTGAGTCAGACAGACTGTGAAGTCAACTGGTCCCATAAGCCGTTGCGATGTTTCAGAAGTGCACTGTGAAGAGTCTGCCAATGCAGTGTACAAACTAGCAATGGTATTTCATATAAGTCTTCAACTTAGTGATGTGACATTAAATGAGCTATGAATTTCTAATTTATGAATGTAGTTGGAGGGACTACTGTAGGCTACATTAAGCTAAGAATAGCTTTTGATGGAGCGATTAGAATAGTTTATTTCAACACTATAACCCAACCCCCTGTGACCGACTTTGTGACTGAACGGTTCTTAAGGGTCAGACCATGCGGCCCAACCGGTTTGCCACCCTGACGTGGAATGCCATTATTATTATTATTATTGTTCATCACGGTAGTGATCTCTGATGATTTGCCTCTGAAAGGCATGGGAAGAGATGGAATTCAGAGAGGTAGAAGGGGACGTCCTTCTTGTATATTAGACAAATTGAGGAAACACAGCTGTTAAAATGGCAGACATCTCTCTCCTAAAATCAACCTTAAGTTCTTCTGGCCCACTTTTTATTTTAAATGCAACCTTATAATTTTAGGAGATAGAATTGTCCCGCATGTGTGTATGTGTGTGTACTGTAAAAAAAAAAATTATATCACCAAACAAAGCATTGTAATTGGTAGTGTAAGATATCTTGATGTTTTGCCTTTCTTAATTCAGTATATTCCCACAGTCCCTTGTGATTTTGATGGGCTTAATGAATATTTGATTTCTATACAAACCAGGAGAAGACAACATATAAAAAAAGGAATGGCTGAGAGGAGATTCACTCTGAATAGACCGTATGCGACAGAACACAGGACACAAAAACCCATCAATAACACACCCGTGTGCATTCATATTAATGCATCGTTATCAAGTATGACCATCTCATTGTAGGGCCTATTTTCAAAATTGTCCTGGAAATACAGCCCTGGTGATGCATGTGGTACAGTGAAATATGCTGCAATATGAATAAAAAACACTAATTAAATGCATTAGTGAACTATTAAAAATTATCTTCACAGGGATGGTGAGTGCTGTTATCAGACATGGTAGGTTAAAACGCTGACAAGATTTTTTTGAACCAGCGAGAGCGCGGAAAATTACAGTCCATTATTTTCATACACTGACTGCACACATCGTAACACATCACAAGACAAGCTGAACATCGCATTCTTCTCTGTGTGGTGGCAACTGAATAAAATATGTGCATTTTTTCCCTTCCTCTCCCCCTTGCCACTTCAAAGCAGCCAAAAGTGTGAGCTGTGTTTCTGCTGCATCGCTCACCGAAAGAATGCATTTTCAGGAAGTCTGCCATGGGCGCCTTGCATATCCGAGAGAGGAAACGAAAGGGGGGTGTGGAGGGAGAGGGAGAGAGAATTGATTAGAGCAGACCTTTGCAGTCGATGCTCCTCGTTTCGTTCATGTGCACATTAAAGGCCCAGCTCTGACCCAGTGCAGGAGAGCAGAGGACTCTATTCAGGGGGACTGATAGAGCCGAAATCACATCAAGTGTACAGAGGCCGGCATTACGATCAATCTCATGAATATGAGGAAAATGTCAGTTGGGCCGTTTATCAGAGAATGGAAGCAAGCAGGCCATTGCTGGTGTTGTAGCACAAGAAAAGGTTGGACCATAGAGTGTGGTCTCATAAGATCTACCTTCAGATACCATGACCCCTAATTTACTGAATTAAAAAAAAAAGAGACACCGAAATAGAGTGAATTCGGTAGGCCCTGTTTTGATTTCTCCTGTTTGTGCATATATTACTGGAGAAAATGTCCAACAAATTCTGCTTTTCACTTTGAAAAAATATATATTGCACACTTCAAACCTGATTCACAATACTTCATCTAAAATCTAACACGATACTCAACAATGGCATCATCCATCAGCCATCACCTATGCAGGTTGTAGTGGCAAAGCAGATCCTTTTAAACACTCAATACACACTAAAAACAATGACAACACAGTATCAGCCAACAGCCACAACTAACAGAAGTGCAGAGCTTTAAAGTCACTGGCCTTGTCCATTTAATTAACTACAATGCAGTAAGTATTCAGCGACATTAAGAGTAGGGCCACAGTCTGAAGGCAGTAAAATGGCATTTTGCCCAACTGTAAACCAATTCCCTCCTTCAGGTTAAAGTTATATTGTGAGCCTGACTTTGCGGCCCTTGTGTATGACATGCGGTATACATGAGAGATGGTCTCCTCTTAAACAACTTAGTCATCGGTCCCATGGTCCTGATTGGTCATTTATATTTTGCGTTTCAAGCACAGTTAGCAATTAGCATGTGCTTGATGGATGAATTATACCTGTTGTGAATAATGAACTCATCTTCTGGTGTCACCAGCATCTGATGAGAATGGGGGAAGGCAAACGCTAATGGACAACATTAGAAAGCTGAATAGCACTGAGGTATCCTGCCTAGTACAATATTCTCCAATCAGCACTCTATTACTGATGCAACCTTTAATCTGTACACCTTTCAGTTTCATAAAGCTTATTATAATTAACACATTTTGTACAAACCGCAGATTTTATCTAAAGTAAATTGGAATCATTGTTTGCCTGCGAAAATGAGTTGCATCTGTTACAACGTAAGGTCTGGATTATATTAGTGCGCCCAAATTGTGCGGTTTTATTTCTATTAATTTATAATCATCTCAGTCTAATTTATGTGCATTCCTTATGTGTGAGTGCACACAAGCAGAGGAAACATTTCTGATTAAAATTCAAAATTGTAACGATTCATTCAAGGTACAAAGTCTCATCTCCAGGCAGGCATATGTGGATTTCTGAGAAAGCCTGAGATACTCATCATGCACAATGCAACCGCCTCTCCCACCTCCTTTATGCTCTTCTCTCTCCTTCTGATAATCTTGCCCTGTCTCTTCCTTCTTACCGGGGAATCCATTTTCAAAGTGCATCAACGTCTTTGTCGCAATAGTTATTCATCCAAACACTCTACAATTAAGTGTGAACCACTTACACACTGAAGACTGTATTCCTTTGGTTTCAGTTGGAATGAGGTTTTTTAATGTAGTGAATAGCAGTGTTTTGTGCTTGTAAAGTGTGTTGCATAACGGGATTTGACGATATTAGGATTTGCAGAAATATCTGTATGTTCTGCAATTAGTGTGGAAATTGGGGAATGGTGCTTATGCGGTTTGGTCTTTCTTCTGCCAGCTCCCATAATGGCTCTGGAGCCTTTGTTTATGTTGTAGCATGCTTGGGATTATTCAGTTTACCTCGGGGGAAAGACTGACATTCGGCCATTTGTTTTTCTCCCAAGATAGTTCCGTCGAGTTTCCCTCTAGTGTCTGATGTTGGTGTGTGATTGTTTACCATGACGTCTGTGTGTCGTAATGATTAATGTCTGCGTTAGTCTCTTGTGTTAGTTTACTGTATCTGCACCGTTAATGTGTCGGCAATGGGAACGGCAATCTCCCCACCTTATGTGCAATTGATGTGAGTTTACTGCTGTGCGCTTTTCAAATTATTAAATAAACCGTAAGCAAGGCTGTTCGTTTTCTCCTCCTCCGAACCCTTGAGACGCTACAATACAATCAGTTTCAGCTTGTGCAGTAAATTATTCAAAAAAAAAAAACTGTGAACAACCCCTAGAAATGTAGATACCATGTCTCAAGTAAACCAGCAAACCTGTTTATACATGCAAGGATGTTTATGGGCACAAATTTGTGAACCTTTGGGTCCTGGCTAAAGTTCGTAATCGAGCCCAGGAAGTAGGAGAGATAAAAAACACAGATATGAACACAAACCCACTGACATTTACAAAGCCCACAAAAGTTGACCTACGTAGAGAGAGGCACACATGACACAGACACACTGTACATACTCTATAGGCATGTGCATAAGTGCAAACATACAGTTCACACAAAAACACACTTATATCTCTCTCACATACACCCCCCATACACACACACTAACATATACACAATCATAGCCTGCTTGTCCCACCTGTTTCTCTCCGCTGGGCCGCCGGTAAGAGAGCAGCAGCTCGACAGCACCCACCACCTCCTTGCGTATGGCGTAGAGGAGCGCGTCGCCCACGAGCACACCGTGGCACAGCAGCAGCTCCATCACCTCCAGGTTCTCGTTCTCGATGGCGATGAGCAGCGCGCTGCGGCCCAGCGGGTCCAGGCAGTTTACGTTGATGTTGTAGTAGATCTCGGCCTCCTCCAGAGCGTGCTTCACGCCGGCATAGTCGCCCTTCTCCACCGCCGTCAGGTACGCACGCTCCGCCGGCGACAGCTCAGCCTCCGCCCGCACGATCTGCAGCGGAATGCGGTCGCGGTAGGGAGAGTAGCTCGCCTTCTTGTAGTACAGCTGCGCCATGGGGTTCATGATGGTGTGGTCTGAGGGTCTCCCAGGGGTCTGGAGAAGGGAAACAGAGGACTTTAATTTGGACAGAGGTTTGGAAAGAGAGAGAGAGGGATTTTGAGAAACAGACATAGAAAGAAAGGGTAAGAGATGTATTTTGGAGAATCACAATGGAGACAGACAGAGGCACGTCCAAAAGAACAAAGCACAAAACAAAACATAACAAAAAAGGCACTGTTATTGGTCTTTGGGCCTTCAAGTTAGCCTTAGAGAGAATTGCAGGGTTTATGTTCTTCATATGCAAGTACATGTTGCTACATGTTACTGACCAAAAAACCTAACCCCACATTTCACTTCATCCTGTAGCAACATACTTTCAAGAAATACATTGATTGTTTTGGTATGATTGATTATGCAATTAAGTATTAAGTACATTGTAGCCTTCCTCAGGCTATCTAAAATATCATGGACAGGAGGAACAAATAGCCAAAGCACACCCAGCTGATGCTAGAACACATGTAGCCACGCTAACACATCCAGCTGATGCTAGAACACATGTAGACACGCTAACACATCCAGCTGATGCTAGAACACATGTAGACACGCTAACACATCCAGCTGAATCTAGAACACATGTAGACACGCTAACACATCCAGCTGATGCTAGAACACATGTAGACACGCTAACACATCCAGCTGATGCTAGAACACATGTAGACACGCTAACACATCCAGCTGATGCTAGAACAAATGTAGACACGCTAACACATCCAGCTGATGCTAGAACAAATGTAGACACGCTAACACATCCAGCTGATGCTAGAACACATGTAGCCACACTACAAGGGAGGCTGGAGACTGTGCTACACTTTGCCTTTACTCCTGATTATTCCACCCACAGAGGGTAGTGGCACACTGGGCTAAAATGGTTTTCTGTTGCGTAGGCTACCTGACACTGAGATCTAGGTTACCGAACATGCCTCAGCTTTCTAACTCTGATCCTCTTCTTAGCCTTCTCCAAAAGCAAAAATATGTTTCAGGTTAGAATGTGGATAAAGACATTTGGCCACAATGGGCAACAGTGAATGTGATGGCAATACAAGCCAAATTATCATGTTCACAGAAGTCAGTTCTTGTTGTTATTGGATGCTTGGGGGGCAAATAGCTATCATCATGAAGAAGGTAGCTTATACTGACATGTGCCATAGTGTATTTATTTTTAAAGTCCTATTAAAAATTGCTGCTGAGCTGTACCTAAATATTTGCAGCATTAACAAGCAACGCTATGCCCCTATGTCACTGTTAACCTATGGATTTGAAAAATTCCATTAAAGCTAGCTGACCTCCTTGAACTGCCTCAGATCAATGCATATTCGATTAATCAATTGCCTTAAATGCCCAGGAGAAACTTGGGGGGGTTGTCCAGGCCCTGGGATATAATATAGATGGGATAGTGTCAGGGGAGTGGGACCTGGGATGTGTAGTTTGAGAATTTAGCTTTTGTTTGCTGATACAGAAGAAAAGATCATTCCCACAATTTAAGTATGGAGACAGTTTCTGAGAGTCTTTCATGAAAAAAAGCTGTTGAGCGGTATGAGTTTTGGGGCACTTAGATGAAAACGACAGGGGTGACTTAGAGAGGCCAGACGAAATAAATAATTATTCCATTATTTATGAAACATCTGAAGACCTGAAATCACATGACTACATCATCTGGTTTTAATTAGTGAAATTCTGCTTGCCACGAATTTAATAGCACTCCTCTCCAGAGGACTAGAAAGAGATTTCCTTTTTGAGTCAGAGTCTATTTTAGTTTTACACAAAATAAGATGAACTGTCCCTGAAAAACAAATAAGAAAAAAAACTCAGTTGTCCCATCACTCAGTGGGAAAATGTGGACTTCCTTGGCTCACCCTGACATTTTTTTTCCACTCTGTCCTTTCTGATGCCTCTCCAGAAGGCTGAATTAATCAGACGTGTAAACGCTTGGTGGAGATCTCCCTTTGATCTCTATAAGCAAGCTCCCCTACCTTCCACTCCTCTTCCCGACTTCACTCACTCTCTTTCCAGGATACCAACAGAAAAGCTGTGAAGTAATGGGTGACAGATCTACTGGTCCCCATGTGCAGCACCCCCCGTAATCACACACACACACACACAAACACACACACACTCACACACACACACGTGCACACACACACACACACACACACACACACACACACACACACACACACACACACACACACACACACACACACATACACACACACACACCCACACACACACACTCATTACAGTCCCTCACACAGCAGCACCTGTATGTCTCTGCAGGGCTACCTCCTGGCTTCTCAGCTGGTTCTGCAGAGACAGAGAGAGAGAGAGAAGTGCATCCATATTCATGCCCCAGTGCAGCCATCAAAATGGGGGCCTGGAGGTGTGCCGATCCAGACCCCTGCCAAGCCATTTTCTTCCCTAACTGCTGAGAGCAGGGGAGAGAGAGAGAGAGAGAGAGAGAGGGGGAGAGAGAGAGAGAGAGAGAGAGAGAGAGAGAGAGAGAAAGAGAAAGAGAGAGAGAAAGAGAGAGAGAGATTGAGAAGGAGGAGGAAGATAAGGTTGGGGGGGTGGTGTGTTTTGGCCTGCATGCATTAGGTGACATTAAGGGGGATATTTCTCCTGCTCTGCCTTGACGGCTGAGATGCTGAGTCAGTTGGCCCTGCTGTGGGTCGAACATAAAGAGGAATGGGAGACAGCAGCCCACCACTCTGTGCATGCATTTAGGGCAGCCATGCCCTTAGAGACTGGACTCCTTTAAGTCGCTTGTGTCCCCCCTCTTCCCCTTCTTGTTGAACCACCGTAGCCTTGTGCCACTCAGACCTTGGGGCCTGTCACACATTTCCATTCTGATTTGAATCCCGGTGGATTGACTCCTGAGCCCTGCATGCCCTCAAAGCCATTATGTGTGCGCTGCGCTTCCATCAGGCGTACATCCTCAGGATGAACCTCATTAACGAGGAACAGCTTCTCTTTAGCAGAGCAGAATTACTTACAAGCTCACTGACGTTTCTCTTCGTTGCTGTGGCCAGTCATACAATCACTTGAGGCCTAGTAATTCATGGGTAAGTGCTGTACAATAGAGTTGGAGAACACAAATCATTCCAGAGGCTTTCTGTGGAGAATATGGAGAAATCAATAAATGTTCGCAATAATAGCCCTTCTGCCCCTCTTTCAAACCAAAATAAGTACTAGCGGGTGATATATGGTCTCAGATCTCCTTAGGTGAAGAATTGCCAAATGTGATTGATGATAATTAAAGTCAAAGATCCAAAGTAGCAATACAAACACAAAACAAAAGCCTTTAGTTATGTCCAAACATCAACTGTGACAGACTGCACGCACACACACACACACACACATACACAGACACACACACACACACACTTGGTGACACTGAGATCAGGGAACAGACGCTTGAGTGTGGCATGCAGGTTACTGAGCCTGCTGTTTGCTCCATTGATTCCACCTTGCGCCCTCCAACGAAAGGCTGACCTCACCGTATGCCAGACACACATACACTCACCCCTGCAGTCTTCTCAATCTGACTCCTTAGTATGAATATTTAGACCTTAAACATGGGCATGGAAACATATTTTCTTGTTTTTTCAACCCTCATAAAACCACAAGGAGGACAAAATGGCATAAAAAACCTTAAAAAGCTTATTTATAAAAACGTGAACTGCTTACATAAAATATTGCATTTTGTGTGTGTCGCCCTGTCATGTCCAAACATATGATTTGTGTCTGGAACGGGAATTAAACCATTAGCAGCGAAAACTATTACAGTCATTTGTATTTTACTCTATTAGTCACTGACTGACTGGTATACGCTTGTGTGCCATTAAACAACACAGGGTCCTGAATTATTCACTAAAACCACCCCTCGGAAAGCAGCTTCATTTTTTGCACTTTCTGACAGATGCAGCATTTCACCGTTATTGGCAGCGATCATACCAGAGACAGAACTCTGCAGTAGTTTCACTAGAATCCCAGTTTTTGGGCAGTAACAGACCCATCCTCCTTATCTGATCATCTACGCGTTAAAGGAACTATTTATTCATGTCAGTCTCCAAATGATCTAGGAGAAGAGAAGAGGAGGTAAAGATGGGTAGGCGAGATGCTTTTGCATCTGCGCTCCGTTGGTACTGATGCTAGGTGAGCTGGTTGCGTCATGACAGAAGTCCCAGACTCTCTCTTTGAATGTTTTGTGCAGTGTTCATCAGCGCATGTTTTATTCAGAGCGTTTATAACCCTGTACTGACACCTGGGCTCATCAGAATGCCTCTGCAACAAATGAGCACCACTGTAAACACATGTAGCCTCTGCAGGCACAAACACTCTCTCTCTCACACGCGCACACACACACACACACACACACACACACACACACACACACACACACACACACACACACACAAGTAACCAAAGCTCATGGGCCTGTAGACCATGCACACAAATGTACACACACATGCACACACAATGCCTTTATCTTCTCATGCTGACCTGTACTCATTGCCTACTTAGACAGCCTTACCCAAACACACATTACACACTCTTCCACAGACACACACAATAACACACATATAGACCCCAAATACTCTCAGTACCATTCATTTGTCTTCCTTGCCACTACAGTACAATTCACTGTTCTGTGGGTTTGGCCAGCCTGGCTAGTTAAATGCCCAGTTTAACTGGTAGACATGCTTCAGCTGTGAGCATTCAGGTATTTATTGATTAGCTCTTTGCTTGTGTGCAGTTCCTCATTAGGCTGGCTGAATGGTTTAAGATGCAGTGCAAGCCTTTACTACCACACACAAACTAATGGCTCAGCCTGGTAGCTTTCATCTGGCAGGGCTCGCTTTTGCGTACCATTTTTACACTGCTAAATATACTGTATGTAGGAATATACATGTATTTGAAAAAACATTATAAATGTTTATGTTTAGGTTAGATACTTCTCTGTGTAAAATTGGTAGGTGAACAATACGAATGGAACTCTATCAATAAAGAAAACATGTAAGAGGTTGCACTCTCATATACAATTTTGTCATTTACTTGTTTATATGCCTTGTTAAATAAACCACATTGCAAAACTAAAGTCTACGATGCAATTTGTATCCCTCTCTGAACATCACATAAGCATGTAAGATACTGAGTGAACACTTATCAATCCGTACTGTAATGTGAAGCAGTAAAAATAGAACGCAGGCATCATCTGGCATGTCCAGGAGCGAGTGTGCTGCGATGCAGGGAAACGGTTAACATCACTCTTTCAAAGTACTTCTCTGGGCAGCAGCAGCCAGGCAAGCAGGCGCTACACTTGTGGTACAGTGAGTGGGCAGGGCACTGGTGCTGTATGCATTTCAACAGAGCAAAAAAAAGGAATGGATGGTTTTTTTTTTCTTGTTTTTTTTTTTTTCTGTGTTGTTGTTGAAGAACAGTGAGGGAGCCTGCAATGAGATCTGCTGGCTCTTGTTCTTGGCCTTGGGCTAAGCTTGAGGAGCAGTTCTCTCCAAAGCAGATGAGGGTAGGAGAAAGATAGAGAGAGAGAGAGTGAGAAAGAGAGAGAGAGAGAGCGAGAAAGAGAGAGAAAAAAAAGGTACACAAGAGGGAAATGACCTAGGCTCTGAACACACTTTTGATTTTGATGTACAGCTGGCAGGAACAACAGAGGCCCTCATTGATTAGCTTGCAGAAGAATCTTGTGACATTTGTGGGGGGAGGAGTAGAGGAAGGGCCTAATGCATATTTAAGATCACACTTGCCTCCCCCCACATTCATACATCACCATCATCCCTCTGCCGTTATTTATTCGTTTCCTTCCCCTTCCCTTGCCTCCCTAAATCGAGGGAAGCTGTCAGCAAGCATATCAATAATGCAGAGATGCTTTGGTTGTGGTTTTGAATTGGGTCTTGGCAAAAATGTAATTGCACATGCTCCATCTCATCATCCCGTCACTCTTATTTACAGCATGTGTAGAACCACAGGAGTTGAGAACACGGAAGTCACAATTCAAGTTAGGAGCGACTTACCAAAAGTGCCTTGCCAATAACAAGCAACTTACCAAAAGTGCCTTGCCAATAACAAGATGTTGGGTTATTTTATGACAGGAATGGTCCACTGAGAAACAGAATGTATTTGTGGAGAACTGGCACTGAGCTTTACCATCACTGCAGAGGTTCTCAAGAGTCTACCCACCCCAACCCCCCCCCCCCTCCCCCCTCTATCCCCAATTCAACAGAGTCAGATGGAGCATTAACATATGATATGCAGAAATGTTACTCCTTGCTGAGTGATCAGAAGGAGTAAACACTAGAACTGCGAATTGAATAGAGAACTGAAGAGGCGCAGACCCAGTTAACAGTACAGGTGGAAATGAGAGTGGTTCATGGAACATAGCTCTGAGATTGTAGTTACTATTTAAATTGAGCTGTATCACCACTCTCGTTCTGTTATGGTATACCTTATCATCTGAGTGTTTATCTCAGTAAAGAGTGAAGAGTGGGTTTTGTTATCTCCCTTACGGTGTTTATCTAAGTTTGTCTCAATTTGGTGGGAATGAAAATGGAAGATGCAAATCTTTTCCAGGAAAGGTTATTTAGCTCTTCATGTATGTCTGTAGAAAGGTAGCACGAATTGCAGAGTGACAACATATGAAGGGGTTTAAGGGGGTCTTATCTATTCCATCATAACTGCCACATATGATTAATATGATCTAGCTAGCTCAAGCGCAAAGACATTTAAGTGTAATCTCTCTTCTACAACATCAGTCATGCCTCATAAAAGAAACATACTGTATGCTGGCACTCGTAAACTGTGCATAATGGCTCTTCATGGTCTGCTGGGCCTCACAGTCAAACAGCAAACGATAAATTCATGTTTCATTGTTATCAATTAAATGCGCAACACCATTTTCCAATACAGCCCCCACAGACAGAGAAATACACACACGGACACACACACACATGGACACACACACACACAAACACACACACACACACACACACACACACACAAGATACATATTGAACTCATGAGAGCCCCTCATTGCCAGCCAGCAATAGTTGTTTCCTGTTGAGCCGGCAGTATCATCGCTGACACCTCAAAAGCATCTTGAGGAAGTAGAGCACAAGGGAGAGAAGGAAGTTCACCTTGACAGCGCTGGTGTTGTGTGGAATGAGCTGACAACACCATCAGACATCAACAACAGGGAGTGGAGCAGTGAGAGGGTTGATGGAGGAGGCCGCCTGACATGCTGGAAGGCCCCAGTGGCACTGTGCAACTCCTATGAGGAAGCTCCCAACAACCAACAACACAGGTACTCCCTCAGAATAGACACTATATGGAAACAAGATACTTAAGTGTGGTCTCTTTCTGTGTTGCTATTTTCATTTGTTATTTTAGGAGACACATGTCTTTTGTTCTTTCTTTTTGTTTGTGTCTTCTCCTCAGGGTTGGTTTTTAAGCCAGCTGTCGGTCTGTGGCAGGACGCCGGGGGACAAAGAGAGAGAGAGAGAGAACGGATGCAGGGAGAGATTTAGAGGGAAAGATGGAGACGGCACTGCACCCCGTTCTGCCCCTTAAGATCGTCTGCTTCCCTGTCAGAGTGACTCACGCCATGGTGATGGATGATCACCACTAGCGCTAATGCGCCCCCGCCCCACCACCACCAACACCCCCCATTTTTAGTAAGGGGAATACCGTCATCCCCAAGATGGCATTTGCGCCCCGTGCTCTCCCTTTGCTGCGTAGCAGATGTATGTGTTGGGTGTGAGCTTAGTATCACAGCTTGTGCTTTGAGGGGTGAAACTACGCACTGTTTGTTTTTTTGATTAACGAGAATAAAGGGAAGAAAATTGTATTAAACAGTGTGTAGTTTCACCAAGAAGGCATAGGCTCTTCCCTCAAGCAATTGGATACATATACTCTCAGCAATCATTCAACTCATACCATGTAGAGAATCTGCTCATGTATGCTGAAGTGTTCAGCAGCTTTCCTGTTTGTGCGCTACCATCAAAACCGGAAAAAAAAGCCAACAGCAGCATTCCTGTTAAGGATGTCCAACTTCAAAATAAGTTGGTCCTTACTGGGAAAATACTGTATATATTTTAAATGTAAGAGATAATTATTTTACTTGACACATACTGTAAGTAGGCCTATGACTTTCATGGTTCTATTTTTCCACAGGGTTGAGAAAATGTTCATATTTCCTAGCACCATTTAACTGATGTGGAACACTAAGCAGATCTGTGCAATTTGAGTAAATACACAAGTTACTTCAGGGAATATCAGTGAACAGGGGGGACGTATGCGCTTAAATAACGAGGTTGACTTGAGTCGTCACGCAATATTATTTTTCGTAATCGTTACCAGATGATGAAATGCGAGCGTGCATCCATCTCAGGTGCATCGCCACAGGTGTCACTTCAAAGCCCACCTGGGTACGCTGCATCTTCGCTGGAGTGAGCATTCAATCAGGGACGCATCATCGCCGAACTATTTACATACGCCTGTATGTGGAGCACTTAACATATGTGTGTCTGTAAACGCAGCACAGCCATCAAGATCGTCCATCCCTTGTGCTAAATTGCTCTCCCTCTCTCCCTGTTTTCCTCTCTCTCTCTCTCTTGCCCTCTCTCTTTCTCCTTCTCTTCCTGTCTGTCTCTCTCTGTTTTCGTTTCTGTCTTTAACTCTATCTGTCTCTGTTAGTGATCATGTCAAAGCACAAACGCGTGTTTCGTGGGGGTCTAGTGGAAAAGCTCTAATGCCACACGTGGCGATTGATTGACTGGCTGGCTGATTGACGGATTTCTAGATTGGATTTAGCACAGACACGAGTGTATCTTCTCCAGCGCTTCATAGCTCGGTCTATAAATTCCGCACGCGTGAGAGAGAGAGAGAGAGAGAGAGAGAGAGAGAGAGAGAGGGAGATGGATGGAGGTGCTCTCAGGTGTTTCGGTGGCATTTAAGGCTGGCTGCCGAGGGGGATTCATTAGGGTGTTAATAACCTGTGGAGCCGTCTCCCTCTATACGCCCCCCCCCCCCCCCCCTCCCTCAGAGGAGAAGCATGATGCTTAATTGTGTTGGTGTCCTTTTTTTTCTAAAAAGGGTTTGAGCCCAAGAGGTTCCAGAGAGCATGCTCACCACTCATGCCCCTGTTAGTGCTGTCTAGATCTCAATAAGGCATGGGCATCACGTAAGAATAGAGAGTGTCCTACACCCTTCTTTTTCACCCTGTCAGTTTGCTGGTGAGTTTTTTTTTTTTGTATGTGTTTGCCTTAGGTTTCATTTAATGTTTTTCTTTTTTATTCTTCTCACACATTTTTTTTTGCTGTCAAGTTGAAGTTCCATTTTTCAGTTAAGTGTAGACTAGTTACATAAAAAAAAAAATCTCACTGATATTGACTTCTTGTTTCTGACCTGAAGACAATTTATCATTTATTCATATCTGTAAAGACATCCATAAAAATCTATGAAATATTAAGCCTGAATAAACAAATCCTATGAGAGCACTCTAACACAATACCAGTCATACTATCAGATTCAAACTGGATTCGCAAAAGCCAAACTCACCTGATGTGGATCTCTTTACATGCTGTGTATCGGTGGCAGACCAGCCACCAGTGAGAGCGAGCAGGTCCTGTGTGGGTTTTTTTTTTCTTCCCAACCAGCTTTTCTCTCCGTTGGTTGTGCGGTTGCTGTCTGGTTCAGCGGAGGATCATTTAGGGGGTCTCTGGCTGCTACTGGTGGGCAGTGGTTGCAGCGCACCAGGCTTCTGGTCCCCAGTCCAGGGAGGCAACACTCAGGGAGCAAGAGGTGGGCTGAAGACCCTCCATCTTCTTCTAGCGGTGTTGCTACCCCCCGACGCAGTACTCCCCTCCGCTAGAGAAGGAACAATGAAGACATAACGGAGAAGAAAAAAAAAGATGTAAATATCCACGGTGTACCACAGAGGGAGAGATCTATCCACCTCCTTCTGCTTCTCCTCCTCTGAGGACAACTGCCTCGTGTGTGTGTGTGTGTTTTTCCTTGTTCTTGTTTTCTCTCGTTAAGTCTCTCTCTCTCTTTCTCTCTCTCTCTCCCGAAAGAGGCTCATATACACACCTACACAGACACGCGCGCGCTCACACACACACACAGAGCCATGTCTCACATCCCCTTGATTGGCATAGTGAGAGAGCTTGGGGCTCGGCATGCGTTTGCCTCGGTTGTCATGGTGCCGGACAGAGTGTGGTCGCCGCGGAGGCTGTGTCGTCTGTGCTCTGGCTCTCTCTGTCTCTCTCTCTCTCTCTCTCTCTCTCTTTCTCTCTCTCTCTCTCTCTCTCTCTCTTGTTTTTCTCTAGCCAGCTATCAGTCTCTCTCACTGCACCTAGAGCACCAGCCAGCTACAATGTGCCTGTCCTTAGATCAGGCTCTCCTCTTTGCTCTTTGCATTCTCTCCCCTCCCCATTTCACATCTTAATCATTCCACCTCTCTCTCTCACTCTTCAGCTCTGTCTCTCTTTCCTCCCCCTCCCCATTTAATCTCACCCACCCCTCCTTCTTCCACTCAAGCCACCCTTTCCATACACACGCACACACACACACACACACACACAAACACACTTGTATAACCCCCATATCCCCCACTCCTTCATCTACAATATCAGGTTGTTTTGCCTCTGTTGTCAACTCCCCCTTGTGTGTGTGTATTTGTGTGTGCGTGTGTGTGTGTGTGTGTGTGTGCCTCTCAGGTTTTCTCTCTTGAGAAGAGCAAAGGAAGGGGGAGAGGGCTTTCTCTTTGTTCCTGCATAAAATCTTAATCGTAAAGTTAATAAATCTCAAAGATCAAAGAAGCCACATTTCCAGTCGATGTTTCCTGCCAGCAGTCATTACTGCTATATTTGGCTACATGACGTTGAAGAAGACCTTACAGCGTCATAGTCATGTATTCCTGATTCATTGAGTTGGCGAAATTATCTTGAGCCTCTAGACTTATACACACACACACAAAACATCTGGACTGGTCTTCCTCTCTCTCCCCTCCTCCTCTTCACCTACCTATCCATTCACCCCATTCCTACCTGTATCCTCCTAACACCTCTGACACATGAGCCCCATTGCTTCCACTATTACAGCTCAAATAGCTCTGGTATTGCACCAACCATTCTGGGGACTTTTTGTTCTGTTGCGCTTGCTGATCTCAGTCTCCTCTCTCATCTGTTTTCTTCTTTTTTTTCTGTTGTTGCTGCTGCTGCTGTTTCATTAATGTGCTCATCATGGTGATGTGATGGGTTGGTGGCGGTGGGGATGGGTGTAAAAGAGGTCCTTCTGGCATGACCAGGGGTGCAGCTGTTGCACAGTACACTTGTGGCTCAGTTTGCTCACCTTGGTAGACAGGGAGACAGACTTGCGACGCAGTGAGCGCTATTCATTTTTCCCTTTGTCAGAACATGTTAGAGTTACAGGGAGCCATCTATGGTACCACTCAGTGCATTTATACAGCAGGGATGTTCACACACACACACACACACACACACACACACACACACACACACACACACACACACACACACATACACACACAGCCACACAGACTGGCAATATACACTTATTTCATGCTCTTGTCAGAAACATTGAGAACCTCCTCTCCTCCTGCTGCGCTTCCTTTTTGCTCCAAGATTAATGTGTCGACATTCACACGCCACATCTTTTTATGAGGACTGGAAGGAGTCTGGAAAAGGCTGAGGGCTTGAACATGGTAGGGTGAATAAGGATGGAAACGGGTCAGCTGAGGATGCCTTTGTTCAATGATTTCATTGTCCAGGTAAATTTGCATTCTGACAGTTTGACACACTCAGCAGTTCCTTTTTGGCAACCTTTTTTAAATATAATAACACGTGGCAGTCTTGAGCTTCTTCGAATGCAGTTGTGCTCTTGCATTTGTAATCACACTATTATCTGCCAAATTGATAAAGTACACCACCCTGCTGCTGCAGGCTCTAGGTATGCCAAGATCCTTTATGCCAAAGTAAGTATGTCAAAGTATGCCAGGATGCCAACTTCCAGAGCATCCTGCAACAACAGGCTTCTTCACGTAATACAGGTAAATTCATGTCCCCAAGAATTCTGTGAGCGCCTCAGCCATAATGATTGGTTCACTTTTTCAGCAGCGTCAGACAACTCCTTTAAAGCTCCTCTAAGTGATTGTTCTTGAAAACCGAAATCCAACAGAATCATTGTGGTGAGATTTTCCTACAAACCCTCTAACCTCTTTCTCCACTGGTCTTGTATGTGCTTGCCAACGTTGTTCCCTTGCGGTGTGTGTGTGTGTGTGCGTGTAACTTATTATTAGGTGTCACTGAGTCTGCAAGAGCAAGTTTAGACCAAAGGCGATAAGAAGGGTCGAACTGTGCTTCTTCCAATCTTGTGCAAAACTTCCATCCCTGCCTTGGACGTCAGAAATCCACCACGTGGTTATCCCTGCTGAACGCTTAACTTCTGTCCATATAAACCTTGTGCGATTTGTCTTTCATGGCTTCACTTTCAGCCTTGTGCTGGGAGGGGAGCCCAATTGTGGTCATTGACCTTCCCCCACCCAGGCCTGGACCCAGGCGAGGACAGGATCTTGAACCTGGTCTTGCTGCAGCTGATTGCGATCAAAGAACTCCCACTCTGAAGACTGGTGGCTGTTGAAGACTGGGGATCGCTGATCTCTGTTGCTGAAGAGGCAGCTTGCAGTGCAGTCACCACAGGCACAGCTGCCCTCTTTTCCTTGATGCACCCTGTAATAAATGATACTTAAACTTGAATGTCCCACTCACTTGGGAAAGGTTGTGGATTGGTGATGTTTACAACAAGGTGGCATGTTATAGGTGGGTATTAAGGCAATACTGCTGGGCTATCTGCCCGATAGTAGAAATGGAAATGTTTTTGTTCTCACAGCTTTAGGCCCCAGACCATTAGGCCCAGTTGACCTGAAGAGATGCCTAGCTTGCACTGGCCCAATAGTGGAAACATGTCTATTGGCTAGACAACAATTGTTCATCCAATTTTGCAAGCTTGGTTTGGAAAGTACTTGTGTTTATTACTCTGGCCTTAAAATCAGCTAGAGCAGCAGCTCAATCCTCGGCTCTCGTCCTGCTTGACTTATCAGCTGCGTTTGATACAGTCAACCACCGCATCCTTCTGTCCATACTGTCAAGTATGGGCATTTCTGGCAAGGCGCACTCCTGGTTTGAATCGTACCTCACTGGGCGCTCATTCAAGGTGTCATGGCAAGGTCATCTGTCTGTACCTCACTGCCTCACCACTGGGGTGCCCCAAGGGTCGGTGATGGGACAACTTCTCTTTGCCATTTACACCACCTCGCTGGGCCCTATCATCCGCTCGCATGTTTATTTCCTATCACTGCTATGCCGATGATACTTAACTGGTTCTGTCTTTCCCTCCTGAGGGCAACACTGTTTCGACGCGGATCTCAGACTGTCTTGCTGATATATCCACATGAATGAAAAACCACCACCTTCAGCTGAACCTGGCCAAAACGGAACTGATGGTCTTCCCAGCCAAACAGGTCATCCACCACAACATCAACATCAATACTGACTCTTTATCTCTTGCTCCATCCAAAACGGCAAGAAACCTTGGTGTCATTATTGATGACAAATTGACCTTCACAGCCCACATCGCCTCTGTTTCCAAGTCGTGCCGCTTTGCGCTATACAACCTCCGCAAAATCAGGCCGTACCTAACCCAGTATGCCACCCAGCTGCTGGTGCAAACCTTGGTGAGTTCCCGTCTTGACTACTGCAACGCCCTCCTTACGGGCCTGCCGGCTTGCGTGGTGAAACCACTACAGATGATCCAGAATGCGGCGGCCCATCTAGTGTTCAACCAACCAAAGAGGGGACAAGATGTCACCCCGCTACTCATTGAGCTCCACTGGCTGCCGGTAGCTGCTCGCATTAAGTTCAAGTCACTTATGCTTGCCTACAGAGCAGGGACGTGCACAGGAATTTTGAAGTCAGTTGCTCTGCCCTGGAAAAAAGGGGCAACAGTATTTTTTTCACAGCCGCTGCCACGCCCCCGTCATGTAATCGCAAATTTTCACAATATCATTTTAAACTGTCACTAACCACGGCTGCCACGCCCCCATCATGTAAACCCAAATTTTCACAATATAATTTTAAACTGTCACTAACCACGGCTGCCACGCCCCCATCATGTAATCGCAAATTTTCACAATATAATTTTAAACTGTCACTAACCACGGCTGCCACGCCCTCGTCATGTAATCACAAATTTTCACAGTATCATTTTAAACTGTCACTAACCGCGGCTGCCACGCCCCCGTCATGTAATCGCAAATGTTCACAATATAATTTTAAACTGTCACTAACCACGGCTGCCACGCCCCCGTCATGTAATCGCAAACTTTCACGATATCATTTTATACTGTCACTAACCGCAGATGCCACGCCCTGTCATGTAATCGCAAATTTTCACAGTATCATTTTAAACTGTCACTACCTGCCGCTGCCGCGTCATCTGATCGCGAATATACAGTATATATGTATTTCCTTCGGAGGGGCAACTTATTTCCTTCGGAGGGGCAACTTCAGTCGAAGAGGGCAAACGGGCAGTTGCCCAAGCAAACTTAGCACACTCCTGTGCACGTCCCTGCTACAGAGTGCTTGCTGGTTCTGCTCCCACCTACCTTAATGCTCTTGTAAGGGCAAATGTTACACACAGGACGCTGCGCTCATCTGGAAGATGGAAACATCACAGGCTCTCATCAGCGCTTTGGGTTAGTACAGATCACAATGACACATCTGAGCTCTTTTTCGACGGGGGACTACAATGGATCAGTGTAAATTATTAATGACCATCAAATTGGCCGAGGTGTTGACTATGAGCTGGTATGTCACTGATGAACTAACACAAATGAGCTAAAGTGGAACGCCTGTGGCATGGCATAGTGTAATGAAATTGATGTTTAGATAATTAGGCGATGCATCATTCAGACACTGAGATATGCATGTGAACTCTTTCGTGTTTGTGTCTGTGTGTGTATGGCTGATATTCTGTTTTTCTAACATTTATCTGTTCTCTCCTATATAGTAGGACCTTTGCCTGCAAATGCTGATGGCTGTGATAGCATTGTTCCTCATCACTTAAACACATAATTACATATCTGCATTAAAGGTGAGTGGAAAAGGGCATTTCTCTTGTGGCTGATGCAACAGTCTTCAAATTAAGAGCAGTAATGTAGCATGTGGAACATACTCCAGATTCAGCAAGGAAGTCTGAACCACAAGCCTCTCCAACTCTAGGCATGCATACTGCTCAATTGACCTCCTGTGGCTCTTAATTTAAATGAACTAAGCTTCTAATGCAAATAGGTCTTACGCAGGGTGCGATTTGTCCAAAAACCAGAGGGGGGGATGTTTTTTTTTTTTATCATGAAAAAAAAACAAGCAATACATAGGCCTAATTCTCTTCATATACATGCATCATATATGTCTATCATATGATAATCGCTGCTAGACGCTCAGTTCTTGTGCTCCCTCTCATTCACGTTGAAATACTGAAACCGAAACTGAAACTTTGAAACTGAAACGCAACTGTTTTGGACAGAACTCGCTAATTCAGTGAACAAATATTTTCATATTCATTGTACAGTAGCCTATACACGGAAATTAGCAAAGCCAGCGAATTCTGAGAATGCCGACAGTTTGGGTAAGGTTCGTTAGTGCCAGCGATGTAAGCAAGTGTTAGAAAACGCTGTCACAACCTGTCTGTTTTTTCATTGTTTTTTTAATAATTGAGGGTTATCCATCCCATGTATGAAATTCATCCAGCTGAGGTGGGGATGTAAAAACCAGAGGGGGGGTAAATCCCCCCCATCCCCCCCGGCAAATCGCACCCTGGTCTTACGACATCTCAAATTCATAATACAATTTCTGAGACCATTTGTCTGAGATGTTTTTCAGTGGTCCCATTCCCATAGTACGGTTGGTGGGTGTAACTCACATCTCGGTTTGCTTCCCCCCAATTTCTGAGTGATGCCAGGGTGTGGACTTCCCTTTGTTACCAAGGTTGCCATTTGGGAGATTGTGCCTACCACATTTTTGGTGACCACTTCTACCATGAAACTATATTCTCATGCAGAATATTGTTATTTCTTACAAAGGCAACCTAGCTTTGTCCACTTACTTCACCTCTTTTCTTCCCCTCCTATAACCTCCACTGTGGGATGGAGCTGCTCCTGACCCAGAAAACCTCTGCCTACAGCTGCCCATTCCCACCAAACTGTTATGTACAATTTCTTCCCTGCTTATGATACCTCACATAAACACATTGGGCCCTATCTTGCACCCAGCGCAATTGACATTGTCACCGACGCATGAATCATTCCTATCCTGCACCCGGCGCACAGCGCGATTTTCCCTCCAGAGGCGCGCTTCCAAATGAACTTGCGTCGACATGGGCGGGGGCGGAACAGAGAAGGCGTTTCGCGCAAGTGGTATTTTGCAGTTTCAAAACAACGCCGTGCGCCATTGACCACAAAAAAGCTGGTCTACTGTCAGAGGCGCAATGTCTAAAGTCTGTAACGCGTATTCAGAACGCTATTTTAAGGGCGCGTGTGCTTGCCCGCACAGTATAGGACCTATAGGCTACACTTGATTTCTGTCGTCTTCACGAGAGATTTACACCAATTTTTTGGCAAGCCATATATAATTACAAGGAAAATAAAGTATACCACATGAGGAAATCATTCTGATATCCGTATCCAAGACATTTTAAAGCTAGGCATACATCTAGCGTACACATTGACCCAAATGATTCAGGTTAATTGAAGCTGCGTGACATTTGATTTATTGTATGGCTTTGTTGCATTTATTTAATGCCAGTATTATTATAAATCTTGTAAACTCATCTCTGTGTATGTGGACTTTATTTATGTGCCTTGGGTTTGGTCAGCTGGTGCACTGGCTTGGGTGCCGATTTCCATGCCCCCAAATCCCTGCACGCTCTCAGGCGTGAGGGTAGACGTGGTGATGTCCTCTGCTGCCGTCAGATCCTGGGTCGAGGCAGATCCACCTCCCGTGAGGCCACGAGAACGTGTGTTACCTTCCAGCTTGGATGTCCCACGTCTCCGGACGTCATTATAGCGTTTTCGGCACCGTTTTCGGGTGCCCCGTAGCAGAAACAATCACAGCAATATCTTCCCATGCTTGCTTTACTTTGCTAACTTTTGGAGGGTTTCTCGTATCCCCATATACAGCCGCGGAAAAAATTAAGAGACCACTTCAAAATTATCAGTTTCTCTGGTTTTACTATTTATTGGTATGTGTTAAAGTAAAATGTACATTTTAGTTTTATTCTATAACCTACTGGCAACATTCCTACCAAATTTCAAATAAAAATATTGTCATTTAGATCATTTATTTGCAGAAAAATGACAATTGGTCAAAATAGCAAAAAAGATGCAGTGTCTTCAGATCTCGAATAATGCAAAGAAAACAAGCTCATATTCATTTTTAAACTACACAATGCTAATGCTTTAACTTAGGAAGAGTTCAGAAATCAATATTTGGTGGAATAACCTTGATTTAAAATCACAACTTTCATGTGTCTTGGCATGCTCTCCACCAGTCTTTCATATTGCCGTTGGGTGACTTTATGCTACTCCTGGCGCAAGAATTCAAGCAGCTCGGCTTCTTTTCATGGCTTGTGACCATCCATCTTCCTCTCGATCACATTTCAGAGTTTTTTTTATGGGATTCAGGTCTCGAAATTGGGTTGGCCATGACAGGGTCCTGATCTGGTGATACTCCATCCACACATTTACTGGCCTGGCTGTGTGGCATGGAGCATTGCCCTGCTGGAAAAAACACTTCTCAGAGTTGGGGAACATTGTCAGAGCAAAAGGAAGCAAGTTTTTCTTCCGGGACAACGTTGTACTTTGCCTGGCTGAGGTTTGTAAAAGACCATAAGGATTGAACCAAAGCCGACTGGAGGGTCTCCTAGTTCGTCTTCTCTGATGAGTCCAATTTCACAGTAGGTGCAAGACTCTGTGGCTTGTAGGCCTCTCCAGGTCTCCGTCTAACCATCAGACGACCATGTGTTGGGCAAAGCTGAAAATTGGACTCATCAGAGAAGACGAACTAGGAGACCTTCCAGTCCGCTTGGGTTCAATCCTTATGGTCTTTTACAAACCTCAGCCAGGCAAAGTACAACGTTGTCCCGGAAGAAAAACTTGCTTCCTTTTGCTCTGACAATGTTCCCCAACTCTGAGAAGTGTTTTTTCCAGCAGGGCAATGCTCCATGCCACACAGCCAGGCCAGTAAAGGTGTGGATGGAGTATCACCAGATCAGGACCCTGTCATGGCCAGCCCAATTTCGAGACCTGAATCCCATAAAAAAAACTCTGAAATGTGATCAAGAGGAAGATGGATGGTCACAAGCCATGAAAAGAAGCCGAGCTGCTTGAATTCTTGCGCCAGGAGTAGCATAAAGTCACCCAACGGCAATGTGAAAGACTGGTGGAGAGCATGCCAAGACACATGAAAGTTGTGATTTTAAATCAAGGTTATTCCACCAAATATTTATTTCTGAACTCTTCCTAAGTTAAAGCATTAGTATTGTGTAGTTTAAAAATGAATATGAGCTTGTTTTCTTTGCATTATTCGAGATCTGAAGACACTGCATCTTTTTTGCTATTTTGACCAATTGTCATTTTTCTGCAAATAAATGATCTAAATGACAATATTTTTATTTGAAATTTGGTAGGAATGTTGCCAGTAGGTTATAGAATAAAACTAAAATGTACATTGTACTTTAACACATACCAATAAATAGTAAAACCAGAGAAACTGATAATTTTGAAGTGGTCTCTTAATTTTTTCCGCAGCTGTATATCTATCTCCCGGCTTTTTACAAAGCCATACAATAAATCAAATGTCACGCAGCTTCAATTAACCTGAATCATTTGGGTCAATGTGTACGCTAGAATGTATGCCTATTTTTAAAATATCTTGGATATGGATATCACAATGATTTCCTTATGTGGTAAATACTTTATTTTCCTTGTTATTATATATGGCTTGCCAAAAAATTGGTGTAAATCTCACGTCGGTCTCCTCGGCTGTGAACTTTTCCGGTCTTCCACCAGGTAATTCCGCCATCAAAATAACAAGTCGCTATGAACTATGCGCTCCTCGCTCTTAAAGGGAATGTGAGATGACGCTCGGATTGGTTTATTGCATATTACGCCCAAACCACACCTATGGCTGAGTAACCTCCTTTGGACCAACCCTTTTGACACTTGCGCTGGACACAAGTGTGTTTTTTCCGCCGTTAAAATAGCAACTGCGCCATAGTGCCGCCCACACAGCTACTTGCGTTTGGCGCCGTCCTACTTGCGTTTCTGATCGGCAAATCATAGTAACCCTGTGAGCACACTTTATACCCACTACGCTGTTTTACAACCAATACTTTGAATGCTGGCTTAATTTTTGTATGTATCATGTATGAACCGTCATGTATGTATCATGGAATATATCTCTCCCTCTGTCCTGTCGGCCCCAAGCAGATGGGTCCCCCCTCATGAGCTGGGTTCTGCTCAAGGGTTCTTCCTGTTATAAGGGAGTTTTTCCTTGCCAACGTCGCCTTAAAGTTTACTCTTGGGGTATCAGGCTCTGGGCAGCAATTGCAAGTGTTATTGGCGCTATAAATAAAACTGACTTGAGAAAGGATGCTTTTGTGATGCCCCACACCCCCAACATAGCTCATAACTCTGCTATATTTGAAATTTTCATAGTCTCACTTAGTTTGCTATCCATTACTAATTTCATTACCATCACATTATACTGCTGCATGGAGCTGTGGATTGTGGGAGGACTTTTGCACAGATGCTACAGAATTCTGAAGAGCAATCACAGTAGTAAGTGATCCCCCCCAAGGCTCTCTGTGCATCTGAACATCTGAACTATGAATTTTTTATATGATGTGGCATCTGTAGTTTGTGTGTGGCAAAGTGACTCCAATAAAGACAAGTGGAAAACCGAAGCCATGCGAAATTCCTTGCTATGCCTTTCAACAGCAGTGGTCATCAACAACTCCTGTGTCCATCATGCTTTATTCATGTATATGTATGCAGATGTGGACACACTCTGACTCAACTATGTGTCCACACACACACACACACACACACACACATACATACATCTATTTTCCTTACTATTGAGGACATACAAATAACTGAAACCCTCATCAATAATTTACTGTATCTGTGACAGCTGTGGGACAATGGAGGAAAATTAAGCCATTTGTCACTATCCACACAGCGCAGATAAGCAATTCTCAGTAGAGCATTTCTCAGCCATGTCTCTACTAAGATCAACAATCATCCCCAAGCTCCATATCAATACAAATTGAATTGGGATTTTTATTAGGCTTCTCTCACAATTTGCAAAGTACAGATGTGAGATTGTGGCTGCTTTAACAAATGTGGCCTTATCGTTCCTCCTCATCCCCCTCCTCATGCCTCCCTTCCCCCTACACAGCATGAAAGATGTGCTGAAATGAAGCATATCTGCTGTTTGTTCAGATATAAATATAAAGATGAATATTTTATGTCCCCCCAGTGCGACATCTCTCTGATAAGAATGAGATGCGACAGTCATATCTTTGATATGTTACAGTTTCAAAATAAAGAAAAATAGGCCTTTTTGTGTATAGGGACTCAGTGTACAGAATCCATCTTTTATTGTCAAACCAAGTCCTCGGGCCTCTCTATGGCAGAAACCCCATACATTCTTAAGACAGAAACATCTCAGCTTGCAACTTCCCCCTACCACCCTAATGTTCTAAGTGAGTGATAATGAAGATTTTAATTACTCATGTTGATCATTTATTTAAATATATTGCTTCTCAGCAGGACCCAAGACACACGCTAAATGTTTGATGGAGTGGCATTAGCAGTAGAGGCACTGGACGGGTTTCTAGTATGTTTGATAATTGGTGCATTCAGATATTTTTTTTTACCAGTGCAGCATTGAAACGTGTTGTCTTCGTAAATATCTCTGTTGCAGTTTGAGTTTAGAAATGGGACTAGAACACAAATGTGCGTGTCAACCTGCAGTATAATGCGACTGCAAAAGGAGCTGCGAGTGGCACATTAGTTTCACAGCTGTTGCACAATGCAGGGTATGCAATGAGGTGTTTCCTCATCACAGCTCTCCCGAGCGCAGCACCATTTCAAGCAGCCGACGTTACTCTCTGTTTATGCACACCAGTGCATGCTGACATCCACTTAGAACAGTGCAGTCACACTGGTATGGATAACTTCAATCTGGCGTTGGGCTCAAAAAGGGTGACACAAACAGTGAAGACTGCTTGGTATTCTGATCATACACATGCATTTCTTAATGATACCTGTATGACATCTAGTCATTTTCTCACTAACCAGTGTTCTTAAAGTAGCAGCGAGGTGTTTTGGTCTAAAACTAGCAAGCTAACTACCTACCTGCAAGCTAACTAGCTAACTACCTGAAAATTCCTTGCAAACACCACCCACAGCCCAATTTAAACTGATAATCTTGCTAACTGGAGCAATATAGCACATAGCTTGGGTTTACCTGTCCTTGTCATGACCATTCATTTGGTAATACAAAAAATAGTTGCCTATAAAATCCCATACCTGAAAAAGTGGTGAATTCCTTTATACCAGTCTCATCTTTCTGCAATATTTGTTTTAAGTGTGGGCCATTCTCATTAACCTACAAGGATTATAAAGTGACAAGAAAGAGCAACGCTTGCATGGGTAGATTACTCTGAGTGTAGCTTGCATGGGTAGATTACTATGGGTGTAGCTTGCATGGGTAGATTACTCTGAGTGTAGCTTGCATGGGTAGATTACTCTGGGTGTAGCTTGCATGGGTAGATTACTCTGAGTGTAGCTTGCATGGGTAGATTACTCTGAGTGTAGTTTGCATGCAGTTGCCATGGCTTTGGTGTTGTCCTTTCCTGGGGTTTTCCCAAACTTATCCATCATTGCTTAGAAGCCCAATGGATTCCCTTGTCACTACCCATTGATTTGTGTTAATATCGCAGCTCTTAATCATTGTCTCATGGGGCGGCAAGTGCACAAGCACACCCTCCTATAATCAAGGGGGGGAAATCACACATAGACCACTCAATAAGACCACATTTACTGATTGAGTGCCACACTTTCCTCAAAAATATGTACGTGAAGTAAAGTTTGACTTCATTACACGATTTTTACACGATAATCTAACCAGATTAACAAAGGACCTGACACATTTAGCTGCCCTTCTTTATGCATTATCTATGCTATTCTCATTTAAAGTCTTTGTGGCTGTTGACAGACACAGCTTCACCACAACAATGAATCAGCCTCACAGCAACAAAACCAATAATTAGGTGGCCCCCTCTCTGTGTGACAACGGTCACTTTGTTCAAGTGTGATACATCAGGCAGACTGCACAGCACTCCAAGTGATCAGTCTGCCTCTCTGGGGTGCAGTGGAGACTTGGTGTCTGATGAAGGATGTGTTTGTGACCACACATTGGTCGGCTTCGCTCTTTCTCTCGAGTGTGTTGCAGGAGCTGCGTTTTGAATGAGCGTGTGTTGTCAGCTCTCTCCTATCCCCACAAGCCCTGGGTGTGAAGTGGCTTCATTGATTGCAGGGACATGGATGCAGGAAGACCTATTCCAAACTGCAGCTCACTGTGTAAAAGGGTCAGGCACAGATCTGGCATGAGGGCATAGTCAGCCTAGCTATAATTTGGATTGTTGGCACGATGTGTTCATTGTGTTTATATCCACCGATGTTTTGTGGAGGACTCGGCCCGTTAAAACACACTCACACAAACACACACACACACAAACACACACACACAAATGTACAGAACGTAGCCATAACGGACTTACAGACACGAGTAACAACCCCAGCTCCTCCACATACCCCAACACAGATTCATTCATCTGCACAAATACAATCAGGCCACAGACATACACATGCATACTTGAATAAACTGTCGAGCAATATTCTGGTAGCAACATTTTCAATGTTTATAGACACAAAAGCTGCCACATCCTCTCTCTTCCCCCCTCCCTTCTCTTGTAACATTACCATTCGCGGCACAAAAGCACTCCCTTTGCCAGGGGGGGGGGGACACTAATTTGTACATTTAAATGGATCCCACAACGTTTACACAATGTCAGCCAGCATGCATCTGATCACATGTCGAACCCTGTGAAGGCATGTGCTGTGTGTGCCCCTGCAGAGGGCTCTAATGAGGCTCCATGAGGGTGGGGGATCAGTGGAAGGTAATGAGCATGGACGCCAACCCCACCAACCTAGATGTGCTAAGACTCGCAGCCTAGACAGGCTGCTGCTTACAAAGACATCTTCTTCAACTAGCCTAGGTGGGTGCTGACACCAATTTGACCAGAACTGTGGTCTTGGTGGGCTTGCAAATGAAAAAAAAAGTGTGTGCGCACTGCGCATGGAGTGAGAGAGGGGGTAATTGTGTGTGATACCTGTTAAAATGTGTCCCTGTCATTGAAATATAACCCAAAAGGTGACAGAGAGTGCTCTGCCACCTGAAATGCAGACCACAAACTAGATGGGAGGTGTGACAGACTCCAATGTTCCCTCTTATCGGTGGCGTATGACTTTGACTACAGATCAGGGCACAAAAAAATGTCAGTCGCAGTCAAAAGAGGCTTGTGTCAGAGCAGTGTCTGGACTCAGCTGTTGCCAACACAAGGTGTCAAATTGGGGTTAAACAACAGACCAGGCTACAGACCACCCTTTGAGATGACAATACAGGTCTGTCTTTCATAAGTGTGAAGAAAGGGAATGTGTTATACAACACTTTTGCAATGCATTTAATGACCTGTGCGGGCTTTCATAAAGAACTACTATGCTACTTTCATAAAGAACTCCATTGCAGACATATGTTCCTTTCTAATTTAATTGATGCCTATTTTATATCTTCAGTGGCATCAGCCTGTGCATGTGTCAGATCAATACCCCTGTATTAAAATGGAGTAATTAATTAAGGACTTTAAGCATCACTGGACCAAAGGAGCACTAATGATAAAGCATTACAGCTTGTGAAATGACCTGACGCTAAAAGCCAGAGGCGAATGCACTCAGTGTCTATGGCATGATAGCCTTTATTGACACCATATGGCGCCGGGGGGCTGTGGTGGCTGTGAGAGGATCCAGGGGACAGGGAGTTGGGCTGAGTCATTATACCTCAGAAAAAAACATGACCCTGGAATCCATCTGAGAGACAGACAGAGAGAGAGAGAGAGAGAGACAGATTGTGTTGTCAAGATGTGTTGTCTTTCATGTATCAGTTATTTGTATGATTAGATCTGCTTTGGCAATAAAACATGATTTGTTCATGCCAGTAAACCGTGGTGGTTCGTGGCATTAGCCACGTAGGTTATTAGGGCGCCACTGTGGGGTTGGGGGACGGAGAATGGGAAAAAAACTTTCAGCCAAATCGTTTCCTGTGTTTTTTTGTTGTTGCTACAATCCCCGCTGCTCTATTCAGGGCTATTCTGTGTGTGTGTGTGTATGTGTGTGTGTGTGTGTGTGTGTGTGTGTGTGTGTGTGTGTGTGTGTGTGTGTGTGTGGTGTGTGTGTGTGTGTGTGTGTGTGTGAGTGTGTGTGTGTGTGTGTGTGTGTGCGTGTGTGTGTGCGCGTGTGTTGGGGGGTGGGAGATCAGGAGGTGTCTGTACAATAATATAAGATTTTACAGTGGCATATGTAGAAGTGTCTCCCAAGTGCATTTTATCTGTACAGATATAGCTTCCCAGATATTTCACATGCTCACACGCACATACCTAACATTGGGACGACAACAATAGACATGAACATTTTCTTTTGCGAAGCGTGCTGGCAACTTCCACAGCAACATCAGTTTGTATTGTAGTCCAGGCTGTGAGTGTATTGGAGGACACAATCAATATTCACACAAAGTAGTCCCACAATGTCACTCCATTTGGGTCCATCTGCCATAATGATAAAACAGCGCTGTGCCTGCAAGCACAGACTGAAATCATGGCCTAAATGTACTTCCATTGTCTCTGGGCCTTTTGTTGTTTTATGGCCATTATTTACAACCCCATCTTCACCTTCGCTGTCTGCCTGTCTCTCTCTCAATGACTCACTCATCCTCTATTTCTCTCTCTCTCACACACACACACGCATTCACGCACACACACACACACACACGCACACACACGCACACACACGCACACACACGCACACACACACTCCCTGTCTCTTCTAAAATGACATCACACGTCTGGAGATAAGTCAACAGGTTGAATGGTATGGGGATGTAACCTGATAAAACAGAGGGGAGGCTAATTAGACATATGTGTGACCTTGATCAGCTGAGATATAGTACTGTATGTCAGTATGTGATCAAGGAGGTAGCTTATTGGCTAACCCTCGTTAAGTACGATATAGATTTGTCACAAAGTGAGGAGAGGTTGAGCTCTTCAGCAGAATCACTTGCACTGTATCAATTTTAGTACAATTATGTGACAGCATGGTTGATAGAAGCCACATGTAGTATAGTATAGGTGTTAGTTTACAAATGCTGTTAAATTCAAAATTATTATTATAGATTAGAATACAATTTTGAAACATTGTACAATATGATGGCTGATATCCTTTTTTGTAAACTGATTAAGACCAGTGCTTCGGTTTCCTTTTCATCTTAACTAGTTTTCAGTCTTGTCAAACAAATAATTTTCAGTCTTGCCAAACACTACAATTTAATACTTCAACTTAAGGTACAGTCTGCAATTCTGGTGAGAGGTTGTTGATATTTGAGCTCAACTGCCAATACAATTACTCCCCTCCCTACTGTTGGATGGAATTGTGTATTGCTTGGTCTGAGCCTCTTTGTTTGTTTCCCATTTACTGAGCCAGGACGTAACAAACAGCTAGAAGACCGTGAGGAGCAATTCACTGAATTTGACAAAATGGTTATCGGATTACAATTGGGTACACCACCTTTAAGGGCCCTAGTTCGGCAACGAAAATGGCTGGCGGAAATGGCTGTCGGAAACAGCAGCACATACGCACAGTTGCACAAGTGGTGAAGCAAGGGGTAGAGGTGTGCTCAAAGGCGATAAGTGGGCAGAACCAGGCCAAAGTTAATTAGTTAGAGGTTGTCAAGCAACCTTTAAATGTTTTAGACGAGATTACAATGTAAGAAGATGGCAATACATACATCCCTTTGAACTGTTATAGTGTTAACCAGGGTAGACTATGTGATTTTGAACCTGTCCAAAAAAAAAAAAAGCATCTTGCTCACTTAGATTCCATGACAATTTAACATTTGTATTGAGATCAATGTAGCCCATCAATTAATTTATTAACCATTAATTTAGTTTTACTTGGAATTACAGGTGAGTGATCAATGGATCAAAGGGAAAGACTGGACATCAGCTAGTTCTTTGCATGTGTAGATATATACTTATGGTATGGGATATCCTCAGGCACGTGCAGAGGGGGGGGCTAAGGGGGCTTGAGCACCTGCCCATTTTGCCCTTGATGCCCAAAGTGCCCTTTTGTCAGAGTGTTTTTATTATTATTATTATTATTATTATTATTATTATTTATTTTTAATTTGTGTGTGAAAAGTCCGTCTGTGCGGCCCAAAATAATAATACATTTAACGAAATGATAATAATTTAGATCTACCTTGGTCGGTCACATGATCCACAACGTGCCCTCTCTCTGCCCTGACGTGCCCTGCTGACCGACGCCTCGGTTACAGCTCCCGTTTTCTAGGTAAGCCGAGTAGCCTTGTGATGCCAAATGTGCCATGATGACTAGGGAATAACTCGGTGTAAAGTTTGCTATAGGGGCTTATATGCCTCTCTCTTGTACGTCGCTTTGAACAAAAGCGTCTGCTAAATGACTGCATGCAAATATGAGCCAAAAATAGTTGATTAACTCCCGTAAATAAACTTGTCAACGTATGAAGTTTGTATCCATTAATATAGAGCGTGGTCTTTAAATCTGAGAGCATTTTCGTTCATTTCACGTCATGATTTTGTATTGGTTGGTGAATTTTGGTAACGTTATTTTCTTATCAATCAGAGAGAGAGAGAGAGAGGGCCAGATAGCGAGAGCGAGCAGAAGTCTTTGAGCAGAACGAGTGCGAGAACTTAAATGAAACACAGGGAATTTCTGATAGCAACAGTGTATTAGAGTGCGACAACTTAAACTGAAACACGGCAATTTTGCAAGCAACAGTGTATTTGAGTGCAGACAATCCGTTTTGAGCAGGATCCCCCCCCCTCTCTCTCCATCCGTCTCATTCCCTCTCTCACTATCTCCATCTCTCACTCCCTCCCTCTCTCTCCATCCATCTCACTCATTGAAAATTGTATGTTGAAATGGACCCACATTGACTATAAACATTGCACCCTTTTGACAACTTTCATACTCACAGTGAAACACAGCTGTCTACAGTAGCCTACTTGCTGCCTGTAAAATTATAGTTTAAAGGCCTTGTTCCCATATAGTTCCCCCGCTCATTTAAAACCTAATGAGTATGCACCTGTTTGTGAAATGAATGTGTGTGTGTGTGTGTGTGTGTGTGTGTGTGTGTGTGTGTTGGCAGCTGTGGAGACACTGTAATGTGTCTGGGGGTATAAACCAACCCCTTGTGATAACACTGTCCTATAGTGTGAAATGAACTCAGCGTCACACTGGTGGAAATGACCGTCACACCAGTGGACATAGGCTATAGAAAAGGCCTAGATAAATACATTTTTACAAATCCGTGCTACATGTGCCCCCTTTTTAACTTTGAGCACCTGCCCCTCCAAAGGTCTCAGCACGGCCCTGGATATCCTATAGACAGGGACAAATCTAAAGTGTACAATGCAGGAGCAGCAGTGATCAGTAACTACATGAAGATATGGGAGGTTGCAAGCTGTTTGGGTTGATGTATTGTTCTGCCATAGCTTAACAATATGTGGACAGAAATAACAAGAAGTTATTATTATGAATTATTATGACATGTGTTTATTGATTACTGAGCATCAAGTCAAGTCGGACAAATTACCTCTTCCCAGACGGTTAAGTCTTTCAAAGTGTTTAACCTTTTAAAACAGACATTTGAATCTTTTTTAAAAGCATGCCAGGATATATTTGGACTTTGGTGTTTATAAATGGATTGCATTAGCCCATAACACAGGTAACCTCCTGCTTATTTTACTTGACATAAATGTGTAGGCATAATGCGTCTCTCCTCCATAATTGGAACATGATTTATTTTTAGCAGATAAATAAATTCAACTTGGGCAGTGATGGTTTGCGATTGGCTGTCAAAGAATAATATGAATTCACCTATTTCCAAAATCCACGCCTTGGGGGAAAATTAGATTTATTGCCCGACATGCAAAAACCTGTTTCGCTAAATTAGGGCCCAAACTGTTTTTAAGGGTTATTCATACTTTTTCTAAGATGAGACTAAGCTATATTGTGACAAAGGACCACTTGCATCTCAGATAAAATCCAGTTCATTTCATATACAGGACTGTGTTTTAATATATTTATATATTAGATGACACACACTCACAATCCATTCACATGCGCACTTGTGGTTGTCTTTTATTGCTGAAACGATGATGTTTAAGAGTGGTAATACTACCTCTTATGTTGAAAAGTGCCTGTATTGGTTACCACAGGATGGCTATGGTAGTGACTATACACCATGGGAAATCTCTGTGCAGACACAACACCATCCTGTACCAGACATGCTGCCTTGTCCAACACTCAGTAACTCTGACACATGCAGCCCCCCATGTCAGACAGAGTCTGTCCTACTATGGTCCACCCATTCCATTCATGTACTTCAAAATTCATGTACTTCACTGGGCCTCAGCTTCTGAGTGTCAAGTGTGACGTTGCTTTGACATGACAAGAGATCATTTGACAGTGATGGGGGAGGGATGTTGGAGCATCCCGGTGTGGGCAGACATAGAGGGAGATGCAGACACACAATTTGGTGGCCCTTGATGGATTTAACCAAAGACAGGGACCAGACATAGAGGGAAAGACACTCGTGGCCATGAAATCTGAAACGATAAAATCAACGTCTTCGTCATTGTGATTATTATTGTTGATTTTTTCCTTTATGGCAATGAGACTGAGCCTCAGCAACCTCTATGTAACAGTTGTCATTACAAAACAATCAAAATCATTGATTGTCACTTGTACGCAGTCATAAAGTGTATGTGTGTGTGTGTGTGTGTGTGTGTGTGTGTGTGTGTGCGTGTGCGTGTGTCACTAGTGCATACGCGCGATAGAAACAGCTGCTGAAGGAGCTTTTTCGAAAAGAAACCTTTCATTTTGAAAAGACTCTGACAGAGTGGCACCCAAATACGTTCCGCTGTAATTAAAGTCGGCATTCGAAATGCATGGGGTGAGATGGGGCTCCACTCTGTGAACGCTGCAGACCAACCCCTCAGGCGACTGTTCACATCCAGGAAATGAAAACCACAGCTCTAGACTGCAAGAACTAAAGGACAGAGAGGGAGAAAGACAGAGAGAGAGAGAGAGAAAGAAAGAGAGATAAAGACGACAAGTCTCATCAAAGTCTCATGTCCCTGCCTTTCTTCCTCTTTTCTTCCTCCTTATACTCCATCTCTCTTTCTCCCTCCCTCTATTTCTTCTTCTCTCTTTCTCTCTCTGTTTGATATTCTTTGATTGTACAAGCTCCTCAAGAAGAGCCGAGGGAGTGTGACTGAGCCGCCACGTGTGCCTGTGCCAGCGTAAGCGGATTGTCGCAGTGTGCCGTCCATGTCAAATCCTCACTGTCTCCCCACCCCTGCCACTGTTAGCTGATGCTGATCGCTTTGTTTTAAAAAAAACAATTCTGTGTGCTGTGTGTGCGCGTGTCTTTGAGATGTGAGGAGATTTTTTTTGAGAAAAAAAAACAATATTCTTGCACTGGATGATGTAATTCGGCTTCCCACTGTTTCTGTGTCTCTCTCTCCGGTTGCTTGTTAGTCTCTCCTGTGGGATATGTAGCCCTGAAATTAATTTCACGTGTCCCTATGTTCTGGTAAGGAGACATGCCTAGCCCATGTGTGGCATAGAGTATTTCTTCCTGTGGGTGTACCAGGCAGGTTCAGACTGAAACCAATCACACACATGCACACACACACACAGGTTTTGGATTTATCTCTGTGATCCTATAGCACAAAGTCCTTTCCTATTCAATTTTCTGAACCAGTTAACTTCCACTGAAGAACTACCTATGGGTGATTACTACGGGGAAAATACAGATTCATTAAAGATGGAGTCCATGATTCTGGCGAAAGGTTGTTGACATTTGAGTTCAACGCTTCTGGGACTGTTACCCACCGGTGGGAATTTTTTTTCTTGTTGTCAAAACTCCACAAGTTTTTGTCCTAGAGACACTTAAAGAAAACCCACATGAACCTTGAACCCCTTTCTTTTAAAATATATACAGTTCGAAAATAAAATACAAATAAGCACTTTGTAAGGAGAATAGAGCTGATCTCTTGCACATTTCAGTCTGTGAGTGAGGTTTCTGCCCCTAAGGACCCATCCAGGCCCGGGGTGGGTAATCGGGAGAATCAGGAGAATTCCCGGTGGGCCCCTTCACTTCTGGGCCGGTCGAGAATTTAATATGTAATTTTTTTTTTTTTTTTTTATTTGTCACGTTAGTCCATCTTCTCTTAAAGTAGGCTACACACGTTGTGCATTATGACACAGCAGCCTCTACATGGGTTGTACCATGCAAGGAAGTTCTCGCCTCCCAAATACAGTTGGTTGGGTCCATAGCCCGTCTTTTCCAAAAAAGTTTTCTCATATAGGCTGGGCCGGCCCTACCGCAACGATACAAGGCAGGGAGGATGGATGGGAGGTAAAGGCCAGGAGGGGCTGAAAAAGCCAGGTTGAAAAAAAGAAAGGCTTTGGAGGAGGATGCTGCCAAATGCTGCCAAATGCTGCCCTTACCGATTTATTTTCAAGAGGACAAACACAAGTGGCAACTGGTAAAGAGAGACATAGGCCTAATGATAAGCAACGTAACTATTCGGCTAACGTTATAGCGTTGGTTAATATCGTTGCAGCAGCGTTGTCAACCTATTCGCAAGCAAAATATTAAATTAGCCTTTTTATACCCAATATATGGCGATCCATAGACTTCGCAAATATTATGCAAAAAAACAAACTTGATCTGTGTATGCAGTAAAATGACTCCTGCTGAAAATGATGAGCCCGAAATTTGCAATGAGGAGGCCCTGACTACACGTACAGGTAGAGAGGATAACAGAGTAAACCATATGAATTCAAGTTATTTAATGTAAGAAAGAGCAGTATATGACAGTACTTGATGAAAGAAAAGAATGCCAGGGGAGATTTTAGATGATGAACCAGTAGCCTCATCTGATGCTGCCTTTGAGGTGAATGTCCATAATGTTGTTCTGGACACTGTGGCAGGTAGCATGGATAGGAGGATTTCAGAAAAAAATTAAAACTTTCCTGAAATAAAGATAAATGGGCTCCCTTACTCAGCACTCCAGGAAATCAGCAAATATCTGCTTACGTTAGATGACAGAGCTCCTGTTAGCACATTACAAACTGAGCTGCCTAGCTTGGCATACCATTGGGAGAGACTGAAAAGGTCCTTTCTTGAAGGTTATAGTGGCATGTAGTGAGGTGGCACAGGAAGGTCAGGAGGATAGTGGCGGACTACCATATATGGAAGAATCAGAGATGGAGCTTGAAAGCAGGACCTGTTCCTCCTGCAAAACTGTGCCATTTGTGTCCACTTAATACTCTCAAAGTACAACCTCCTCACAGATGCTTATCATGTCATTGGGTTAGCTTTGGACAAAGTTTCTGTTGACTTTGTCCATCACATAGATTGCAAGTGAGAGAAGCTTCTCATCCTTAACATTTGTGAAGAATAGGCTACGAAGCTCATTGAGTCAGGACAACTTGGAGGCTTTCATGTTAATGTGCACAGAGAAGGAAATCCTCATGTCTATAAGCAACGACACAGTTATACAGTAGATAAAGTGGCTGAAACCAGTGCATTGCTCAGGTGGTTACTGATGCTGTAGTGTAGATGCTGTTGGTGCTATTCGCAATGTTACTATACTGTACTGTGAGTTGAACTGTAAACATTAGTTCAATATGCCTCCTTGTTGAAGAGTTGGATATGTTTCAAATGCTTTATTTATTTATTTCTGCTTTATGTAACTATACTGTACTGTGGTTACAAGAGGTTACCAGAGGATATGTGGTGAATACAGCTAAATTAAATATAGTTTACGGAATTAACATGTTGAGTTATTGTTACTGGATGTCAACTTTTAAATGTTATGGTAGGCTACATGTGAATCAAAGCTTGAGTGTCAAAATATGTTCTATCTTCGAAACCAACATGTTTTTGAGGATGCATGGGCTTAAATGTGAAATGATTTATTAACATGCAATTTTCATCAGTCGTAAAAATAATGCCCAGAGGACAGCTATTCATGAGGGTTGCTTGAGGGTAAGCAAATAAAAGCTGCAAATTCATCTCCCATTGCCACGTGTCTATGCAAAAACCTCCTTTTCCAAGCAGCTCACATAAATCATGGCAGAGAAAAAAATGATCAAACTAACAAAAAGATTAATACGAAACAAATAGAGTGCAGCTTTCCATTTTTCCTCCCTTACTCTGGGTCATTACCTAGCGACATTGTGATCAGTGAACCCATTGGACATTGAGTTATGTGAGAGATACACTCACTCTCATGCATAATCCTTTTTTCATGTTTTGAATGAAATATCTATTACGGAAAAACACGTGATTCTCATATTCCAAACTATTTCCAGGTAGCTCTTCCAGTACATCCTGAACTGCTCTGCTGGCCATTACATTTATCTCCTCATTCCTCTCCTCTCTTATGCATGCAGCCCTTGTCCTTTCATTCTGACATGGAGAGGGAACATCTTTTCAGACAACTCTTTCCCCGTGAGCATGTGAAGGAGCGCAGCCTGTACCCATGTCTAACCACCCTCGCATCTTTATGTCAGTGCATCCCACTGACATTGCAAACAGCTCCCTTTTACATAACATTTTCCATAACTCATATATGCTTTTGGGCCGGAAAAGATTAATGTATGGATTCGTCTATTTATGTATTTATTTGTTTATTGATTTAGACATTTATTTTGCTTTGTTTAATGCTCTACGCTACCGAATTACTCTGACCTCTGGCAGCAGCCCAGTTCTGAGCGCAGAGGACTGCCAGTTTGTGACCCTTGCATCACGCCAATGAGATTACAGTCAGGCTGATTGGCTAAGAGTGAGGCACACAAGGCCAGGGAGCCCCTTTTTCCCAACGGTAATCCATACTCCTCCCCGCACATCACTCTGTCACTGTCTATTCTTCCCCTGTGTCATTCACGTCTTATTCCCCCACCCCTGCATGTAATCCATTTGCTTGTCAGTTCTCGGGGTTGACCACTGTATGTCTCTGTGTGTCTGTGTGTGTGTGTGTGTGTGTGTGTGTGTGTTCTTTGAATTAATCAGTTAAGTCTGAATGCAGCTTCCGGCGCTGTGTGGCAGAGGAGTCAGGACAATGAAGCCTCGAGAGGGAACACTTTATTTCATTAGTGTTTTTTTCTGATTGTCTGAAAAAGCCTGCTGGTACTGAAGGTCCTCTGGCTACTTCAGCATCAGAGTTGGTTAATTATTAATTATACATTTGTAAAATGATAATTAGTCAAACTTAGGAAACATAAGATGACTTTCTGTAAATAATAAACATGCTGTACCAGAGGTAATTGGCCACATGCATTTTACTTGTTGTAAGGAACACCATTTAATGGGACTGCAATGGAACCAAATGATTTCATCATGGCACTGGGGTATCTTCCCTCTGCGCTCTCCTAGCTATGGATACATTAATCAACTTTGGCCTATTGTGCTAACACAGCACTCTCCAAAACCATCTTGCATCTGATCTGCTCAATTTCTCTTCAGAAAGCCAATGTCATCAGATTTTTCATCAGGTCTTTATCAGTAAGTCGAGTGGGGTACAGGGCTGAGAGTTCAGCACTCAGCAGCATTCTTCTCCTTCTGGATTGGGGACCCGACAATTACAAAGGAACTGATGGATGACGGACGGATGTTGTTTTCCATTCTGTCCTTTGCGCAAATAGTTTCATTTTATTCCAAAATTCTATTTAAAAAAATGTATTTACCTCAGTATTTGCATTATATACTTACCTTTTATCATTTCACATGTGCTTCTGGGTGCTATGTGTGATAAGTCAGCAATTTTATTTTGACGGGTCATTTTGCCTTATATCTCATATTATCCAGTGACACGCACAATTCTGTTTTAAGTATTGAGTAGTTTGCGTTTTACGTGCGTTATACTTGATTGACGACATTCTACTGCAGATCCATACTGCACTATACACTGTGTTTGTAGTTTATGTCCACACGAGGGGGGATTTGTTACAATCATCATGTTACATCACCTGACTTGATTTGTATAGTGTTGTAATGGACACTGATATTAATCTTCATACTTTAAATACTTTATGAATACTTAATGAATACCATTTTCCAATAAACACAGACCAGTGTACACTATGTACCGGCACTGAACATATGCTTCAGTAATCCCCCCATATATGCTGACTTTGCGGTGATTGATGATACATAATTGATTAATCAGCTAGGTTGCTATGCTTGCATTCGGGCTAGAAATGCTCAGATACACTCAATAAGGCCTGGCATTGTTCCTGTCTTCTGAATGGATGAGTGTAAGCAGGGAAATGCACTCCACAACATCACAGAGCTAAGAACACCTCCTCTGGGTGGACACCAGGCAACATATCCTTTAGATCGTCTCCACAACAAAGAAAATGAGCAAAGTGCAATTTTGTGTCTCTGTAATTGCAATACATACAGTATGAACACATTATTACTTTAGGAATATTTGCAACATGGCTCACCTTAAGTGAACCACATCCGTGTCCTTGCACAGCTAGCTTGCAAGTGGTCTTTTTGTCTGTGATTGCTTACATTGAGCTTCAGTTTATGTGCCTCATGCATTGGAAGCGGCTCCATCAGAGGCCCCGTCTCCATGGAGGGGTCCCACATGAAGTCAATTCAAAAATGAGTAGATATAGTAAGTGCAAGGTTATAGTAAGAATTGTGTTTTCCTTCTTATACTGAGTAATCCATTTTTTTGTGATCAGTTGAGCTGGCAAATTCACATTCCCAAAAATGTTTTTTTTTTTTTTTTTCACGACGAGAGTCATCTGAGACACATCACTAAGCCATTGCCAGGACATCTGGACAGGATGAGCCCAGTGACTCTCTAACTAACATCTACGGTCTGATGGCAGAGAAGACTTTGAACTGTTCTTCAGTCTATTCAACAACTTTTTGTTATTCTGTAGGCTACGCAGCTCTTTTAATTTACTGTTATATGTTTATCAATAAATGTCTTCAAGATTTTACTCCAGTGTCATTTCTAAGCCAGTTTTTGTATTCAGAGACTAGCCTGCTTTAGTATAGCTCATATAGCTCAATTTAGAAACACAATTGATAATGGCAAAACCACCTAGTCCGCCAGAATGGAGGATTGTGAAAAATAACCATTCCTTAAATTCATTTGCCACAAAATTGTACTTACAGTATATTGCAGCAAAACCCACTTAAGATCCATTGCAATAACTTTCAGTACCTATGAGAAAATAATTCATTATACAGCACATTATAATAGGGCAGGGCTATCACCACCAGGCTAATAATCAGATATGCAGTCAGCGTGCGTGCAGGCACAAGGCTACATTTCCTGACTTTCGCCTAAAGAGTCATAAAATTATGCAGTCACAAGTCATTAAGTACACTTCTATAATATGCATGACTCAAGACCTGGAGGTTTCTGCCGAGTGCAATATATGCATATTCTTTCTCTCACACACAGACAAGCACACGCACGCACACGACACGCATACACTCACTCACTACTATTTTGATGGCAAAACAGGGCATGCTGCCGACCGGGTGGTAAAGGTGTGGTCAAAGGCACTAAGTGGGCAGAACCAGGCTGAAGTAAATGAGAGAAAGGTTTGGGTAAAGCCAACCAAAAGCATTGTCGAGTAATCCCTTTAAACGGAATGTGTCAAACGAGATTACAATACCGGATGGCGTCATCGCCGCAGGGTCTGGACAGTGTTCGTCAGGGGCTCTTTTACAAGGAATAACCTACAGTGCTTCTCTTGTTGTTCAAAGCAATTCAATTCGTTGACATATTATTGTAACTTGTCAGACCATTTTTTAAACGCCTAGTCACATCCTTTTGAACTAACTGTTTTATTGATCATCAGATGTGATCTTGAGCCTGTAAGAGCCCCTTACATGTCATGACAAGCTAACCATTTTTTTTGTCAAGATCAATTCAGCCCATCTCATGCCCGTCCTGGAAATGTCCAAACAACGTGTAATACATATTCAATTTAATAATCAAAATATGTCTAATAGAACACATTTGAAACTAAGAAGATAGGCACTGAAACGAAAAATGCACAGCTTACATTTTTGTTGAAATGTTGTGTGAGCAAAAGAGCAAAAGAGGTCAGCACTGTTTTCTATGGAAATAGAAGTTTTCTTAGTAGGCTTCCCCACTACATTCACCGAATGAATAGCTTACCTACGATGTGGTGATGCAAAATAATTATCTTAAACTTTAACTTCATATTAGGTTCATCTCAGGTGACAATGGTAACTAACATTGATAAGATAAAAATTGTATCCGTTACATGGCTTTGTTACTTAGAATTGTATCAGCTTCTTTTTTAAAAGCCTACCCGGATATAAATTAACTTTGAGGATATCCAAGATAGATTAATTGAATTAACCCATAACACAGTTTTGCATTCAAATGTTCCCTGTCAGAGAAGAATATGTTGGCCAATTTCTGCCGTCAAAATAGGGCCCTCAGTGTTTAACAGTGATATTTTGAATTTCTACTACCTTATTCTTCCTTATGTGAACCTATGCATGAGTTTCCAAACTGCATCACTACTTATATTTCAATATGTCCTCCCTTCCCTTATGCCCTCCCCCTCCCTTTTCAATCTCTTTCTCAACCCGGCTGAGCCCAAGCACATGGGTCCTACCTTCGAGCTGAGGTTCTGCTCACCGTCTCTTCCTTTTAAAAGGGAGCTTTTCCTTGCCCCGGTCACCTTGGTGCTGGGTCTAATGGGTTCAGGCTCTGGGCTCTGTAAAGTGCCTAGAAACAATTTCAGTTGTTATTGGTGCTACATAAATAAAATAAAATAGAATTGCAAAAAGTTTGCAATGCAAAAGCTCTAAATTTTATTATAGGACCACTGACACACCGGGACGCACTGTGACTGTTGTCACTGGGAATCGGGTCAACAGGGGCCCAAAGTTAGTGGGGCTACCCTTTGTTTGGATAAGTTTGTGTTTGAGAGAGGAGAGCCCTTTTAGTTAGCCTGTGTTCAAATACGTTTGTGTATGAGAGAGGAGACCTCTTTTAGTTAGCCTGTGTTTCGATAAGTAAGTGTATGAGAAAGGAGAGCTCTTTTGCCATGCGCTAAAAGAACATACGTTGTGTGTTTGTTATGGCCAGTAAGCGAACTGTGAGCAGCGGGTTGGGGGTGGGGGTTGGGGGTGGGGGGGAGTGGCTTTGGACGTCATCTTGTTCCCAGTCACGAGCAAGACACACAGCAGCCCTGGTTATTATAACCTAATCTATTCATTGCAGATCCCAACTCCATCATGCCTATAAATTACAAGGTGGTCCAGGGCCTTTACAAACAGGGTGTTCATTGGAGACATGGCACTAACAGGGTTCATGTGTAATTTATCACAGCTGGGTGTGACAGTCTTGGAAAAAGGGTTAAAGGAGAAGATGCTGTAAAAGGGATGGTTGGTAAAATCAAGTCATGACTCTATTGTTATAATGTTCTGCTAATTGCCAGTAATGTTCGTAGCTCCAGTGTAACATTGAAGAAGTGAAAGTTAAACAAAACAATAATTTGTCTTATGCACTTCATTCACTGTAAGTGAAAAATGAATGCATAGTTGATTTTTTACAAAACGGTATCAGATATCACCACGGGGCAGTAACTTTGATTATTAAATGTTCCTCTGAAACTGATAAAGAAAGTGTCTTTACAACCCTCTAACCAGGCAATCTCAAGGTTGTCCAGTATACCTGCAAACAACTACACCAAATAAATGTTAATTATCTGGGCAATATCTCCATGTGTCTCTGTGTGTGTATACACGTATGTGTGTATTTATATGCATCCTCATGGCAAGTAAGAGGGAGAGAGATAAAGAGAGTGTGGGTGTGCTAGCTGGCTCTAAGGAGGCCTTTCAAGCCTTAACTACCAAGCCACCAAAGTATAACATCATAAAGGTGAATGGCTAGCTCTGTTAGATCAGGTCAATCCATGATGATATATTGCAATCTTCAGCCATATCTGTTTGCACATGCATCAAAAACATTAGAAAGGGCAGATATGCTTATGATTTCCTTTGAGGTGCACTCAAACACACACACGCACACACTCACTCACCTATGCACTTACACACACACACACACTCAAACACACACACTCACGCACACACACTCACACACTCAAACACACATATGCGCACACTCACTCACATATAAACCCAGGCCATTAGAACTGCTGCAGCTGGGGAAGGAAGGCTGAAGCTGCATGTTAGGTATTAGCAGGGAGTCCTCTACAGACTGTGTTCTATTATCACTACCCACCACCTGTTCAAATTCACTGTATACACCCATCAGGGGGTAAGACATGCACGCGCACACACACCTCTTTTATAAACACAAATTCAGCTGAATACACTAATTTGGCAGTTATGCTCAGCTATTACAAAGGACATGATGGAATATTTCATTTCTGAGGTTACTGACTAACAATTACCCTTGCCACTACATTATGGATGGTATGGTTTACAAATGTGTGTAATCCAGTGACTGATTATGTACAGTTTGCACCCATTATTTACAGTTCCCTAGCCAGAGAGAGGCTCACTATTTGTGATTTCTCCATATGAGCTCAGATCAAGGGAGCATTCAGCATGTGCCACTGCAGATCTCTAAACTCACCTGCTGCAGACTCTCCTTCATCAACACCACGTAATATCGTGCCACCTCAATAATCTTGGTGGACAGAAATGTCTCGAGAACTCATGACATACACATGGACAAACATGCTTGCCCAATCCCATAACTACAAACTACCAATTCTTACTCATAACAGTGTTCAATCATTTAGTGTAGATGTAGATGAACAGCATTATGATCTTCAGAAATGTTATACATCTTGATAGTTTGATCAACCAATCTGAATCCATCCACATTATGGGCCAAGTATCCAGTACTGTTCATTCAGAGCCTTAGTTTTGTTTTCACATAAGGAAATCAAACGTACTTTCCTTCATAATCTGACAGAGGAATGAAAGATTTACAATCATGGTGACCTTAAATGTTTCCATGGATACATAAACAACCTTTTACCTTTCCGCTGAACTTTATGTGTATTTTCATGTTTTCCTCATGAGCTATTAAGCAGAGTTCAGAGTTAATCCAAACATCAATGAGATGTGTGATTATCACAGAAATAAAATATTATTATGTATCATATCAAGTAAATAACTTACTTATAAGGAGACGTTACCACTTAGATCAGAAAGGCAGAGCTTAATTTTGTTGACAATAAACTGCCCTCTACTGTACAAAAAGTGTAAGGCATTATGTACCAAGGCAACTTAACTGTGCAGTGGAATTATTTTGACAATAGATTAATCTACTACATTGATGATAGTTGACCCAAATATTATGATATATTAATTCTAATGGACTTGACGGCGATAACATTTACAATTATTATTTAATAAGACACTTTTAGTCAAAGGGACTCAAAGTACAGTACAGATATACATTTTTATCAGTATGTGTATTCCTTGAGTATCGAACTGATACTTAACAATTTCCTGACGCAGCTTGATTTACAAATGCATTTCTTTTTCAAAAGGACATTCCCTGCAGCCTATCAGGTGTCTCTTACAATTTCAGCCAATCAAATAAACGCAAATAATTGCCATAAATGAATGTGACCACACTGTAACATCTGCTCTGTGTCCAGTTATGTGAACAACTACACCGTACAGACATATGCAACTGATTTCACAAAGATAAATGAATAGTCTTCGTAGAGCTAATAGGACTTGGGGCCCTATCTTGCCGATCAGAAACGCAAGTAGGACGGCGCCAAGCGCAAGTAGCTGTGTGGGCGGCTCTATGGCGCAGTTGCTATTTTAACGGCGGAAAAAACACACTTGCGTCCAACTCAAGAGTCAAAAGGGTTGGTCCAAAGGAGGTTACTCAGCCATAGGTGTGGTTTGGGCGTAATATGCAATAAACCAATCCGAGCGTCATTTCACATTCCCTTTAAGAGCGAGAAGCGCATAGTCCATAGCGGCTTGTTATTTTGATGGCGGAATTACCTGGTGGAAGACCGGAGAAGTTCACAGCCGAGGAGACCGACGTGAGATTTACACCAATTTTTTGGCAAGCCATATATAATTACAAGGAAAATAAAGTATTTACCACTTGAGGAAATCATTGTGATATCCATATCCAAGATATTTTAAAAATAAGCATACATGTAGCCTACACATTGACCCAAATGATTCAGGTTAATTGAAGCTGCGTGACATTTGATTTATTGTATGGCTTTGTAAAAAGCCGGGAGATAGATATATATGGGGATGCGAGAAACCCTCCCAAAGTAAGCAAAGTCAAGCAAGCATGTCAAGATATTGCCGTAATTGTTTCTGCAACGGGGCACCCGAAAACGTTGCCGAAAACGCTATAATGACGTCCGGAGACGTGGGACATCCAAGCTGGAAGGTAACACACGTTCTCGTGCCTTCACGGGAGGTGGATCTGCCTCGACCCAGGATCTGACGGCAGCAGAGGACATCGCCACGTCTACCCTCACGCCTGAGAGCGTGCAGGGATTTGGGGGCATGGAAATCGGCACCCAAGCCAGTGCACCAAAACCCAAGGTACATAAATAAAGTCCACATACACAGAGATGAGTTTACAAGATTTATAATAATACTGGCATTAAATAAATGCAACAAAGCCATACAATAAATCAAATGTCACGCAGCTTCAATTAACCTGAATCATTTGGGTCAATTGTGTACGCTAGATGTATGCCTAGTTTTTAAATGTCTTGGATACGGATATCACAATGATTTCCTCATGTGGTAAATACTTTATTTTCATTGTAATTATATATGGCTTGCCAAACAATTGGTGTTAATCTCTCTTGAAGACGACAGAAGTAAAGTGTAGCCTACAGGTCCTATACTGTGCGGGCAAGCACATGCGCCCTTAAAATAGCGTTCTGAATACGCGTTACAGACTTTAGACATTGCGCCTCACATTAGACCAGCTTTTTTTTGGTCAATGGCGCACGGCGCACGGCGTTGTTTTGAAACAGCAAAATACCACTTGCCAGTGGCGGTTCTACAGGGAGGCCGGGGGTGGCCCGTGCCCCCGTAGACATGTCCTTGGCCACCCCTGCGGCCACCCCGTGCTGACCAAATAAAACAAAATATGAATTTATTATGATTTTACACCAAGCGCCAAAAGCGGTACTAATGCGACGCAACGTTCCACACGGATAAATTAAAACAGCGCACTGTAGTTTGCCATGTGTGGTGCTTGTTGGAGAGAGGAGCTACGATTTAAATGTTTAGCTCGCTTCCTATCATTAATGGATCGCTGGGTCTTAAGCTTAAACTGGTAGTCTGCCTGTGCCTGTAGTGGTAACCATAGTGATGATATACAACTGTCTACCGGCTGAGCTGGTGATTTTTCTGCCACATGAAGGCAGAGAAGATTTTTTTCAAGAACCAAAAGATGGCTATGCCTGTTGACTTTCCCAGATGTTATGTGAATACACAGACATCCCAAGTCTCCCTGAAGTTCCGGGAGTCTCCCGCATATTGATAACGACTCCTTGATGCCCGCAAATTACTTAAAATCTCCCGGAATCTAGAGCGAGCGAGCCAGACCGCGCACAGACGTGATCCAAACCGCGTTAGCATCTGTGTAGCGCGCTCACGACAGAGAGGGAGAGGGACCTAGAGACTGTGCGTGTGTGAGGCAGTGTGCGTGTGTGCCTCAGGAGCAACCTGATTTACCTGTTTCGGTAAGTCAACAAATGAATTTTCAGTGTGGGCGGGCTTTTATCTCTTCTCCCGACCGAATTAATCAATAATGAAATTAATCAGTTCAGTGTATCTAGGAACAGGGCACAGGGAGAGTGCCCCCCAAAAAGAAAATGTAAGACATTTTACAACAGACTATACAAAGGTGTACATACCCCTGTCTTATAAAAGTAAACCACAATTACAGTCTTGCACACTGTACTATCTGTAACAGTGATTTCAGCATTGCCCATGGTGGGTTAAATGACTGTAAAAGACTTGTTGTTCATTTTGTATGGCCCTACCTCTCTTGCACTCATTCTTATAATGTTAAGTTAAGTTATACATGTTTATATGTTTTTAAAGTAATATAAGTTTATAATCTTTAAATATCATTTGTTGCGGGTTTTTTATGTGCCCCCCTGGTTAAACCCTGGCCCCTCCTTGGCCCCCCTAGTAAATATGGTCTAGAACCGCCACTGCCACTTGCGCCAGAGAAACGCCTTCTCTGTTCCGCCCCCGCCCATGTGACGCAAGTTCATTTCGAAGCGCGCCTCTGGAGGGAAAATCGCGCTGTGCGCCGGGTGCAAGATAGGAATGATACATGCGTCGGTGACAATGTCAATTGCGCTGGGTGCAAGATAGGGCCCTTGGTGTTTCAATCCCATAATTTGAGTCACAACTCTTGATATTGGCCGGTGAATGGGATTGAGGCACATGAGGGTTGGTACATCATTGGGGTCATCAGGTGGGCACCTTCTTCTCTGATGTTTCGTTGATGAGCACACAACATCTCCAGAGGGCTCAGCGGTGATACCTGGCGTCCCAGGTACGACCCCCTCAGCTTCATACCCTCCTGTTTTATCTTGCAGCCCAGGTGTGTGTCCTTTCTTTTTTTATAACACGGGTAGATAAAATCAAGCATTCACAGGGTGTGCTTTAATCAGCGATAAAGGTTTACCTGAGCTACCTGAGCGCTCCATATCAGTGCGCACTCAAAAACAAATCGAACCAAGATGGCGCCGTGTTGGGAGCCTGTTAGTGGGAAATGTTTTATGTGAATTAAGCTATCTACACGACTTTTTATGTCTACATTGACTCGGTTAGTTGTTTATGTGCTACACGAATGTTGCAGAGTATTGTAAGTCTTAACTGAAAGTCTCGAATATTATTTGTAGGTGGCTGCTAACGCTTAGACCATAAATCCATCGAATCACATAGTAGCTCGCTAGCCTCGCTGCTAATAAGTATAACGTTGCTCTCACACGAGTGGCGATATCCAAATCAATATAAACAAATATTAACAAAGTTGAAAGTGTCCCATTGTAGTTTTTGTCATTTTAATGGCAACTTTATAAAATGAGCAATGTGAATGAATAAAATGGTGCGAGATCAATGTCGATGTCCTAGCTCAGGGGTTTTCAACCGGTGGTCCGCGGCCCCCTGGTGGCCCGTGGCGGTATTGCAGGGGGTCCGCGGTTTTAAAAAAATAATAAAAAAATAAATTAATTAAAAAATTGCTTTGATATTTCAACACATTTCCAGATTACTCTTGATAATGTCTGAAATAAGAAAAATATGTCTAAAATAATATAAAGGTGATTCACGCTGACAGAATGTAGCCTTGCACCTATCCAGTCTATGGTAGCCTGTGCTAAATTCTGGATAAGTTGCCAGACCGAATTTCCAGAGCTTGCTGCAAAAGCAATGAGGTGTATTTTGCAAACTTTCAAACTACCTGTGTGAGAGCATTTTTTTTTAAGAATAAGTACAGGGCAAGAGAATGATATGAGACTGTCGCTGTCTACCAATTCACCACGAATAGACAGGCTGTGTGGACTTCACCATGCCAAGATATTACACTGACACGTCTCCCCTCTCCCCACACATGCACGAACGAACGCACACACTCGAGCGCGCAGGCACATCAGTGGGCCGCGGATTACTTTCTAGTCAGAATGGTGGTCCCTGGGACAAAACCAGTTGAAAACCCCTGTCCTAACTTATCATCAACCAACTTTTGGTTCTAGGCCAGGGGGGGGGCAAACTTTTTGACTCGCGGGCCACAATGGGTTCTAAAATTTGACAGAGGGGCCGGGCCAGGAACAGATGGATGGAGTGTTTGTGTGAACTAATATGAATGACGTGTAAAAATCATCACATGAAAGGATTTGGCCTTTAACAGGTAGCAAAGCATTTATTTGCAAGGCAATTTAACAAATTGCACGAACATGAACAATACAAAAACGTAACGTGACTGATCAAACATCATGAAAACATCTGAGGCCTGCGCCCAAACCAATTACCTCACTTGAACTTTCTTTATTATTTACATTAACAGGTTAGAGCAGCCACGCAGGCTCTGTGCGGCATAGAGCTGCAACGATAAGTCGACAAAATCGACGATGTCGATTGTGAAAAATGGTCGACGTGGATTTTTTTTTTTTGGGCCAGGCGCTAGCGGAGCTACCGGTAATATCCATACGCCGTTGCAATGCAATATAGGAATTGCGAAATATTGCTTCTTTACCTAATAATAATTGACCATCATTGAGACAAATGGAACAGAATCTGCAAATAGCCTAGCATACGAATCAAACTACTGACAGAGAAGACAAATATAACACCTGCTTTCTATATTTTTATTAGCCTGGATACCAGCCTGAACTCCGCCCACAAAATTTTTGGTCTGGGAGATTCAGTCTGGAATCGAGCTAGTTGGGAGAGATTTAACGTTTCAAAAAGGTTGAGAAAGCAATCTAAACCAATCAAATTGTAAGGGCGGGCTTTATACGTTGATGGACAGATATAGATAGAATATACCGGAATATACATCGAACAAAGATGGCGCCGTCTCGGGAGCTTAGTGGGACATATTTTATATGATTTAAGCTATCTACACGACTTTTTTATGTTTACATTGACTCGGTTAGTTGTGTATACGCAAAACGAGTGTTGCCGAGGATTTTATGTCCTAACTAAAGCACTCTAGACCATTATTGATCGGTTATGCTAACGCGTTGGCCAAAAAAATCATTGAAACTAATGGTAGCTTCTAGCCTTGAGTGCTAATTAAGTAACGTGAGCAGGCATATCTCAGCAGATATTGACAGCGCATTCATTTTGAAAGAGGAACAGAGAAACGTGATCAAGGCATTTATCGATTGAAAAGATGTTTTTGCCGTCCTTCCTACGGGATCAGGTAAAAGTTTAATCTGTCAGATGGTAATACTACGTTGCTCTGATTGGTTCTAGGTATCCAATTCAGCGAAGAGGAATTTTCTTTCCTGGTTCGTTGAAACACGCCCCATAATCACAGCCCAAGAGTTTGGTCTCAGACTCATATTCTGACTAGAATTATGAGTATGACATCGTCAGGCTATATTTTTATAGCAGTGAAATATAAACTTTCAAATATTTATTGTTTTACATGTGCACAATTTGAAAATATGCATGACAAAGATCATGCACCATTTTCTTTACCCTCTGTTCTCCTACCTTCATGTGCTGCATATCAGAAATTGCCAACAGAAAAGCGAATTATTCTGAGATGGCTCATGTTACCATGGAAACAATAAACAAAGCTAGCTTTGGCCCACACATGCATTGCGAGATTGTGCAATAAGGTAAAATTTAATTTAATAATAACAATATTTTCGATAAGTTCGATGGGCTGGATTAAAAAGCCCAACGGGCCGTATACACTTTGTCTGTTCTAGGCTAACAGACGTGGTGTCCCCAATGCTGTTTGTCTGTTGCATAGCAACAGCCACACAAAGGGGGACTATTTTCTCTAGGCTACTAAAATGAGATACACAATGTTTGGTGGCTACAACTTTTTTGTGCTGAAAGGCAGCTTACTATTAATAATTTAATTTTACTTATTATAAAAGCAATAAGGTACTCGAGTCAGTACTGTATCGTCAATAATGTACTTGTTTGAGGGTTTGCTAACAACAATACACAGCCAATAACTGATTACTGCACGCTTAAATACACAGCCAATATCTGATTTTTGCAAGAACTTGATGGTTTGTTGAAGGGAGCACGCTCTCATTCCAATTCTCTTCAGCAGGTAGGTCATGGATGTTGTAATAAACCATCCCACTTCAACCGGGAACAACTACCTTCAAACCATTCTGGGCTGCCTAGCTTTTTCCTCTCGTAAGAACCCTTAATTCCACAACAACCGCCAGCCAGAGTGTTGTGATGACAATGGGCCTCATTCTCGAACATTTTCTAAAGTTTCTTCTGAAAAAAAGAAAAAGATCTCCGCCTGATAATGGGTTCTTACGCAGCAGAAGTGTTCTCCCCTGAATGAAGATTCTTTAATGGGGACGTGCAATCTCGTGCACGTGATATGCATAAATACACGCTTCCCAGCTCTTTATAAGGGCACGCAACCATAGAAACATGTGCAGTCGACGCCAAAACGAGTCATGTCAAAGCAGAAAGCTAAACGCAGATTTAACTTTACCGGTGCAGAGGTAGAGGTACTGTGGATCTCACACTTCACTTCAAACTTCACCTGCGGTTTGTAACCGCCACCGCCACGCACCCTCCCCCTGCACAGGTATTCTGCCTATAACACGATATTTTCTCAATATTCAAGAGTAATCTGGAAAAGTGTTGAAATATCAAAGCGAATTTATGAAAATAAAAAAAATCAATGGTGAACTGATCAACATAAGCTCATGTCGCGGACCCCCTACAATGCCGTCACGGACCCCCGGTTGAAAACCCCTGCTGTAGTGCTAGGGTTTCCTTGGTTATCTCACCACAGCCCACACATCAATTGTTCTTCTAGAACTATGGTTGACTGGGGTCCCAATTACAAGTCAACCTGTCTCCTCTCTAGAGCTTCCTAGTTCTCTCGAGTTGTCCCGAGTCCCTTCAGAGCACCACGATTTGAGTGAGGTTTTAAGCAAGAGGAGAGCCACTTCCCTGCCCCCTCATAGACCTTTTGACAGTGCTATTGAGCTCCTTCCAGGGTCCGTCCCTCTACGAGGAAGAATCTTCTCCTTTTCACCTGCCGAGACTCAAGCTATTGAGGAATATATCAAGGACCACTGCATGAAATGTGGGATTTACGACAGTATTCGACCCTGTGTATTGCCGTAGAAGCCCACATTGGTGTGACACAGGATAGATATTCACGAGTGGCAAACATGTCCCAAGTTGCGAAATGACTATCTCAATATCAGAGTAAGCCCGACTCTGTATAATTACATGCCAAAAGTGAATCTCAAGAACATTACAGAGAGGAAGCTCGGAAATATAAGTGGAACAGCCTCCAAAGTACATTGCAACCCTCGGACTAGGGCTGAACGATCTATCGTTTCCGACCGAAAATCGCGATCTCAAGCATTACGATTTTGGGATCGTCAAAGCTGCGGTTTTTCTTGCTGAATAATAATAGCCTAGGCCTAATAATTTCGTCAATAATTCCCATGCATGCTCAATGCCGGTGTAGAAAGGCTCTGTGTCAGCTACCAATCACAAAGCTGCAGGCTGCGCGTGACCAGGTGACGTTTGCTCCACTCCAATCAGTGTAGCTCGACATTCAACTTCAAGCATATGGCTGCAGCGGGAGAAGACGCAGAGCCGACGAAATTATTGTCAAAGAAAAACAGCACGTCGGTCATTTGGCAGTATTTTGGATTTGAGGCCAAAACACAGTGACCAAAGACTCATTTAAAAGTTTGCTGCGCACAATGGACAAGAGGTATGTTCTGGCCTCCCGCACCTACTTTAACCAAGTCGCCATCCCACAGCTGTATGGAGAATGCAAGGCCAAAGTTGTAAATGAGCTGGAAAAACATGGAGTTTTACGCGTCAACTATACGGATCTGTGGTCAAGCAGAACAACCGAGCCATACATGAGTTTGACGGTGCATTTCGTGAACGAAAACTTCCAGTTGGTTTTTGTTGTTGTTCTTCTGCATCTTACCCTAAAATCCCTTATCTGCACCTTACCCTGACATGACTTTGTTCCGTTAAGAAAAGGTGTTCACTCTTTTTACTTATCTTGGGCTGGCGACTAAATTGTCTCCGATGCTCCGCCACTTGGCGAGTGACATTGCGGAGCAAATCTCCCGACTATTGCGCCCGTCATGGTTAAAAATAGCTTTTTAATACAATAATTTTGCCAGCGAATACAAAGTTCTAATACTTTGCCGGCGAATAAAGGTTATAAAGTTCTAATATTTCGAGCGCAATTTTAAAGTTGAAACCGACTTAGTTGACCACACGCAAGTTAACGCAGTTAAACGAAAGCTAAAATAATGTGCTGATTCATTGCCGTTGCATCACCTCAAGCAAAGGTGCAGAGAACATCTAGGGTGGAAGAAACAACAGCCACAACATCAGCTACAGCTACACCAAGGGCATGTTGCAGTAGGTGGCTCATTTTATTTTGTGTAACACATGTATTCATAACATCAAGCCTTTCGCCCACTACACAGTGTCATGCTCCGGTAAGTTTTTTTTCCTTTGCTCTCGCACGCCCCCTTCAGTGAAGCAGAGGTACTGTTTGCCTTCCCTTTGTTTTTTTCAATGCGGTTTTTTGTCAGATCAGTAAGACTATAGTATAATAAGCTTTTGAATATCCATGCTGTAGTGTTAGTTGGACAATATTTATCTATCATATAAGTGTCATTTAAAAGCTTAATTTAATAAAAGCTTCTTATGAGGTTAAATTAATTCATCTGAAGTACATTTTTAATAGCCAACTCTTGAATGTGCTTTAAAAAATTGTGGTCATGCAAAAGTAAATTAAATAATGACTGTATCGTGAAGGAGGGCCTTTAAGGATTCCCGGGTATAGCATACAGCGCGTGTTGCGGAAGTCACCAGCCAATTGGGCAATATTGGTTGATTTCTTTTAATCCATTCTGAGAGTGATTAACAATGATATTAAAATCATAGGTAAAGATTGTTTATATCAAACAATGTCAGAGTAGGTCTGAAATGGAAGTTTTAATTTTTGCCCGGTAAAAAATATGATTGGCTGGTAAAAAATGTCATGTTGTCTGGTAAGCCAAAAAGTTAATTTCGAGCCCTGATTACCTTAATGGAATTCATTGGTTATATTAATTTATACTGGAACTTGATATAAAGAAAATAAATCGTGGTTGAAATCGAAACCGCAATCTCTACCAGAAAAATCGCAATTTCAATTTTTTCTTAAAATCGTTCAGCCCTACCTCGGACTCTGAAAATGAAAGGCAAAGCAAAGCAAGAATCGTGACATCCACAGAATCAAAACCCTAAAGGCAGAACTCTGAAAACGGAAGGTGAATCAAGGAATGTGGTAACCTGGACCAAAACCCTAAAGACAGAATGTTGATTAAATTATTTTTAATTTCGTTTTTATGGGGCAATAGCTGTAAATGGGAGGGGATACGTTTTGTCAGTTGAAAGCTGACCTTTAGAAAGAATCTCATTCCGTCTCATCACAAGACGTTTTAATTCAATTCCTTGTCGTTTTCAACCAATGGCTGCAGCAGGGTGTGTGTGGCTAGACTGCTGACAGTCAATATGCTAATAAGAGCATTTTGCACCTCTGTCAGCGGGAGGTGAGAATGCTAAACACATCGGCCCCCCTCCCCTCGCAGGTTCCTTCCCGGGAAATTCCGTCAGTATGCGGCAGACAGATATTTCGGGGGAATGTCCGCGATCAGCCAGGAATGGTGATTATTCGCGGCTGTATCACAGCGTATACGGGCCCGATAATCTTGCTTTTCGTGAAGTGGACTCCCTTGGAAGACAGCCTTGAACACACCTACAGGCCATTATGAATACAGTGTCCTGCCATTTGGATTAACAACTGTGCCTGCTGTCTTCCATGCGCTCATTAATGAGGTTCTGAAGGAGATGTTAAAACAGTTTGTCTGAAATTGATGGGGGGGTCGAGAGCTCTTGGCAATCAAGATGGCCTTGGAGGAGTGGCGCCATAGGCTTGAGGGGGCCCAGCACCCTTTTGTTGTCTGGACTGACCACAACAACCTTGAGTATGAGCAGAAGGCCAAGCGTCTCAACCACAGGCAGGCAAGATGGGCTCTTTTCTTGAATAGGTTTGATTTGATTGTGTCTTTCCATCCTGGTTCGAAGACACAGTAGCTCAGGTGCTTGCACTGCCGCCTCACAGCAAGAAGGTCATGGGTTCGATTCCCATGTAGGGCATTGTTGGCTCTGGGGGGCAGATCCTCCCCAGACCCCCAGTGCTCAGGTGGGTTATCTCCTGGGCCTTTCTGTGTGGAGTTTGTATTCACAGGAGGTTTCCTCCACTAAGAACCCTAACAGAAAAAAACATGCAAAAGAACAGAAAACTCTTCGTCGGTCCCTGACCAAGACACATGGTTCACCTCACCTGTTCCCCGGGCGCTTAAAAGCTGCCCACTGCTACTGGGGTCCTGGAGAAAGGACAGTCCAGGATGGGATAATTGCAGAAGATAAATTCAGAAACGACCTCAGTGTGCAGTGGTGGACGAAGTACACTAACTATGTACTTTAGTGAAAGTATAGATACCTGGTGTAAAATATTACTCCAGTAAAAGTAGAAGTATGCACTTTGAATTTCCACTTAAGTAGAAGTATAAAAGTATTTGCCTTCAAATATACTTAAGTATTAAAAGTAAAAGTACCTTAATGAATTATGGTTCTAATGGTCTTTTATCATTTTCACATCAAAGCTCAGGCTCAATCAACTGATATAAGATGAAAATACTAATGCCAATATTTAAATAGTGTCTTACATTTGTCTATTTAAAAGTTTATAAGCACAAAACATTGAAAGCTATCTATTGCCATTAGGTAAGACAAAGTGGTTATGAAATACAAGAGAACAATTATTTAATTTTACATTTATTTGTAACTTAGTTGCACATTTAATTATACAAAAATGTGAAGTTAAACATAAGCTCCTTTACTATATCACATCTGTCGGTCTGTGTTACCCTTAAACTCATAATTCCTGATTTATGTTTTAAAGTATGATAAATACCATTACAGAAACTAGTTCCACAAAATCAGAGAATGTGGTGTTGTAATAGTTTGTGCTGGAGACTAGTGTTAGCAGTGATATTCCCTACACAACCCTAGGTACAAAAACAACAACACTTGCCCTAGTTATGCTAGTTTGTGCTGAAGACTAGTGTTAGCAGTGATATTCCCTACACAACCCTAGGTACAAAAACAACAACACTTGCCCTAGTTATGCCAGTTTGTGCTGAAGACTAGTGTTAGCAGTGATACTCCCTACACAACCCTAGGAACAAAAACAAAACACTTGACCTCAGATCAAATGTGAAGAAAAAAAATGTCATTACAGGAACTAGTTTTGGCATAAGTTGCACAAAATCACAGAGCATACCAGTCTACACCGAAGACTGTAAAGAAGTATGTAGTGATACCTTTACCGAGGGAGTTTGTCAGGAACTGCATGATAAAAGTTTGCGACATCTTGTGCCCTTATAAAAGGCAAGCATTTTTAAATGTGAGCCTGAGCAGAAACTCCGTTGATTGTGTATGTTTCTTCCATCATTTATGTAGCGTTACGTAGGCCAAGCTTGAGCATAAAACAGCCTCAAAATGCTGCAGAATTCAACGCAGCTCACGCTCAACGAACGAACGAAACTGACAAAACCGAAAAGCAAGATTATCGGGCCCGTATACGCTGTGATACAGCCGCGAATGATCACCATTCCTGGCTGATCGCGGACATTCCCCCGAAATATCTGTCTGCCGCATACTGACGGAATTTCCCGGGAAGGAACCTGCGAGTGGAGGGGGCCCGATGTGTTTAGCATTCTCACCTCCCGCTGACAGAGGTGCAAAATGCTCTTATTAGCATATTGACTGTCAGCAGTCTAGCCACACACACCCTGCTGCAGCCATTGGTTGAAAACGACAAGGAATTGAATTAAAACGTCTTGTGATGAGACGGAATGAGATTCTGTCTAAAGGTCAGCTTTCAACTGACAAAACGTATCCCCTCCCATTTACAGCTATTGCCCCATAAAAACGAAATAAAAAATAATGTAATAAATATTCTTTCTTTAGGTCCGGGGTTATCACATTTCTTGATTCACCTTCCGTTTTCAGAGTTCTGCCTTTAGGGTTTTGATTCCGTGGATGTCACGATTCTTGCTTTGCTTTGCCTTTCATTTTCAGAGTTCGAGGTTTGCAATGTACTTTGGAGGCTGTTCCACTTATATATCCGAGCTTCCTCTCTGTAATGTTCTTGAGATTCACTTTTGGTATGTAATTATACAGAGTCGGGCTTACTCTGATATCGAGATAGTCATTTCGCAATTTGGGACATGTTGGCCACTCGTGAATATCTATCCTGTGTCTTTTCAGGTAGATTTTGAAATCTTGCGCGAGTTTTGCGAGCTTCGAACCTGCCCTTTTCAGGTTGATGGTATTGTATACCTGTGTCTAACCTCTTAGCCGGAAAGTTCACGGAGTTGGAATCGGAGTGGCGGTTTGTTTGAAATCCAGCGATTTCGCAATCTTCATTAAATCAATATTTGCGGTGGATTGGCATAATCTGATTTGTGACTGGGTCTGGATTAGAGTATGGAGTCTGAAGAGGATTGGGAGGGATGGGGCTTTAGTCCTGGTGGTAGATATAGTCAGAGGTATGGTGGGCAAGGGCTAGGAAGAGGGAGAGGGAGACCAAGTGGGTACGAGGAGGAAAATAAAAGGAAATTTGAAGACGAACCGGGTGAAGAAGGCAGAGTAGTGCGTAGGAGAGTCGAGGAAGGAGCAGATTTAAAGGTGGTCATAAAGTTCAAAGAAAATCATGAAATTACTTCAGTTGGTTTGGCTGCATTGACAGCATGTTTAAAGAAAGCGTTTGGAGATGTAGAAATGGCAAGAGTATTGAGGGATGGGAGACTGTTGGTAAAATGCAAGAATGAAGAGCAAAGGGGTAAGGTGATGAAGGCCCAATCTGTTTGCAAGAAGGAAATAGGTGAAGTGAGAGTGTTTGGGGATCAGGGGGCAAGAGGAGTAATTTCAGGAATTCCAATTAATGAAAATCTAGAAGAAATGAAAAAGAATATAAGAGGAGGAACAATAGTGAGTATAAAGAGATTAATGGCAACACGAGAGGGGGGAAGGGTGAACAGTACATCAGTGCTATTAGAGTTTAAAGAGAAGGATTTACCAGAGAGAGTAAAGATAGGGTATTTGAGTTTTTATGTACGAGCATTCATCCCTTCTCCAATCAGATGCTATAAATGCCAAAGGTATGGACACATAGCAAAGGTCTGTAGAGGAAGGCTGAGGTGTGGGAAATGTGGAGGGGAACATGAGTATGGAGCGTGTGGGGGGGAGGGGAGGAAATGCTGTAACTGTGGTGGAGATCATACAGCTGCGTATGGGGGCTGCCCAGTAAGAAAGCAGGCTGTAGTAGTGCAACAAGTTAGAGCAACTAGGAATTTATCCTATGCTGAAGCAGTCAAAGTAGTGAATGAGGAGAGTGTGCATAGAAATAAAGGAGTGGGAGCACAAGTGCTTAGCAAAAGTCAGAGTAGCACCCCGAGGGAGAGCATGGTTAGCTCAGAGAGCTTAGTATTGTTTATTGCTTATCTGGTCAACTGTGCAGACCAGGTGAAAACAAAAACTGATAAAATAAGAATGATTGTAAGAGCAGCAGCTAAATTTCTGAATATGGGGAATCTGTCTTGAGAAAAAATTCAGACAGATCTTATGCAGGGAGAGACAAATGAGACTGTACCACCTTCACCAGTGCTATGTCAGCCTTAACAATAGTTCAGTGGAATGCAAGAAGTCTTATTGCTAACGGGCAAGAATTTAAAGGGTTTGTGCAGGACTTGGAAAGCAAGCCAGATGTAATTTGTATACAGGAATCTTGGCTTAAACAGTCGTTAGATTTTGTCATTAAAGGGTATTCAAGCATTAGAAGAGATAGGGTAGAGGGAAATGGTGGAGGGTGTGTTACATTTATAAAGAGAGGTTTGCAGTATAGGGAAGTAAAGAGAGGTAAAGATCTGGAATATATAGTAACAGAGGTGTGGACAAAAGAGGGAAGTGTGTGTGTCATACATTTTTACAATCCCTGTAAACAGTTAGAGCAGAGTCAATTAGATGAGATCTGGGAGAATTTAAGGGGGAAGGTGTGTTGGTGTGGGGATTTTAATGCGCACAGTTCACTATGGGGAGTTAGGGATGATGTAAATGGTGGTGTGATTGAAGAGTTTTTGGAGGAACATGGATTGGTGTGTTTAAACGATGGGTCTTACACAAGAATAGATGTGTCAAGAGGTAGTGAATCTGCTATAGATCTTACCATTGTCACAAAAGAAATAGCGGATAGGTGTAGTTGGGAAGTAATAAGGGAAAGTACTATAGGTAGTGATCATTATCCTGTAGTGACTCAAATTGAGTTGGATCTGGTGAGAGAACATAATGTGAGGGAGGGTAGATGGATTCTGTGGAAAGCGGATTGGGAAAAATTTACAGAGATAAGCGAAAATGGGCTTTCGGGAGTGAATAGTAATCAAAGTATTGAGTTGTTGTGTAATGATGTAACCATTAATATAGTTGTTGCCGCAGAAGCTGCCATCCCTAAGACTGAACCAAAAGAAAGGAGTAGAGTTGTTCCTTGGTGGTCTAAGGAATGTAGAGAAACTATTAGAGACAGGAATAAGGCATTTAAAGGGCCCTATCTTGCACCCAGCGCAATTGACATTGTCACCGACGCATGTATCATTCCTATCTTGCACCCGGCGCACAGCGCGATTTTCCCTCCAGAGGCGCGCTTCGAAATGAACTTGCGTCGACATGGGCGGGGACGGAACAGAGAAGGCGTTTCTCTGGCGCAAGTGGTATTTTGCTGTTTCAAAACAACGCCGTGCGCCGTGCGCCATTGACCAAAAAAAAGCTGGTCTAATGTGAGGCGCAATGTCTAAAGTCTGTAACGCGTATTCAGAACGCTATTTTAAGGGCGCATGTGCTTGCCCGCACAGTATAGGACCTGTAGGCTACACTTTACTTATTTCGTCTTCACGAGAGATTTACACCAATTGTTTGGCAAGCCATATATAATTACAAGGAAAATAAAGTATTTACCACATGAGGAAATCATTTTGATATCCGTATCCAAGACATTTAAAAACTAGGCATACATCTAGCGTACACAATTGACCCAAATGATTCAGGTTAATTGAAGCTGCGTGACATTTGATTTATTGTATGGCTCAGAATGGGTCAGAATTTTTTTATCTGAGCGGAAGATTATAGTTAAGATCAATGGGTGTTATAGTCAAGAGTATAAGGTTGAGAATGGTACACCTCAAGGCAGTATTATTAGTCCAATTTTATTTTTGTTAATGATTAATGATGTGTTTAAAAGTATTCAGGGGTCCATTAAGGTTGCGTTATTTGCAGATGATGGTGCCATGTGGAAGAGAGGTAGGAATGTTAACTATATTGTTGGTAAAATGCAACAAGCAGTAGATATGGTCCAGAAATGGGCTCTTGAATGGGGATTCAGGATTTCTATTGATAAGACAAAAACGATATTCTTCACAAGGAAAAATGTCAATCAAGAGGTAGCTATAGATATTGCAGGAAAGGCACTCAAAAGGGTTGAAAATTTCAAGTATCTTGGTTTATGGTTTGATAAGAGGTTAACATGGAATGTACATATACAGAAAATGGTAGCCAAATGTAAAAAGGTTTTGAATGTTATGCGGTGCTTGCGTGGAGTGGAGTGGGGAGCGTGTAGGTCGGCCATGAAAACCATCTATATAGGACTTATAAGATCAGTGTTTGATTATGGGTGTATAGCATATAGATCTACAGCTAATACACATTTGAAAAATTTGGATATTATCCAGAATCAAGCGCTACGTCTGTGTTGTGGAGCGAGGAAGTCTACACCAATAAATGCATTACAGGTGGAGCTGGGGGAAATGCCTCTTTGTATGCGAAGGGATCAACTTGCGTTAGTTTACTGGGCAAATCTAAAGGGACATAAGGAGGATCATACAGGCCAAGCTGTCCTTCTTAAATGCCAGGAGAAAGACAAAAGTCAGTTAAGAAGTTTTGGATGGGTAATATCCCAAAAAGTACTTGAAATGGAGTTGCAAACAATTGAAGTGAGTCCCACATTGAGCTTCCCATCAGTCCCTTTGTGGTTGGTGGGAAGTCCTGTTGTGGATATAGGTCTTTTGGAACTCAAGAATTCTGGGGAACTCAATAGTTCTATTGCAGAGGGGTATATAACAAATAAATATGGTAATAGGGTAGTAGTGTACACTGATGCATCAAAATCAATAGATAATAAGGTGGGTGCAGCATTTGTTATACCAAGGTACATGATTTCAAGAAGGGAAAGGCTGAGTGACAACCTAGCTGTTTATACGGGAGAATTAGTAGCTATTCTTAATGCAATATCCTGGATAGAGAGCAATTGGACAAAGGAGGTTGTAATTGCGTCAGATTCCTCCTCTGCGCTGTTAAGTATCCAGCATTGGTCATCAAACTCTAGACAAGACATCATAGTGGATATCCAGGTGGTGCATAGAGTGCAGTGCTCTGGGGTTAATGTTGCCTTTGTGTGGGTGCCAGCTCATATAGGGGTAATAGGAAACGAATTGGCAGATAAGAGTGCAAAAGAAGCTGCCCTTTTGCCTGAGGTCAGCCTAAGCATTTCGTATAGTAAGGCAGAAATAAAAAGCATAGTCAAACACAAGCTAAAGGAAAGCTGGCAAAAGATGTGGGATAGGGCAAGTATGGGGAGAGTGTATTACAGCATTCAAAGGTTTGTAGGCAGTGCCAGAAGTACCTATAGGTCAACAAAGGAGGAGGATATAATATCCAGAATAAGGTTTGGGCACACAGGTTTAAATAGTACGTTGGTTTTAATTAAAAAACATGAGAATGGGTATTGTAGTGAGTGTGTACCTCAGAGAGTAGAATCTATAGAGCATGTCATTGAATCATGTACTAAATATAGCCAGGAAAGGCAGCAACTTACTCAGCAACTCCAGGAAGAGGAAGTACCTTTGAGAACTAGTGACATATTGAAGAGAAGTTCTAATGAATTTTGTTTTAAGTTTTTATTTTCATTTTTTGAAAGAACTGGTTTAAGTAAGAGGTTGTGAGATAGGAATATCCAGGCTCACACTCCATTTCAGAAGGTGGCGGTCATGCACCAAACGTTGTTTGCCAATCCGCCAATAAAAAAGAGGAAGAAGAAGAAGAAAGAAGAAGAACCTCTTAGCCACGTTGCTGGTAAGTAAGCTCGTCGGTGCGACCAAGTACCTGGTTTATCATTCCTCCCCCCTCTGGCGTATTTCTCTTCTGTTACTGGAGCGTGCGAATTGGGAATTGTTTAGTGGACTTATGTGACGTTTTAATTATGTTCACGTAAAGGCGCCCGAGGCAACATTAGAAACTTTAGACTCGAATAATAAACGTTCAATTTCTAGTCTTTTTTACACGTAGTAAGTTTTAATACACAGGATAAACACCCTGTTTTGAGAAGTGGGTATACCCAATGCTGACTGAAAAATAAGTGGGTATACTCCGTATACCTGCGTATACACTGGACTACACCACTGGACATTCAAGGAGCAAAGATGAGACGTCGTTGTGTGGTGAGAACTGATAAAAAAAAATCGCCTGCCTTCTGTTTTCCACGGTTGATCGCATGTTATGCTAGAAATGGCTTAGCAGCATGGGTGGGATGGGGAAAGATAACACCTTTCCATTCAGACGCAGATTTAGCTAATCGGAATCTGTAAGTGGTTCCAGATATTTATATAGTTGATCTCTCTTATTTGACGAAGCAGTGAGTTAGCTGTCTTTCAATGTCTCTTGTCGAATGATCTCACATGTTTATGGTGGTATGTGTTTAAAAGTTTTAACTTTGTAATGTTCCTAACTTATATATTATTATTTCACCTTAATGTTCTTGAGATTCGTTTCTGGCATGTAATTATACAGAGTCAGGCTTACGCTGATAACAGTCATTAAGAGTCGTTAACAGTCGTTAAGCAACTTGGGCCATGGTTGCCACTAGTAGGGATCGAACCTTTGACTTTCAGGTTTTTTAAATCAGTGAAGCAGTGACGGGATGCCTCCCCTGGCGGGGGGGGGGGGGGGGTTGTTTTCAATCCAGGTCAATTTAATTAACATAACAAAACCTAGGCCTGGTCAAGGGAAGGGGTGGGGGGGCTTTCACACCAATGTGGGCTTCTACGGCAATACACAGGGTCGAATACTGTCGTAAATCCCACATTTCATGCAGTGAGAGGTTGAAAAAAAGAAACTCTCAGACATACAAGTGAAGCATCTCAAAATTCTCAGTCTCCAGGACCGAAGAAAGACTTTACGAGAACTGTGTGACGAGATCAACACCACAATGACTAATGGTGCAACAGTGTCTTAAAGAACTGTCAGTCGGAAACTGGGAGAAGACGGACTTTTTGGCAGAATAGCAGCAAAAAAACATTACTGAAAGAGAACAATTGACTGTAACGCCTGGAATTTGCAAAAGAAGACAAGAAATGGACAAAGAAAGATTGGTTTTAAGTGTTGTGTACTGATGAGTCCAGGTTTGAATAGTTTGGCAACAAGCAAAGCGTGTATGTTCCACCAAGTGAGGGGGAGAGATATAAAAATTAATGTCTCTTGCCAACAGTTAAACAAGGAGGGGGTAGTATTATAGTGTGGGGTGCGATTTAAGCCTCAGGAACAGGTGACTTTGGCTAAATGAATGGCCTCATGGATTATGGTGGGGCACGGAGTTCCTTCTTGGAGTCGTCTTATTGGGCCTGGATTTATTTTCCAAGAGGACAATGACCCTAAACATTATTTTAACTACTGCCGGAACTACCAGTGACAAGGAATCTGCTGGAACATTGAAAATGATTGACCGGCCCTCCCAGTCCGGACTTCAAACCCATCAAGCAAATTCAGGGCAAGTTAGAAAATAAACTGGACAGATCTATTGTACATTCAAAGGAAAGCCTTTGGCTTGACTTGCAGATGGTATAGGATAACATTAGTGTTGAAGTTCTCAAGAAATACATTGACTCTATGCCAGAGAGATGTGCTGCTGTAATTGCTGCAAAAGGTGGACGTACCAAATATTAAAGTTAAAAGTGGATAAAAACAGTAGGAGACACTTCATATGATATGTGTTTTGCTCAGAACAACCATCTGCATGTTTCATGAACATTCTGAAATTAAATCATGTTTCGGAGGCAATAAAAGGTAATTACTCTCAGATCTGTCAGGTGTTCTAATAATTTTGGCCACCACTGTATATGTTATGGATGTGCATCTCCATCACTGAGGACGATGCGATACACATCTTGATGCACTGCCAACGATCCGATACATTAAAGCAGCTATAATGCGATACGATACGATTCACCCCTATTGCAATGCAGTGCGATTCGACACGATGCGATTCAACAAGATACGATGCAAAAGAATATAATTCTATGCAATTTAAAATGGTACATAATGATTCATTTATTTGTCATTCAACAAATCATCAAGAAGGTCTCTGACAAAAGATAACATATATGTGTGAAAGTGTTCTCTGAATGTATTTTTTTTTTAACTATACCTTTTGCACAGTTTGCTTCATCCTTAACATGTGGATCATCTGGATGAAGCAAACTGACGACAGGCTATGTACAGCAGTGAAGCTCGCTTCTTTTGCACAACACAACTTTTAAAGGTAAACTTTCCATTCAGAAGCTTTTTATCATCCATTTCGCCATATCGCGCTCACCATTCACTCAAACGTAACGTGAGCCTACTACACAGTTTGAGAGGTTTTTTTTTTTAACGCGTTAATCACGCAATAAAAAAATTGACAGCGTTAAAATGGGTTTGCGTTAACGCCGTTAATAACGCGTTAAACTGACAACACTACTTTTGATATACAGTAACTGGTGAAGTAATTCAATTACCTTTAAAAGAAGTAACTAGTAACTGTAACTAAGTACTAATTTTCAGTAACTTGCCCAACACTGATGGAGACTAGCTGCTAGATTTCCATTTCCAATTTAAGAAAGACAGGTAATTTCAAGTAACAAATAGAGAGTTTAGTTACAGTTTATGGAGTATATTCTTACCTCTTCCTCCATCATCATCATCACTGCCTCTGCTATTATCTTAATGAATGTCATGTCTTTGGTGCCGTGGTCTTCCAAGAAAGCCAGGTCTTTGAAACGTGGATCAAGCGCCAGTGTTGTATCTGAACGTGTTCATTGAACGAAAGTTCAGGAACTCGTTCATAATTTTGGTGAAGGTGAACTGAACGTACTGTATTACTGCCTGTGAACGTGTTCATTCTGGTGTCTGTGAACAACGGCAAGTTCACTCTTTTTAATTTCGTTCAATAAGGTGCCAGATTCTAGAGACTTCGTCAACAGTTCTTTCCTCCGTTAACAGTCCTTTATCCTGGGTTGCCGCACTGTCTTTGCCTGTGAGACCGCCAAAGTTGCGTAGAGGCCGAGAGCGGTATTGCAGACATATAGAGATTTTAGAGAAAGTATGGACTTCACAAGAATCGGCCATTGACAGCAGTGGAGATTAGAGCATGGATCTGGACGAAATGTTCGCGTAGTTTGGATGTAGCGACAAACATTTGTGCTGTAACAGTGCTAACCAGTAGGCTATGTGAGTAACGTGAGTTTTATTAAAGCATAGCATGTGTAATGTGAAGCTATTTCACTCCGTTTGTTAACCTTTCCTGCTGTCTGTATTTACTAACCAGCAGCAGACGTAAAGGAAAGGGAATTAACCCCAAAGTTAAAAACATGTAATCTACATCGGCCGTGGAGCATTTTACTCCCCTGCAATCTCCAACTCAGAGACAGACAGCAGGAAAGGTTAACAAACGGAATGAAATATCTACACGTTACACACGCTATGCTTTAATAAAACTAACGTTTTATGCTACACCAACGGAGGCACAACAGACAAGTCTTACCATTGAAGATCTTTTAGCACGCCGACGTTCGTTCTGAAACTATCTAAATCCAACCATCGAAGTTTAATCCATTTTGTTGTGGAGAACGAGAGTTGCATCAATCATATTTCATTAAAACTTCACACTTCTTACATTGGACATATCCAACAGCCTAATTAGAATCTGCATCGTCTACTAAGCAGAAATATCTCCATACAGTAGATTTCCCTTCGTTTAGTATCATTTTAAACTCTCCAGATGACAGTTTCTCTTTAACTTTCTTGTGATGCCATTTTGCCTACTGTAATCGTGTTGTCACAGACATAAACAAATTCGCGCCACGGGAAGAAGGCTGTTATCCTAAAATGTAGGACCTAAATGTGATATATTTTATTCTCAAAAACAAACTTTTGCATCATGTGAAGCAGACAGTTGGCTTCACTATTTATTAAGATATTTTACATTTGGAATATTTAATGCATTATGGCGCTGATGTGTCGAGCCCGACCCGAGCCCGCTTATACACTTCTTAATATTGTCCGAACCCGGCCCAACCCGACGGGTTCCGACAGGCTTGGGTCGGGTATCCATCCTCTAGTGGAGATGAGAGTGCGTTTAAGAAACAGTAAGAAAGGAGGAATCTATCTAAATATAAAATGATTGGCCTTATTTTCGGATTATACTGATGCAAGCATTTTAGAAACGATGCATCACGATTCATCCCACATTGTATCCAGTGCACCCTTTTTTGATCCGGGCCATCGCATCGTGTGCTTTTATGCCAGTGCATCGATGCGAACCGGTGAATCTTCCCATCCCTAATATATATTTAGGAACCAGAAGTCTGACATGCTATCTAGACTGTTTCAGAGGCCTGATGGTGAGAGAGTCCCGGCGTCAATCCTCCCAAGGTCTAGAATTGTGGCTCCTGTCCAATGGGTTTAACGAGACAGTGGTGCGACAGGCCCTTAGGAGGGAGCCATATCCCGGTAACGGACCCTCCAACCGTGTCCATGTCCCCACTGTGGAGCGAACCCAAATTCTGCACTGGGGGCATTTTTCACAACTGATCAGCCACCTGGAACAGGCAGGATACTTGAGTTCCTTACGCGGCGGTACTGGTGGCCTGGAATGAGTGCGGATGTGAGATCTTTTGTTGCTCCCTTGCCCTGTGCCCCCCCCCCCCTCACCCCATGGAAATCCTGGGGGGACTGAGACCCCCCAGGATTTCACGGGAATTTTTTGTGATAGTTGCGGCCTAAAATTTCTGATTTCGCTGGGGCTTTTCCAAAAAGTTGCGGTGAAAATAATGTTTTTAAGGTGTTTGCTGCGATGAAATTGCGGGAACAGTTTCTTATTTCCCTCTCTGTAATACTAATTGAGTTATTTGCTGAAAAATAAATAATTAATAAACAAACATTCTATAAAGAACCAAACCGTTGATAAATGGTCCTCTAAAATAAATAACCTTACCAACATGCCAAACAAAAGATTACAAGGACTACAAAAATGTTAGCCTGGATACCAGCCCGAACCCCGCCCACAAAAAATTTGGTCAGGGAGATTCAGTCTGGCTTTGTGCAGTTGGGGAGAGAGAATCAGAAGTCAGGATTCTGTCGTACCAATCAAATTTTCAGGGCGGGCTTTATACGATGATGGACAGATGACCAACCAACGCTTGAGTTGATTAGATAAATATATTAGAAATCGAACCAAGATGGCGGCGTCTCGGGAGCTTAGTGGGACATATTTTATGTGATTTAAGCTATCTACACGACTTTTTTATGTCTACATTGACTCGGATAGTTGTGTATGTGCAACACGAATGTTGCCGAGGATTGTAGGTCTTAACTGAAGCGCTCTAGACCATTATTGATAACGTTTAGACAAAAAATCCATTGAAACACATAGAAGCTAGCTAGCCTTGCTGCTAATAAGTATGTGAGCAGGTATTATATCTCACAGATATTGACAGCGCATTCATTTTGAAAGAGGAACAGAGAAACGCGATCAAGGCATTTGTCGATGGAAAATATGTTTTTGCTGTCCTTCCTACGGGATCCGGTAAAAGTTTTAATGTATCAGATGGTCATACTATGTTGCTCTGATTGGTTGTAGGTATCCAATTGAGCGAAGAGGCATTTTTTTTCCTGGTTCGTTGAAACACGCCCCATAATCACAGCCCAATGGGTCAGTATCAGACTCATATTCTGACTAGAATTATGAGTATGACATCGTCAGGCTACAAAAAAGTAGCATAATAGGCTGTTCTGCCCTTTGCTTATTTAGGTCAGAAAATGTATATTGCTTGTATTGTTGTTATGGAAACGAACACAGGACTTTTACTTTGACATCATTCAAATGTTCGTCTCAGGGAATGGCAACAGCTGTTAGACAGTTATCTAGAAACATAGCGTAACTGTGTTAAATATCGGCACTTTTGTTAAGAAATCGCTATACTTAGTCTATTTATAGATTAACGTTAGGTATAAGCTTACCCAAACCAACGGTTTTCGAGAGAGATTTTTGTCCTTTTCAACCTGTACGACTCGTTTAACACTGCAAGAAACCGTATTTCTAAATATTTCTGTTAAAGGCACCCAGTGCAACTTTATATAAACATTCAATGAAAAATAAACATTCAATTTCTAGTCTTTTTTACACGTAGTAAGTTTCAATAACTCCATACCATTACATATCGACATTCAAGGAGCAAAGATGAGACGTCGTTGTGTGGTGAGAACTGATAGAAAATCGTAAACAACAACAATCGCCGGTGGGGAGAGGCCATTTTTCCATTGACTGGAATCCTGCTTTATTTATTGTAGGTTACAAAAAATAAAGAAAATGGCGCCGATTGTTGTTGTTATCGATTTTCTATCAGTTCTCACCACACAACGACGTCTCATCTTTGCTCCTTGAATGTCGATGGTATGGAGTTATTGAAACTTACTACGTGTAAAAAAGATTAGAAATTGAATGTTTATTTTTAAGCCTCGAAAGTTGCACTGGGTGCCTTTAATGTTTTCGGTGACACATTTTTAATTACGTTTTTAAATGGGTCAAATATCGGACACTCCCACTTTGTTCCACTTACTGCGTTGAATTCGTGATAATAATATGCTTTTCCTCTTGCTTTGACATATACCGGTCTAATTTCTGTACAAATGCCTTCGTCACAATATGTTTTGACAAGCAAACATTAATCTAACTAGTGTTATTTTAGTTTAATTTGGGTATTGTGTGGGCTTTCTTTGACCTGATTCAGTTGTAGGTGCAGTCTATTCACTTAAACATGCCCAAAACAAACATGGCATGATTATGTATGTTATGTATTAAAAATGAAGACCTCAAATAACGCTATTTTAATTGTACTATTGTTAGTGGAAATACAATATTTTTTATTATTTCAACTTTGTTTTAGTTAAACTGTAAACGCAACTACGGAAGGCAAACTTCCTCGCCAAATCGCGTTATTCTTCCCTCCAATTTCTCAACTAGTGCCTTTCATATTGACATAGGTCTAAACCAGTGTTTCTCAAACTTTTTCAGACCAAGTACCACTTAGCCAATAAAATAAAAATCGCGGACCATCTAACTATATAGCATATTCCCGGCCGGAATATCATTCCTCCTACCCAGACCTGGCGCCAGACAATTTTTAGCGGCACATGATTTTACGGTGGGCTCTCCTTTTTTTAAGTACCGGTAGGCTAGTTATAGATATGACAATGCACAAGGCAAAGCATGTGTAACCCTGCTCTATGCGTGTCTTGGTTATGTTACAAACTATAGTTTGCGCATAGCCTCATACTCCCATCACACACTCAGACAGGCCAATGTATCACAAATCACAACAATGTGCATACCGACCGCAGTAATTATCTACCACAGCCATCCTAGTAGTCAACTTTTCATAATTAAGAGCTGATCCAACGTGGCGCCTGCAGTCGTACGCACTGTGCGTACCTTCTGCTAAGTGAGAAGAAAACAAATATATAATGAACGCATATTTATTACAATGGGTAAACTGCAGACAGAGGGCGAGGCAAAAAGTTGTGGTACTGCGAACTCCCTGTCCAAATGAATGGAGTCATTTGACTTTATAATCAGCTGCACGATTATTCAGGGTTTGCTTCAGTATCTTACGCCTCTCAGCAACAGTTTGAAAAGCCCGGACTGCAACTAATGCAACCGCCTTGGTAAGGCTTCTCGAAGGAAAGAAAGAGACCGGGTCTAATAGGTTATGGGAGCTAACCATAGCTACCCAAACATTCATTGCGTTGATCGTCTGGTTGACAATGCCCGTTTCCACTAGCCTGGTGACACCAGCCTACGTATTTCCGCCTGAATTGATTTCAAGCTCATACTCAGTCTGGCCCAACCCTGTTGACAATCGTCTCCAGGCCTCAAAATCCAACCGCACCAATCAGCGAACAGTTCAGAGCTGTGACGCAAAACTCGCCTTGGAGGAAAAGACACGAAAAGCTATCGGAAAAGTTTTCTCAACTCTCGACAACATCAGAAAATTAAAAGGAGAACAAGAGTATTGTCTTGTAAGTTTTATGATTGGAAAGGACGTCGTAGCTCTTCTCCCAACCGGCTTTGGATAGAGTTTAATCTACCGAATGCTTACCAAACGTTGCTGATTGGTTAAGGGAACTCCAATGATTTTAAACCTCAAGCTAAACACCCGCCCATCTCGGAAACGAAAATGCATTGGGTTTTGCCAGGCTGAAAGACGGAATTAAATGGAGTCACAGGCTGGTAATGGCCAGGCTACGTTTCCACAGCGTCTGCTGAGCAGTCATTCAGTAGTCTACAATGAGGCGTCTTGACATATCTACGAAGTACGGTGACTGACAAAAGACTGTCCGGACTTGCTCTTATGTATATTCACACAGATTTGGAAATCAACAGCGAAGAACTACTAAAACAATTTGATGCAACTGGCAGAAGGAGAATTAACTTCAATTAGAAGGGCAATGCGTGTAACCCATTATTTGCACGTGTGTGTGTGACTGTGAATGTGCGTGCATTATTTACTTATTTATTATTTAAGGAGGGGCGTTGGTGGCTCTGTGCGTATCTAATTTTTTTTTTCTGCAGCACTCCTGCACAGAATATAGTAATCATCTTGCTGTCTCCGCTCTCTCTGTTTGAATGCAGCTCCGGGATGCAGCCCAATGAGGCTGAACCATCTCGCCGTTGCACCTTCTCCTTGTCTGTGTCAGAGGCTTTCTCATTTAACTTCCTTTTCATAGTCCCTGTCTTAAGCCACCAATCCATGACCTTGTTAATAGATTAGGCAACTATTTATTAGACTAGGCTACTACTGGCTGTGTTCTCTTCGTTCTGAGTTGTAGCCTATGTTAGAAATGTCGCAATAATTTACTTTTGGCCGTCGTCGGATTTGATCTCTGTGAGCATTGGTACTTACATTACGTCATGCTAGCTGTGTTGGCACAGAAATGACAGTTTAAAATGACAGTCAAACTTCATCTTGGTGAGAATAAATCTGACAGACCAAACGAAATATTCGTCGCGCCACTAAGTGTTCCACACTATAAGGTACACGCAAAAGTACAACACTATTTCACAAGCAAAAATTAGGTCTACAGAGTTAATCTTTTTCACAAGTAAAGTTAAATGCCATATTTTTGTGGGAGCTTACGTTCTAGCCATAGTTGCCCGAAGTTGATCACCAGAGTGAATGTAAACATGACAACGCCGAATTTGGCTGATATTTGACACTGTTCCGCTAGCTAGTTATGCTACGTTATGCTAAACACTTCGGGGGAACAGTACATAGGATTTACTTATCCAAAACTAAGTGCACCTGTTCGTATTACAAAAGGACCACAAGTAAGACTGAATAAAATGTTATGAATATCTCAGCCTGCACATAAAACAACAAAAAATGTGTCACTGTGATTTGTTTCTGTCGCCTGACGTCCTGCCTGCGTTTCTGCCGTTCTCATGCTTTGCTATGCTTGTTGATTTATTTGATCCGTATTGGTGTTAATGTTGTTTCATTTCATATATTAATTTAAAGTCTTCCAATTTCAAGTAATCCATTCTACTAGCTGCTACCTTATCTTCAATCCGAAAGAAATTTTAAACCTCCACGGCAACAGCTCTCGAGGGTTTGGGAAATAATCAGATGTATTGCTTCATTCATTATTCACAGCAAAATAAATAATGTTCATTATATTTCATGGATCTATTACCAGACTCTATGTAAGGTCTATGGATTGACGCCAGATCTATTTCTGAATCTACGATGGACATGAGCTTCGTTTAATTTCCATGCCTGGTGTAGCCATTGCCTACCCATCCTCCAGCGACCCTGGTCCCCCATCCCCCCCTCAGGGAAATATATTTATTCTAGTAATTGTCTAAGGCGTGTTGGTTCTTTCCCCTGCCCAAACTCTTCAGCGCTTGAGACCGCTGAGATTGTGTGCAATGACGTCTTCAGAATCTTTGGTCTTCCCCTTAATGTTGTCTCGGATAGTGGGCCCCAATTCACTGCTCAGTTTTGGAGGTCCTTCTGCAAGCTGAATGGGGCTACTGTCAGCCCTGGTTTCGATCCAAAGTCCAATGGACAGACGGAGAGGCTCAATCAGGACCTGGAGTCCCACCTCCGATGCCTGGCCTCCTCTAATCCCTCGTTATCGTCATTGTGTTCACCTGAGCATTGTTTGCTTTCCATTGCAAGCAGCCTGATCTTCTGTGCGATTTTGACCCTTGCCTGATTTTTGACCTGACCCTGTTTGGATTCTGTGTTTTGGATACTTATGCCTTGGACTCTGTTTGACTTTTGGATTTTTTACCTTTTGCCTGCCTGCTGACTTACGAGGCTGTCTTTTGCCTTTGGATTGTTGCCTAAAGACTTTATTTAAACTAATTCTGAACCTTGAGCTGTGTTGTCTGCTAGTGGGTTATTTTCTCTTGAAAGCCTAACAGGAAGGTTTTTTATTAGCTACTTAGGCTGGGCATTCCAACGCGTATGTGTGAGTCCAGCCTTACAAACCAAGAGTGAGGTAATGCAGGGTCCTTTCCCACTGAAAGCTTAATAGGATGGTTTATTATTAACTACTTACTAACCGAGAGTGAGGTCATGCTGGTTTGATATATTCCTACATGCCCGAACGGTGGAGGTGAGTAAGTTGTATATTATATGGCATTTTATTTTCTGTCCTTTTATTTAGTAAATGAAAAAAAAAAAAATGGTAATTGTAAATAGAAAACCATTTGTTTTGTTGAGCTCTTAAGTCTTTTCACTGGGGATGGGAATAGAGAACTGGTTCCCAGTGGACCGATTCCTTGGATTCATTAGCCAAAGTCCTTTACGATTCCCCTATTGATGTAGGTGCTGTTTGCTAGTGATGGGAATTTTGAGTCACCTAAAGGACTATGAATCTTCTGAGTGAATCACTAAAAAGATCCGGATCTTTTGAGTCCTTTGAATCTGAATCAGTAGAAATTCTGTCGCTTAAGGAGCCCAGCAGCCCACTCCCTAGTGCCTAATGCACACGCTCACAGCAAACCACTGTAATGCAGTTTTGAGGATATCCAGGGGAAATACGCAAACAAACACACACACACACACACACACACACACACACACACACACACACACACACACACACACACAGTAAGCCTAGAAACATTGAACAAATTGTAACATGATACGCTTGGCTGGTTAGGCAACTTATCAGAATGAAATATGTAATTTCGGAAATTGTGAATAGATACTTATTTTTAATTTTTACTTAATTTAATAATTAAATTTTATGTTTACAATAAACACATTTCAAGAAAATTGGTTCAGACGAGTTACAGTCGATTTTGTAGACTACATAATGTAATTCGCAATGCAAATGGAGTGAATATCTACTGCCACGGGGTGGGGCCCTAGGCGTATATAGCGGGATTAGATCACTAATGTGGGCTACCAATAAAATACGGCTAAAAATGCCACAGTGTTGTTACTATCAGAATTCTATGAACTGTTGATAACACTGCCAATTTCTATATAATATAGCCTATATAACACTAGTCTACACTGCACAAAACACACCTAACATTTGTCAACGACTGTTTATTGCTGTAACCTATTTGGCAATTGACTGAACGAAGTTATCAAATGATTTTAGTCAGCTTATCTACCTAACCTTACACGTTAAACACGGCCTGAAAGTAGCGTTAATGCTGTTACAAACGCCGAAAATGAATCTGACGACGGCCCGCTTGCTGTATCAATCAATTGAGGAGGAGCAAACTAATCCAGCAGGATGTCCCCCTGATAACTAAATCTGAATCTGGCTCTGTGGTTTACGGATCTGCGCTTGTTCCGAGTTGATTGTTTCAGATTCAGTCTGTCAGACTCATACCGAATGGGTCGGACTCGTATCCAGTTGGGTGAAAGACTAACTCAAAGGACTCAGGTGAAATGGGTCAGACTCGTATCCGGTTGGGTGAAAGACCAACTCAACGGACTCATACTAAATGGGTCGGACTCGTAGGCCTACTGAATGTAAATCATTAAACTCTTTTGTTAGGCCTACAAAGGCATTATTTTACGAGAGAGGGTATTCTAAAATGAAAGTAGCTTATTACAAATAAAGTTGTTTGCTGACTTTGTGAACTTTCAGAATATTATTGTGTTTGACGAGCTTCAAAGAGAAAAAAAATATTTAATCCATAGGCTACGTTTTCCTAATTCAAATAGCAGTCACGTTGGCGACATCTCCGATGTTTGCATCCTTTTTAATATTAAAATATGTTCAATGTTCCGCCTGCTCTGCTCTGAGTCCGACCCATTCAATATGAGTCCTTTGAGTTAGTCTTTCACTCAACTGGATAGGAGTCCGACCCATTTCACCTGTCCTAAGTCCTTTGAGTAAGTCTTTCACCCAACTGGATACGAGTCCGAACATTCCAAATTTAAAATATCTTAATAAATAGTGAAGCCAACTGTCTGCTTCACATGATGCAAAAGTTCGTTTTTGAGAATAAAATATATCACATTTAGGTCCTACATTTTAGGATAACAGCCTTGTTCCCGTGGCGCGAATTTGTTTATGTCCGTGACAACACGATAACAGGTGGCAAAATGGCATCAGGGGAAAGTTAAAGAGAAACTGTCATCTGGAGAGTTTAAAATGATACTAAACGAAGGGAAATCTACTGTATGGAGATATTTCTGCTTAGTAGACGATGCAGATTCTAATTAGGCTGTTGGATATGTCCAATGTAAGAAGTGTGAAGTTTTAATGAAATATGATTGATGCAACTGTCGTTCTCCACAACAACATGGATTAAACTTCGATGGTTGGATGTAGATAGTTTCAGAACGCGTACTAAAAGATCTTCAATGGTAAGACTTGTCTGTTGTGCCTCCGTTGGTGTAGCATAAAATGTGAGTTTTATTAAAGCATAGCGTGTGTAATGTGTAGATATTTCATTCCGTTTGTTAACCTTTCCTGCTGTCTGTCTCTGAGTTGGAGATTGCAGGGGAGTAAAATGCTCCATGGCTGATGTAGATTACATGTTTTTAACTTCGGGGTTAATTCCCTTTCCTTTACGTCTGCTGCTGGTTAGTAAATACAGACAGCAGGAAAGGTTAACAAACGGAGTGAAATAGCTACACATTACACACACTATGCTTTAATAAAACTCACGTTACTCACATAGCCTACTGGTTAACACTTTTACAGCACATAAATGTTTGTCGCTACATCCAAACTACGCGTCACCATTATCCCTCCTTGTATGTGCTCCTCTTAAAGGAGCCGCACCATATTACTAAACGTTCTTGCAATGTGAATCATTCAATTTAAATATGCTTATTGGCCTTATTTTGTACGCTTGTGCGTTTAACAGCGCTTGTTTGTGAGAGAGAGCATTTAACTGTTGATGCCCCAGTTTACTAAAGCCAGGCTATTCATAAAAAACGTACGTCAATGTGGCATTAGTAGCCTACTATGAACAGTTGAGAAGTTGATTCCGTCGGGCTCGGTTTGGATTCGAAAAAAATATTTGAATGGCTGTCGGACTCGGTCCGGGCTCGGTGACTATTCTGTCGGACCGGGCCGGGCTCGGACAAAACATTTCGTCCAGATCCATGCTCTATTGTACACGTTCTTGCTTTGAGAAGGCTTTGCTTTTTTACAAAAAGTACATTCCATTCTCTGAACTGAGGAAGTTAAAGCCACATACCTACTTCTGTCTCTTCATTGGAATATGTTAGCTGTCTCTCTAGTTGAGCAAAAGGGCGCGCAATAAGGACAGAACAGTGTTAGTGCCATTTGTTTCATTGTGTAAACCAGCTTTCCCTACTTGTTTATGTCATTTTAATTTTTAGTTCAAGGTGAATACACTTGTTTTTTTAAAGTAACACAATGCAACAATTATACTTCAGGATTAGGGTTAGAATAAGCAGTTTAACCTTAAAATAACAGCTTGAAAAAAATTGGGGCGCTACAATGACTTTTAATAAGGAGAATCGCCTCCGTGCCATTGCCATACCAGGGTCCATAGGCATATAACTTCGTTCTGTAATTTTGCCTGTGGCGGCCCGAATTTCTTGGTGATTCTCACGAAACCCAGATTTAAAAGGTGTCCAACATCAGAATTTTTAAAATGCATTTGAAGCCAATTTTCCTTTTGCACACATCAGATTAAGATTTAAATTTACTAAAAACATTATTTTCAGGAGATTTTTTAAATATTTATTATATATTAATTTACATTTTAGAGACGAAGTCCATACAAAATTCTCATTACCGCAACACAACATGACTTTAAAATTATGGTTTAAAATGTGCACTTTTGGCTATTTTTAAAGTAGATTATTAAAATGAATGCTCAGAGCTATGTATAACTTTAGAAAAAATACTTTTTTATATTTATATTTTTTCATAATTGACTTAATATTTCTCATTACCGAAACACACTAGATGATTTGCAACTTACTTTTTCAATATTTTGCTGAAACGATTACATGTACCATTTTTATGAAGCATACCTGAAATGAGTATTGTTTTATATAATGTGTATATATATTTTTCAACAAAGTATGATTAACTCATAATTATGTAGGTTGTACAAAAAGCACATATTGCGGTAATGAGAATGCTGTTTCGGTAATGAGGTTCAATATTTCGGAAAATGAGATTCAGTTCAGATTCATTGTTCATCAAGAGCCCTGATGCCTTACCTTCATATTTTACACATGTGACACATCATTTAAAAAAAAAAAATATTTATTTCATGAACAGAGCTTGATTTGCTCATTGAAAGTGGTCATAACAGTACCATGTCTTGTGTTAAACAAAACAACTTAAACAACATTTGCTATCTATGTAAACAACTAAAAAAAATACATTTACCAATCATACACCCATCATGTCATCCTGAGAAACATTTCAATTTAACATACAAGCATATGATTTTACAATTATTTTAGTTTAATATAAAAGCATTTGGTCCTGACCTTCAACCACGCAACCTTTTATCAGGATCATTTTTGATAATAATGTGAGGAACGTGAATCATGTGCGGATTTTGTGTTTTCCCCATAAATCAGGCAAAATGCAAAAATGTCTGGCAGAGGAGGTGGCAGGAAGTGGTTCTGGGATTATGTCCCATATATCCTGGCGGTAATACCAGACCATTTCTCCAGGAAATCTGATGCTTGGGACATAGAAGCGGTTTTCCCCTACACGCGTCATGGTGTCCACTTCATACTGGTCATCAGCAATCTGTTTTTTTTTTTTTTTTTAAAGAAAGAAAATATTTTAGTCTCCCCAAAATTTTGTCTGAACAGCACATTGCTATAATGTAACTGGACAAAGCTCTATCCTAGTCTAATATGAGTGTCATTGCACTTTTTTCAGAGATGAAAACGTTTTGATCAAGTTCACCTGTTTGACTGTGCCAGGAAACAAATCACCGTCATATTCAACAAGGACCCACTGTCCAACCTCTATGGTGGCCTCGGTGCTGTCAGGGTCCTCGATGCTGTCAGGGCCCTCCTCTCCTCCCTCAGAGAAAGCGTGGCAAGTTGGTTGAAAGCACTGACAATCTTTGTCCCAAAAGCAGGACACTTGTGTTTATGACTCCAGGTTTTGTGGATGTCAGCTGTTGGGTGAAATTCAAAATTCAAAACATTACATTTTCACTTTACTCATTGAATTGAACATTGAAGTGTCTCATACTAAGTTGTTGACAATTTTGTGGGATTATTTTGGATAATGGTGTGTATAGACTGCTTTCCAAGGCAAAAGCCTGGGAAATTCAACTTATTTAACGGCATTAATTTATTAAGTTGACTCACTTGGTGTATTTTCATTGTCCCGGGAACAGCCTTCAGGTGTGGGGCCACCAATTCAGAGCTTTCATTGATTTTCTCCTCTGACACCTTGTACAGGGTCACGGAAGAATTTCTCTCCAGCTGCTCAAACAGTGCATCCGCATCAGGTATGCTGGTCCCATAAGAAACTATGCGGTCGGCAAGGTTTTTTAGGGCCCCACCTACTCCATCTGGTGCACCTTTGCCATGTGAGGCCTCAGTGTAGTTCCAGGTCACCCATTGGAAACCATGGATGAAGGGCACAGTGGAGGCTAAATAGAAAAAGGTACGGTTTCTGTACTGTGACGTTGGGCCATCTGAAATGAAGTGGATGTGTTTTGCATCCGGATATTTCTCCCTGATGTTTCTGAGCACAGGGTCAAGATGGGCCCATGTTGCCACAGCATCATGTTGTAGGCAGGCAGACAGGGAAGCAAAGGCTTCCACCCTGCCCCTACTTAGATAAGTCACCCCAGTGTGGAGAGTCACTTGTTCATTGCCCTTTCCAAAATGTGTTTCCTTTATTTCTTTGGGGCATTTGCAGCTGTAGTTCTCAGAGTTGTCAACGTGCACAGCTACAGCATTATCTGTGAGTGATTCTTTCATTGATTTAAGGGCCAAATATTGGTGCCTGATGTTACATAAATTAATTTGGAATCTTGGCAGATTTTCCGTCGATAGAATCATCAACTTCTCAATTGATGTGTTCCTTTTCTCAAGGAAGGTGTTCTTCACCTCCTTCTCTACCTTAGCCCCATCCTTACTGGTCTTGGAGACATTGACTGACCTCGTGGCCCACTCTTGCCAGGTGACAATGTTTCCCTGAGTGATAGGATCCAAGGCGGTGGGAAACATCTTGTCCATGCACTTTGGACATCTGCCATACATGCAGGGCATGTTGTTTATGTCACATACGCAGGATTGCACAAGGTTTTCTGGGCTTGATGTAAAAATTAACCCCAGTTGTTGCAACTTGCTTATCTTCAGGGCTTTATTTTCATGCATTTTGCAAGCACAAATTTCTCTGTCCTTCAGTTTAGGCCTCACAATCCAAAATGGTCTCAATCTAATGTAGCCTGTGGAACTAGTTGGGTGAGGGCACTCTCTGTTTGGACGTTTCTCTTTCCTTTCTTGCTCTTGTACCTGGTTACGTCATCATTAGGGGCTGGGAAGGGTGGAGTAATTGAGACGGGCATATTTACAGATACCTGGGGTCCTAAGCCAGGTAGCTTTTTCATGCTGTTAGCTCTAGTGTTTGTGTGAGGCAGCGTTGTGGGTTCCGTGGCTCGTTGCAAGGTATGTCCGAATAAGTTTCTCCTGTAGCCTCTCCGTGTGTTTGTGCCAATGTATTAAGTGGGTCTCTGTTTGGTTAGTTTGGGAGCCAATGCGGGCGTGGCCGTCGATCGTGGTCCCACGGGATGTTATCAGAAGTGAGCTGGTCTGACTGCACTAATACTGCACAGGTATGTAAAACCACACCGATGGTTCTGTTTGCACATGAGCACTTTTGTGTCCTTGCGGCGCCGTATGTTTTAAGTAAAGGGATACGTGCAATGTATCATATGTTTATTTATTACCTCATCACGGGATATGTGCAATGTTATGATGTGTTTATTTATTAAAGCAACGCGAAATATGTGCAAATGTGTTATGGAATGTAAACATTTTAATGTGTTTTGTTCATTTGTTTTTAGACTGACGCAGCTGCACGGTGTGCTAGCTGCTGTTCTTTAGATATTGATTGTATGCGCGTGTGTGAGTTTGCTACTCCCGAGTGACTTGGTTTGATTTTCCCCTCTAGCCTGGGGACTGTTTGTAGGTCCTGGTGAACATTGTTGTGAGTCCCAGGTTAGAGGGGTTTTCTTTCTTTCTTTTATGTTGTCCAGTGTCTTCCCCATAGTCAGCCCCTGTACTGGTCAAGCCATAACCCTTTATAGGCCCAGGGAAGCGGTCTCCTGAGTTTGACACCCCACCTAATGACTAGTGTTGCAGTGCTGTGTAGTCTTTAACTTATGTGAGTGGTTCACTAGAACTTGAGGTTTGTAGTGTGTTGCCCAAAGGGTTGTGTGCACCTTTCACGTGTGTTATAGAGACTGTAGCTTCCACTAGCTTTCTTCCCCTCTCGTTGGCTTGACTAATTAACTGGTGGCTGTGACTATTCTCATCTGTATGTATTATTTATTGACCAACACGCACAACTTCCTTCATGGAATCAAATAAAGATTAACTTTCTACTTTTCTAAACGTACCTGTGTCTGTACAATCATTAGGGCAGAGCTCCCCCTGCTCTGAAACTATTATAACAGTTAGCTAAAGGGGTGGCGTAGTCAGCTGTACAATAGGGGGCGCTACAATTTGGCGTAGCCGGCAGGATCTAGATTATTCCATTTTGAAGTGTTGTGCTAGGTTGGTCAAGGGAGTAGCACAGGTGTGTGTGCGTGTGTGGATGTGTGTCTTTGTGTTTAAAGAACAGCAGCTGGCATCAACATGAGCGAGACCGGCGAAGGATCCAACGCAGAGCTACAGCAGCTGCGCAAACGTTTGGACCAGCTCCAGGGTGAAAATGAGAGACTTTCTTGTGCACGAAATGGAGGTACTGTGGACAATGTTTGTGATGAGGATACCCTGCCGGTGCAACGGGAACAGGCCTGGCATCTACCTAGAGAGAGGCGGTGTCCGAAATTTTCTGGCTCTGCTGCTGCAGGGTCCCTTGACATTGAGGAGTGGGTTTGGGAGGCTGAAATATGTATCAAGTTGAGATGTATGTCTGATTTTGAAAAAGCCATGTTCTTGTTTGACCACCTAGAGGGCGAAGCCCGAAATGAGATTAAGTATCGACCCACAGCGGTAAGGGAAAGCCCAACACGACTTGTTGATGTTTTAAAAGAGGTATATGGCTGTTCAAACTCTTATGTCTTTTGGCAACAATGTTTTTTTAATAGGAAACAAAAAGAAACAGAGTCACTGATTGAGTTTTCCCATGCATTACTGGAACTGGTGGAAAAGGTGAAACAGTCAAAGATAGATGCCATGGCTAATCCTTACCTGGTATTGCGGGACCAGTTTTGTGAAAATGTTAATGACCACCTGTTACAAAGGCAACTTAAGGGACTGGTACGGGCTAATCAGACCCTTACACTCTGGGACGTACGCCGTGAAGCCATCAGGTGGGTGGAGGAGGGACAGGCAGGGTGTGACCAGAGCCAGTGGCCTTCGGGGCGTAGTGCGGATGAAGCTCAGTATACATCACAGGGTGAGGTCACCTATAGTCCAAACTTTGAACTGGCTGAGCTGAAAGATATTGTTTCAAAACAGCAAGCCAAAATAGATGCCCTGATCAAACATTTAGGGCAGTCTAGTCAACGAGTTTCAGCTCCTCAGACACACGGGAGGGGGGGGGGGCAGTTTAGAGGGGCCCCTAATGGCAAACCTGTTTGTCACCGATGTGACCAACCTGGACACATAGCTCGTTACTGCCAGGCATCCAGCCCTCAGAGCAGTAGGCCAGTTTCCCACCTGCCCCCTGACGACACAACTAGCCAGCTTCTTAAACTTGAGGCTCAGATGTTGCGGGCTGAACAACAGCTGGAAGAAAAGGTGATTGAGTGGGACAAGAAATTGGAGGAGACCCGACTGCTGGAAGTGAAACGTAGCAGAGAAGTGGGTATTCAGAAGGAAGAAATCGGGTACTTGAAAAATGTGATACAGGAACAAGAACAGTCCATCAGTGCCTTGGAGGATGATCGCGGTCAGAAGTACCAGCACGTTCTGTCCAGAACCAGACGAGAACAAGCAGACATGAAAAAAAGACACAAAGAAGACATGCAGACTCTTCAGCAGAAGTTTGAAATATTTATAGAAGCTGCCTTAGGTCACCTTAAACAGAGCTGGACTCCCAGAGAGTGGCTAATGTCCATGCCCCAAGCCAACCCACGAAGAACAGGGGAGAGTGGGGGATGGTGAACACCAAGATGGTCAACTGTAACCTGCCATCGTCGGGCCGCCGATTTATTTGGAGGGGGTGGAATGTAGCCTGTGGAACTAGTTGGGTGAGGGCACTCTCTGTTTGGACGTTTCTCTTTCCTTTCTTGCTCTTGTACCTGGTTACGTCATCATTAGGGGCTGGGAAGGGTGGAGTTATTGAGACGGGCATATTTACAGATACCTGGGGTCCTAAGCCAGGTAGCTTTTTCATGCTGTTAGCTCTAGTGTTTGTGTGAGGCAGCGTTGTGGGTTCCGTGGCTCGTTGCAAGGTATGTCCGAATAAGTTTCTCCTGTAGCCTCTCCGTGTGTTTGTGCCAATGTATTAAGTGGGTCTCTGTTTGGTTAGTTTGGGAGCCAATGCGGGCGTGGCCGTCGATCGTTGTCCCACGGGATGTTATCAGAAGTGAGCTGGTCTGACTGCACATAACAGGTATGTGAAACCACACCGATGGTTCTGTTTGCACATGAGCACTTTTGTGTCCTTGCGGCGCCGTATGTTTTAAGTAAAGGGATACGTGCAATGTATCATATGTTTATTTATTACCTCATCACGGGATATGTGCAATGTTATGATGTGTTTATTTATTAAAGCAACGCGAAATATGTGCAAATGTGTTATGGAATGTAAACATTTTAATGTGTTTTGTTCATTTGTTTTTAGACTGACGCAGCTGCACGGTGTGCTAGCTGCTGTTCTTTAGATATTGATTGTATGCGCGTGTGTGAGTTTGCTACTCCCGAGTGACTTGGTTTGATTTTCCCCTCTAGCCTGGGGACTGTTTGTAGGTCCTGGTGAACATTGTTGTGAGTCCCAGGTTAGAGGGGTTTTCTTTGTTTCTTTTATGTTGTCCAGTGTCTTCCCCATAGTCAGCCCCTGTACTGGTCAAGCCATAACCCTTTATAGGCCCAGGGAAGCGGTCTCCTGAGTTTGACACCCCACCTAATGACTAGTGTTGCAGTGCTGTGTAGTCTTTAACTTATGTGAGTGGTTTACTAGAACTTGAGGTTTGTAGTGTGTTGCCCAAAGGGTTGTGTGCACCTTTCACATGTGTTATAGAGACTGTAGCTTCCACTAGCTTTCTTCCCCTCTCGTTGGCTTGACTAATTAACTGGTGGCTGTGACTATTCTCATCTGTATGTATTATTTATTGACCAACACGCACAACTTCCTTCATGGAATCAAATAAAGATTAACTTTCTACTTTTCTAAACGTACCTGTGTCTGTACAATCATTAGGGCAGAGCTCCCCTTGCTCTGAAACTATTATAACAGTTAGCTAAAGGGGTGGCGTAGTCAGCTGTACAATAGGGGGCGCTACACTAAAAAAACTGAGCTTTAGACACAATATTTCCAGGGTGTTCAGCACAGAACCTTTGATGGAGATTGGCTAGGGTGTCTGTCAGGGCTCTTTTTCTGAAGATTTGTCCCTTACAGCGTATCTCTCCAAAATTGCCATTCAAAACTGTTGAGACATCATCCTGATGTAGGAAAATGCTCACAACCTTGCCCAGTTGCCTCCTCCTGCTGGTGCTCGGCAGTCCCATTTTAGCCTTCCTGACTCTGACTTTCTACTGATAGCCTGGGCATTGCTCTTTGTGGCCTTCTAGCCTCCAGCCTCTTTGGCCTTTGCTGCAACTTTCTCTTCAGCAAATCTCAATTTTGCTTTTAATTTTAATACAGAATTTGATGAGCGCTCTCTTTTTTCAGTACTTGCTTGGGTTTCTGAGAGGTAGATGACTCCATTGGCCCTGTCAGGTCTAAACTTACCTCTGCTGGTGGTGGTGTTTCATTTAATTGTATTGAATTGTCAGCCTCACTTACTGAGGATTCTGGGGTTAGATTGAGAACTACTTGCTCTTGTTTTTTTGTCCTATAATATTTGGCCGAATTCTTTCTCCATTGCATTTTTTGCCTCTCACGCTGTTTATTTGAGAGATCTTGTGTTGTCCTTATTTTGCCATTTTCCTTGCGTTTGCAGTACCTGAAAAAAAATGAATACATTTTAAATAAGAATGAAAGGTGAACTGCATTAAGCATGGACTTCATACAAATAATGAATGAAACTTTAACTCTAAACAATTGTCCTTTCTCCATTTATGAACACTGTGTGTGTGTGTGTGTGTGTGTGTGTGTGTGTGTGTGTGCGCGCGTATGTGTGCGTATGTGTGCTTTGTTTGTCAAAGTTATGATTATTTCCTATGATCACCCTGTCCCCTAACCTCTCTCTCTCCTTTCTTCTGTACTCCTCAAGTAACTCTGGATTGCTGTATATTTTTTCCCTATGCTTTGCCAGCCTGTCTTTTGCTGATGCCCTTTTCCTTTCCACTGAAGTTTGCCTGTAACATATATAACAAATATTTTAAAATCATACCTGAAAGTAACATTTCATCATTACTACAAAATATTAAATGGACAGAATATATAAGGTGGCCTTTACTGCATTTACTTGAGTTACAAACTATTCAAGCGCTTGATACAAATGGAAAATTAGGGACCCCTGCTGGAGGGTTGTAATAGCTATGTTGTTTACACTATGTAGCTATGTTGTTTATGGCAGTGTGTATGGCAAATATCAGGTTATATTAGGAAATGAACCAGACTTGTGGGCATGTTCTTACTTCATTAGTCTGTTTCTCATTACCGAAACACTGAGTCTCTCCACCGCAACAGGCCATTATTTGTTGCGGTGGGTGATAATGGTGTTTCGGAGGATGAGTGACCTTGACCCTTTTTGCTAACTGTGGAAGCACCATGAGGGCTAGCTTAACTTGACCTCACTATGTATATTAAGACCATAAGAAGGTATATAATGATCAAAATTTAAAAAAATAAAAACATTTAAAAAGCTCAAAACTTTATATATCGGTAATGAGAACTAAAATGTTGTGTAGGTACTATGACAGACAAACTTTTTACTTTTTGTCCGGAGAGATAAAATAACAACTGCTTACCTGGTAGCCATCTTGAGTGTCACAGTCAATACTGTCTCTCCAACTAAATTCCTTGAAAATGTTAGTTCCTTGTGGACTTGGACAATGATTGAAAATTGTTGCAGAGGATGGGAAAATCGGTGTTGGACACATTTATTTTCTTTATTATTTTCACTACTTTTATCAATTTTTAGCAAATGTCTAATACCTCTTCACTCTAACTGATTGGAGTATAACATTCACTGAAAAAAAACCTTTTATATACATTTTAATTAATAATATTTACATCTTAAAGAATACAAATTCAGTGATGACATGTTGCGGTAATGAGAAATGTACCCTTAAATGTGAAAAACAAATATATATATATATTTGTGATGCTCAGGTGAAAACATGTGCTAAGTAGACCATGGAAAGATTTTTACAGATATGTCATTCTTATTTTGATTGCATATACTTTGGTCATCAAAATGCTTCATGCTGATCTCGCGAGAATCACCCTTCTACTGTCTGCCGAAGTAGTAAGTAGCTTATTTGCCGTCTTGCTTTGCCTTGTGTTGCACTTGCTTGATGTTTGACTGTGTAAGGACAGTCGTTGAGTAACTAGTTTGTCATGATGTCGAAGTCAGCACATTTCAAGAGATTTCGTTAGTTTTAGCTGCTAGCATACCGTTAGCAAATAGCTATTGATCCATTGTGCTGCTCTAAAAACAACAGTACTCTAATGGCAAGTTGGCCCTAAACTGCCACAAATTAGACCAGGAAGGGATCCCTATTTCATAAGATTCTTTTCCAGGCTCCCCCATTTGATGAGATTTTTGAGTTTAGATGTTTTATTACAAAAATTGAACGAAATCCATACCAAATCAGTCATACATTCTGTAACTTATGGAAATGGAAATGGAGCCCTAGTGACTGTTTTAATGGCAGAGATAGTGACACACACACACTCTGAATTTAGTCTCTGCATTTTACCCATCCAGGGTAGTGAAGCACACTAACCCGGAGCAGTGAGCTGCCTTCAGCGGCGCCCGGGGAGCAGTGATCGGGGTTAGGTGCCTTGCTCAAGGGCACCTCAGCTGTGGATGTGGGCATGGGAGAGCAGTGCTCTACCACTTCCTCCGCCCACATTTTTCCTACTGGTCGGGGATTGAACCGGCCACCCTCCGGTTACCAGCCCGAAAACCTAACCAGTAGGCCACAGCTGTTGGGACCCCCTGGCACCCCATGAAGAAAAAGGATCGATCCCTAGGCTATGGGTGTCTGGACCACACTTTGAGAGTTTGTTGACCTATTCTTCAGTTTGTTTTTGGTTATTAAAAACATGTAAATGTATACATACATACTGTATATGCTGTGCATCATCTATTTAGAGAATATTATAAAAAAAGAAAATGAATGTAAATAAACCCGTTTGTACCCTTATTTCCTTGCCCCAAAAGAATCGATAAGGAATCGAATCGATAAGCAGGAATCGGAAACTTTAAAATCTTATCAATTCTCATCCCTAATTCTCACAGAAATAAATTACAGGTGTTGCGTAGCAATTAATTACTTGTTGACTTCAATTTACATTGACTTTCCAATACGCTTAATCTACAGTCGAGGTTAGTAACTAGGGTGACCAGGGTGACCAGTGGTGGTTCTGTGGTTGTAAGACATTAACCAAGTACAATACAAGTGTAGCCTTATTTTGTGTCTGTAATTCCTACCCTTGGATGTGTACTCTGACTAAGACCTGAACAAATGACATGTGAACCTCTTCCCCCCCAGAGTCTCCTTCCTGCTATAACCCTTTGTACCCTGTTATCACCCCACTCCCCCCATAGGTGAAGCCCTTACCCCACTGTCTCCTCCTATCTCTCACCTATAGGGTGTGGTCATCCCCTCCTCTATTGTATTCGACCTGACTGAAAAGGCCTTTCTCTGAGCACCAGTTGAAAGGGGGTCTCCAAGCCGAAATAAACTTCAGAAACCTGACTACGTCCTGCAGTCCCTTCTTCAACTTTGGCATGCTCATTTAGATTCTAGCAGCGGCCAATGGAGACTTGGGACAGTCTTGACTTTTGGATTTTTTACCTTTTGCCTGCCTGTTGACTTACGAGAATGTCTTTTGCCTTTGGATTGTTGCCTGAAGACTTTATTTAAACTAACTCTGAACCTTGAGCTGTGTTGTCTGATAGTGGGTTATTTTCTACCTAAAGCCGAACAGGAAGGTTCATTATTAGCTACTTATAAACTAAGAGTGAGGTAATGCAGGGTCCTTTTCTATTGAAAGCTTAATAGGATGGTTTATTATTAACTACTTACTAACTGAAAGTGAGGTCATGCCGGGACATATAAAACTGAGGCTTTGGCGTACATCGCTCGGTGGATCGTCCAAGCCTCATTTTGCCATGACCCAGCATGACCGAACGGTGGAGGTGAGTAAGTTGTTTACTGTATGGCATTTTTCTCTCCTCCCATTTTGTAAATGAAAAGAAATGGTAATTGTAAATAGAAAAAAAATATTTTTGTTGAGCTCTCAAGTCTTTTCACGAAAAAACAAGTTGCAGGTGTTGCGTAGCAATTCATTACTTGTTGACTTAAAGTTACAATGATTTTCTGTTACACTATATTTACGGACGAGGTTAGTTACTAGGGTGACCAGATGTCCCCGGTTTCCGGGAGCAGTCCCCGTATTTGGTGGCCAATGAAGACTAGGGACAGTCTCAGAAGTCATTCAATAAAAATACGGATAAGAAAGATTTTCTTGGGACAGTGAATTTGTTAAATTTGTTGTGGTGCGCAAGGACTGCTAAAGCAACATGCACACAAACATCTGGTGAAAAAAAACGTATCCATTAATTCAAATTTCATTGAAGGTGAATACAATGACAATAAAGGCTTTATTTTCCTATTCTTTATTCTAATAATAGTTTGACCAAGAATTTTAGGATTGTATGGTCTTGTGACATGGGCCAAATTCTTGCTTGGGAAGAAGGAACTGAACCACAGAGGAGAGCCCACCAGCAGGCCCTCTATATAGCGCTCTGTTCAGAAATTCGTTTTATTGCTAGAATCTGTTTTAAGCACTATGCAGTTATGAAATGTAATATAGCTTTCTGTGTGGTATATAGCCTATTCATTTGGAGGGTAATTCTTGTAAGTGGAAATTATGTGTTTTAAGGTTTCCATTTTGTAAAAACACTATGATTTGGTGGGAGTGTAAATAACCCCATGGAAGGTTTATTATGAACTAATTACTAACCTAGAGTGAGGTCTAACCAGATGTTGAGCTCTCAACTCTTCTCACGACACCACAACAAATTTAACAAATTCACTGTCCCGAGAAAATCTTTCTTATCCGTATTTTTATTGACCAGCTGGTGTCACTAGCGAACGACGCTTCGAGTAGTGAACCTTTTTTCAACACATCTGGCTAGAAAGCTTCAAAGCTTCATGAAGCTTCATTTCGCCATCACTAGTAGGCCTACTTATATTAGTAATGAATGGACCAGAGACCAAGGCATAAGGTTGACCATTTACTAGGTACTACTAAACTACTAAGACATGGCATTATCAAGCTCATGCAGTTGTCAGGTAAGACCTCGATTTGACATGAATGTTTCATTGCAGACTGTCTTTGACCACAATAGTGAGCAGGGAGGTGTTGAACATTGAATTTTTTTTGTTTTTTGATTTAGCTTTTGTCAGTGTGATTGCACAAGCAACACTTTAATTTGATTCTTCAGAGATTAAGTACTGTTAATGCTGTAAAGTTAGGATGCTTTCAAAATTACATGAATTATTTTTACTTATCAAATAGCAACACACAAAGTGCATTACAAAGGAATGTGTGAAAATCTAAATATGCTAACACAATAATTAAATCCTAGATAAAGGTTAGGTTACAGTAATAGAATTCATATTTTTAGGCATTTGTTGTGTTAAGCAGGCAGGGCCAATCTTCCACCATACTTGGTGATAGAAATTTGTGACAGGTTGTGCGGCTGTCAAAAGAACCATATCCTTGTTCCTGTTATTGTTCTTCTACTCGGTCTCTGGAATGTCCCTTGCTGTAATATTTGTTCTAATCCTGTGTTATCACATGTTTGGCAAATGTTTGGCTAGCATAGCAACTAGACGAGCATAGCAACCAGCAAACAGTTTGCTGCAAAGTTTAATTTCGCTAAATCAGCTCACCAATAACAGGTGGTCTTGGGTTCAAAGTGAACAAAGCCTCTTTTGGGTGATGTCAAATGGCTTCACATATAGACATTAAACAATCCTGAGAGAAAGGGCTCACTCTGATATCAATGTAACGTTAGTCGAACACATAAGTTAAATGGTTGCGATTCCAACATTAAGTGTGTCAGAAGGTTCATGGTCCAGGGCATTAATTAAAGATTGATTTAAACGTTTGGCGTACTCTCCCACACGACACCATACATGGGTTTCTTGTATACAAACATTGAAGGCTGCGCGCGCAAATCCGCGGCAGAAAGCCATCTACCCTAATACAAATGAATACAGAAAGCCCAGTTTAAATGTAGCCTATTGTTTATTACTTATTTAGCATACCCCTATTCTGTTGCCATGAATGCTTGCACACACCCTCAACATATTCCCAAACGTAACCTTGTACATTATTGAGCCTTTTTCTATATTTGATTTGATTTGATTTGATATTTTATTTTTCATGGCAAACGGATGCTTCCTCCTAGGTATACTGAACATCTTACCAACTCTGTTAGAGCTGTTCACCACACAACAACTACCTAGCATGTTGCCTTCCTCCACAGCTTTCTCATCCACTTCAACGTTATCTTGCTTCTTTCTGCCGCGAGATTGCGCACGCAACCAGTGATGACGTAGTCGAGAAACCCATGTATAGCACTAAATAAACACTCAAGAAATGGTTTTCACTGTGAAAGGGAATAGTGTATTTGTGTGTGCGCGCATGTGTGTGTGTGTGTGTGTGTGTGTGTGTGTGTGTGTGTGTGTGTGCGTGTGTATTTTTTTGCTTGTAATGCCCATCCTTACTCCGTACAACTTTTAAATGGCTAAAAGACTACAACTACATAGCATGGTGGAGCGTGGAACAATCTGCAGTTAACACACAGGTGCCGTGAAAAGACAGGGTGGCTTTATATAATTACATAAAATACTGCTATGCCGTTTTTACGGTGTGGGAAAATGGGTATTTCAGCATTATATGTGCAGAGCATCTCTTTATGGATTTGGTAGTGGATCTCAAGTTTATATTTGCGCCATTTTTCTTTTTAGTCTTCCTTCACTTTTTAGGACTCAGAGGCCGTTTACATAGAGCCTAGTTTGTCAATCTGATACGGATAGCTAATACAGATAGCCCTATCATTTACACGAGCACTCTCTATCCGCACTCTCTTGCCGCAACGATCCAAATCGGGGGTAGAAAATGAGTAGATTTGAATCGGTACGGGGCTGGTGTTCGTCTGTAAGGCTTCACGCAACCTGATGACGTCATTGCCCCATGTGATCTCCAACCACTATATACAGCCGCGGAAAAAATTACGAGACCACTTCAAAATTATCAGTTTCTCTGGTTTTACTATTTATTGGTATGTGTTAAAGTAAAATGTACATTTTAGTTTTATTCTATAACCTACTGGCAACATTCCTACCAAATTTCAAATAAAAATATTGTCATTTAGATCATTTATTTGCAGAAAAATGACAATTGGTCAAAATAGCAAAATTGATGCAGTGTCTTCAGATCTCGAATAATGCAAAGAAAACAAGCTCATATTCATTTTTAAACTACACAATACTAATGCTTACACTTAGGAAGAGTTCAGAAATCAATATTTGGTGGAATAACCTTGATTTAAAATCACAACTTTCATGTGTCTTGGCATGCTCTCCACCAGTCTTTCACATTGCCGTTGGGTGACTTTATGCTACTCCTGGCGCAAGAATTCAAGCAGCTCGGCTTCTTTTCATGGCTTGTGACCATCCATCTTCCTCTTGATCACATTTCAGAGGTTTTCTATGGGATTCAGGTCTCGAAATTGGGCTGGCCATGACAGGGTCCTGATCTGGTGGTACTCCATCCACACCTTTACTGGCCTGGCTGTGTGGCATGGAGCATTGCCCTGCTGGAAAAAACACTTCTCAGAGTTGGGGAACATTGTCAGAGCAAAAGGAAGCAAGTTTTTCTTCCGGGACAACATTGTACTTTGCCTGGCTGAGGTTTGTAAAAGACCATAAGGATTGAAAAAGCGGACTGGAGGTTCTTCTAAGTTCGTCTTCTCTGATGAGTCCGATTTCACAGTAGGTGCAAGACTCTCTGGCTTGTAGGCCTCTCCAGGTCTCCGTCTAACCATCAGCGACCATGTGTTGGGCAAAGCTGAAAATTGGACTCATCAGAGAAGACGAACTAGAAGACCCTCCAGTCCGCTTTTTTCAATCCTTATGGTCTTTTACAAACCTCAGCCAGGCAAAGTACAACGTTGTCCCGGAAGAAAAACTTGCTTCCTTTAGCTCTGACAATGTTCCCCAACTCTGAGAAATGTTTTTTCCAGCAGGGCAATGCTCCATGCCACACAGCCAGGCCAGTAAAGGTGTGGATGGAGTACCACCAGATCAGGACCCTGTCATGGCCAGCCCAATTTCGAGACCTGAATCCCATCAAAAACCTCTGAAATGTGATCAAGAGGAAGATGGATGGTCACAAGCCATGAAAAGAAGCCGAGCTGCTTGAATTCTTGCGCCAGGAGTAGCATAAAGTCACCCAACGGCAATGTGAAAGACTGGTGGAGAGCATGCCAAGACACATGAAAGTTGTGATTTTAAATCAAGGTTTTTCCACCAAATATTGATTTCTGAACTCTTCCTAAGTGTAAGCATTAGTATTGTGTAGTTTAAAAATGAATATGAGCTTGTTTTCTTTGCATTATTCGAGATCTGAAGACACTGCATCTTTTTTGCTATTTTGACCAATTGTCATTTTTCTGCAAATAAATGATCTAAATGACAATATTTTTATTTGAAATTTGGTAGGAATGTTGCCAGTAGGTTATAGAATAAAACAAAAATGTACATTTTACTTTAACACATACCAATAAATAGTAAAACCAGAGAAACTGATAATTTTGAAGTGGTCTCTTAATTTTTTCCGTGGCTGTATATCCCTTGTTCTCCCTCAAAATCTCACTCCTGGTGGGCCTCAAATTCACTCTCATTAACCCAGCCTACTGATTTTTGATTAGCCCCTATCTTGATCTAATTCTTCTTATTCAGACGTAACATAACTTTCATGACCACAAATATAAATTGGCCAGCGATTTAATTGCTTTTTTATTCATAAATGTATGTAAAATGGCCGGAGCAAAGGCTCATGGGAAATGGGATGACAGACATGTCATGTTGTACTGTTCCAAACTCTTTATTATCAATAGAAAATATAATTCATTTTCGCATATCCTTTAGTCTGACCACTGATTTTATTAACCACCATAATGTAATGTTGCTAATTGGAGCTTGAATGTCTTGTGTAATGTGTTTATCCGTTTGCTGCTTCCTTTACCTTGTGCTGTTCTTCTAGGTTTTTCGTTTTTTCAGTTGTGTAAATAAAGCGCCACCCACAGGCGTGGGGTAGGTACTACAGCCCGTTCAACACAATCTGGTGGCTCCGTTTTTACGCAAATCTCTCCTTACCAGGCTCCATCTTTACGAAATTAAAAGATTTGATAGGTGTGAAAAATGAACCAGATTACATGAATCTAGACTCCGTGTAAAGGGGGCCTTAAACAGTTGGATTTTGTTTCCATGTTGGTTTCTGTTTGTCGGTGACTGTTTTAAGTTTTTTGTAGAGCAATGTCATATGTAATATTTACCCATTTTGAAATAAAAGTATTGAGCAATTTATATACAGAGTCTGTTTACATGGAGCCTAGTTTATCAATCTGATACGGATAGCTAATACAGATAGCCCTATCATTTACACGAGCACTCTCTATCCGCACTCTCTTGCCGCAACGATCCAAATCAGGGGTAGAAAGTGAGTAGATTTGAATCGGTACGGGGGCTGGTGTTCGTCTGTACGGCTTCACGCAACCTGATGACGTCATTGCCCCACGTGATCAATTCGCGATCTCCAACCACTATATATATCCCTTGTTCTCCCTCAAAATCTCACTCGTGGTGTGCCTCTAATTCACTCTCATTAACACAGCCTACTGATTTTTGATTAGCCTCCTATCTTGATCTAATTTTTCTTATTCAGACGTAACATAACTTTCATGACCAATAATATAAATAGGCCAGCGATTTAATTGCTTTTTTATTCATAAATGTATGTAAAATGGCCGGAGCAAAGGCTCATGGGAAATGGGATGACAGACATGTCATGTTGTACTGTTCCAAACTCTTTATCACAATAGAAAATATAATTCATTTTCGCATATCCTTTAGTCTGACCACTGATTTTATTAACCAACATAATGTAATGTTGCTAATTGGAGCTTGAATGTCTTGTGTAATGTGTTTATCCGTTTGCTGCTTCCTTTACCTTGTGCTTTTGAGTCTCTTCTTCTAGGTTTTTCACGTTTTTTCAGTTGTGTAAATAAAGCGCTAAAGCGCCACCCACAGGCGTGGGGTATGTACTACAGCCCGTTCAACACAATCTGGTGGCTCCGTTTTTACGCAAATCTCTCGTTACCAGGCTCCGTCTTTACTAAATTAAAAGTTTTGATAGGTGTGAAAAATGAACCAGATTACGGGAATCTAGACTCCGTGTAAAGGGGGCCTGACAGTTGACTCGAGGTCATTGAAAGTGCATGCTCAAAATAGCGTATTCGTGTGATCACTCAAGACTCTCTTTGATCTCCAAAACCTGTTCGTATCGCATTCTACCAAATTGGTACAAAGTGTGGTCCCTTAACAAGAAAAACTATTTACAAAACAATTAAGTATTCAGCCATAGATATTCACTAAGAATATGATATGGTTTAATTTAAGCTGTCCCCACCCTAACATCTAAATTTAAATTTCTGTAAATAACACTTAAAACTATTTTTAGATTTTTTTCAATGGTGGTATTTCAAATATCTTTATGATTATGAAGGTCTAAGATTTCATGTTTCAAAAAAAATCATGTCCCCAGTTTTCATTCCACTACCGAAACACAAGAATTTGAATCCATTGCCTGAGCCAATTTTAGCCACAACCCTGCATTTTTGACCAGGCAGTGACACTGCATCCTTGTCCCTCATAGTTGAATGGTAAGTAGCTAAACCCCATACTTTTGTATAAATGTGTTCCAAAGTCTTAAAATTGTTGTGTAACCTTAAAGGCCGTTTTTTACCTCTCCAATTCTCTACGATTCAGTCACACACTTTGGCACGCCTTGGTAACACCTTCACCCAGGTGTTGACGCCCATCCGAGCCCTCGGAGAGCTGGTCGGAGAGGAACGCTTTTTTCTAACTTTTCTTAAAGAGTCGGAGAGAGTCGGATACCCCCTTGGCTGTGATTGGCCAGCTTACGGCATCATATCCAAACAACATCATTTCCGGAATCACACATGTCAGGACCTCACATTTCCTGTTTTCTGTCAAAATGTTTTAGTACGACTTTGGTAAACTACAAAGCTGCACCGCTTTTAGCATTACGGCTACCGTATTTTATATAAACCCATTGCTCTGAGGAATGCTGTAGTACATTGCTCCCGACCGCTGTTGGTCTCTTGGCTGGTGGCTCGGTGTTGAAAGTGCCTTCTCCAACCAGCTTGAACTGACATCTAACGTAATTTGCTACGGAGTAATGCTGGCAGCTTTTTACTTTGCATTCATTAAATAAGAAATTTATTTCATGTATGTGTAGAACCTATTTAGAATGGCTGACCTTACATAAAACGGCAGTGAAAGACATTTGAGGCAAACATTACTTTTGCCTCAATGAGGGTGGCGTGTGAGAGCATATCAGCCTGATAACGTTAGCAGCGAGGCTAGCTAGCTACTATGTGTTTCAATGGATTTTGGTATAAGCGTTAGCAGCACACTTTTGAATACGCTAACGCTTGATTTAGCGGAAAATCTAGTAAACGTACATACCACCTGCGCCTCTGTCTCCTGTTCTTGTTGTAGTTGTCGCCCAAAAAAAATCGCAACAAGCACGTCCTTTGCTAATAACTCAAACTAGTCCAGCTCCACCATCAACCGTTGTCTGTTAGTTTCCATCGTTCGCTGTATGTGCGGAATGCCGGGAGGAGGTATTTATACAATAAACAACTACCACACACACAATGATTTCTCTAAGATCGTCTTCTTGAAAATTGGGCGTTAAAGGTGTCCAGGCAGAGGATCATAAGTGAGTGTGCTCCTGTATGTGTTTCATCATATTCATGGTTGAAAAGGCAGTCTCACAACTGTATGTTGAGGTATCAGAATCAGAATAATGCTTATTGGCATGTATGTGTATGCATGCTCTTGTTGTGTGGCTGATATAACTATAACACTGCATGTTGATTGGTTTGATGATTGCAGTGCGTTTATTTTTCTGGCCCTTTCCTCAGAGTTTGGGGGGTAATTTTGTTCGAAGTGTGCATGCTTTGTTTCATAGTGACACATTCACCTCACATTCATTGACAAGGGCAACCACCTTGTGGCCGACAATGAGTGAGTGCGTTGTCATAGTGATGTAGTGGTATAAACCGAAAAATCACGCACCATAGGCTACATATTAGGTTACCCAGAAATCATTGCAAATCTAAATGTGACAAAAATACCAAAGAAAATAAGAACGTATTCATTTATTGGATCGTTTTATAATAGTTTCTATACTGTATGTAAGATAAGCATATCGTTTTGTTATAGATCGCTACTATGTTTTTCACAAAAAAAATTACCACCACGATGGAGATACATTTGCCTTCTCAAGTGAATATATAGCATTAGACATGCTAACTTTTACCAAACTGCATGTCTCCAAGGCCCATGTGAAGACACCTGCGCGATAGGTTTGGAGGTAGCCTACATGTCAGGTCAGTGACAGATGGGAAGAGGGAGGAAAAACAATCAATGACTTCTAACAAAGAGGTAATGGGATGTCTCCGGCCTCGACAAACAGTCGTTACCCCACCCAGTGGTCTCTCGTTGAATAGGTTTCAGCACGCATAGCCGTCGGAGTAGTATGTAGGGCCGATTAGTACATTCAAATTTTTCTGAATCCACCACCCGCCCATTTTTTTTTCGAGGACGGAGAAGGATGCAGAAGTATATTGAGGCCTAAGAATTGTCACTACCAAACACAGGGGAGGCCGTGGCCTACTGGTAAGTGTTTCAGGCCGGAAACCGTAGGGTGGCTGGTTCGATCCCAGACCAGTAGGAAAAATGTGGGCGGGGGAAGTGGTAGACCACTGCTCTCCCATGCCCACATCCACGGCTGAAGTGCCCTTGAGCAAGGCACCTAACCCTGATCACTGCTCCGCTGGCGCGGCCAAAGGCAGCTCACTGCTCCAGGTTAGTGTGTAACCTCCTCACTGTGTGTGTGTCACTTCCCTGGATGGGTTAAATGCAGAGGTGGATTTCAGAGTGTGTTTGTCTACACCACCTCTGCCATAGAGAGGACTTTCATATTCTCTTCAATTTAGTAAACTTTTTTTTTTTTTTTCAAAGTATTATATTTTTATGTGTGTTCACCTCTTCAAAGACGTGAACGCTAGCCATGTGTTTGCTACCATTCTTTAGTTGTACTCAAAGTTAGCTAGAATTGTCACTACCAAAACATAAGGTAAAGTTTCGTTAGTGACATGATTATTTCGGTAGTGACAAAATGGAACTAAATGTGGACTAAATGGTAAACATGTAGGTAATGCTGATTTCTAAAGAATCATAAGACACAAAAAAAACGAAAAAAGAAGATTCTGAAATAGTAAAGGACGGAGAAAGAGAGTGTGACAAAAACGGTTAAACAGAGATGTCAGGGCAGCCCAGAGCACCTTTTGGGAGAGAAATGAAAGCCAAAGTGTGCAAGCACCTCTTCAACATCCCTCACTAGTACACACAGCTACAATTCCTGCACAGATATATGAAAGAAGACAAAGCTATTCTTCACATTGACTATGCAGAAAACTGGCATTGCAAATATGCAAAGGAGGTGCATCAAGTCCATCTTAAAGCATCTGACAGGCAGACTACACTGCACAATGCTGTTGTGTACACCACAGATTGTACACTGCCTTCTATTCCTTGTCACCTTCGATGAAGCATGATCCTCCTGCCATTTGGGCTCCAGAAGGATCTGAAGTTCCTGAAAAGCCATCCTAGGATCCAAAAGCTCTTCTTCATCAGCGATGGGCCGAACATGCAATATAGAGGAAAGAAGAACTTCTATCTCTTGAGCTCCATTCCTTTCCAGATGGGATTCACCCCTGTAAATAAGATTTTCCTGGAAGCTGTTGACGTTGAATCAATTATCAACTCTGGAATCAATATGATCAGTATTTTGCATTTTACAAGGAAATATTGCACTTAGATTATGATGAATTGTTTAAATTGAACTTTGAAATTTGGTACAAATTTCATTTTAATTTATTAAATTGTGAAAACGTTGTTATGAAATATTTGTAAAAATACTCTCCAGAGAAGGGAAGGAAACTAAATCTGAACAGGTTAATAATAATACTTATTTTTACTATAGTGTATTACTATGTTTCAGTTGTGAAAATTGGTGGGAGAGAACATTCCTACACATTTATGAAAATGCAATATAAAAATTGACGGGAAAGTTAGGCTACACCATGGACATGCTATGTCTATGATCATCGCTGCTGGCTCACTGTTCTTGTGCTCCCATAGCTCATTCACTTTAATGTACTGAAAATAAATCTAAACTATCGAAATAGTGCATCTTTAACTACTTATATTTGACCATCATTGAGGAATTTTTTTACAAATCTCCATTTTTTATTATTATGACTATGAGGAATTATAATACACAAGTAGCATATTATGTGGTCATGTGCAATACTGTGTCCTCTTTCGAAAGGTTAGAGTTTTTCGATCTTGCTGATGTTGAGAGTGAGGTTATTATCCTGACACCATTTTGTCAGGGTATCAACCTCCCATCTGTAGGCTGACTCGTCACTCTCAGTGATGAGGCCCACAATGGTTGTGTCATCAGCAAACTTATAGATGAGATTGGAACTGTGTGCTGCCGCACGTCATGTGCGAAAAGGAAAACAGGAGGGGGCTGAGCACACAGCCCTGGGGTGTGTCTGTGTTGGTGATCACTGTAGCTGAGGTGCGGTCATAGATTCTCACTACCTGTGGCCTCCCCGTCAGGAAGTTGAAGCTCTAAAGTATACACTGTAAGGAAGTCTGTAAACACGTCTGTAAGTAAGTGTGTAAACACGTCTGTAAATATGTCTGTAAGTACACTGTAACGACCTCTGTAAGTACGTGAGTAAAAAAAATGTAGAATGTTAATCAGACCTGATAATGTAATAACTTCCTAACAATGTAATAACTGGTAGATGAGAAGAGAACTGTATAGCAACCTAAAAAAAAAAAAAGGAAGTTAAACCTCCACTTGCATAGGGAGTCGTTTAGTCCCAGGAGCTTGGAGACGAGTCTGGAGGGGAATGATGGTGTTGAATGCTGAACTGTAGTAAACAAACAGCATCCTCACATACGTTTTCCCTTTGTCCAGGTGGGAGAGCGCGGTGTCCACAGTCAGGGCGATGGCATCAACTGTAGACCTGTTGGATAGTTATGCAAACTGCATAGGGTTCAGGGTGGGGGGCAGTGAGGAGCTTGATTTGACTAAACGCTCGTAGCACTTCATGATGACCTAGCTGGTCAGCACAACCCCTAAGGGCCTTACCTGAAATCTGGGTCAGGTGCCTTGTGAGGGTTGGTCTTTTTGACGCAATGCTGGCAATGCAATTAATTAATTAATACAGTCAATGTAGGCACACCACTGGCTAGGCCATCAGGTAACTCCACTGCAGGGGGGTCACTTCTCATAGCAAGTGTAGAAGGTGTTCAGCCCGTCAGGTAGTAGGACAGAGGACTGGGTCTCACTGCAACCCCTCCCTTTGTTGTCTGTGAAGGCTCTTACTCCACTCCACATGCGCCTGGGCTCGGAGCTATGATAGCTGGACAGTGGATAATTAACATTTAATGAAACATAAACATACCTGCACTACAACTATGGAATCAGATCAATGCCATAAATATTTTGTAATCTGTAATAGATTTTGTATCTGTAATATAGATTTTGTATCTGTGAAACCATCTACACTTTCAAAACCTATCTACAGATACGGATTTCAAATACGAAATGTATCTACACTTTCAAAAACTATCTACACTTTCAAAAACTATCTTCACTTTCAAAATCTATCTGCAGATATGGATTTCAGTTACGGATTTCAGTTACGGATTATGTCTACGGATTTCAAGTACGAGTTACGGATTTCTGTTACGAATTACAAAATCTTTTTGGCAGTGTCTTTACTTCCTTTCTAAAGAGCCAATCAGCGCTTTTGGCAGATTTTCTAAAGCGCCAATCAACACATTGTATCCCTTACTGATCAGCGCTAGCTTGCTGGGCAAGTTGAGTGAAACAGTGTATGCAACAGTCATGGATCAGAGACCGAGAAATGGCACAAGTAAGAAGTCCTATATTTGGAGTTGTTAATAAAGTAATTGTAAAACGCACAATCATAGTCAATGGTTTTCACTCCACACTTCGTTCCACCTGTTTCAAAGATCGTTGTCGTTGTATGGAAGATATTAGGATCTGCTTTGGGAGCCAACGAAAGCTAACGTTAGCATTTTCGTGACCGATCTCCTATTCACATTTAATTAAGTTAACCATGAACAGTATTCATATGACCCATTATCACGATGAGAACATTTAGCAGACAGACTGCTATTGTCTTCTCCAGACACATGCAAAGTGATGCTGGGGGGTATACCGTTTAGTGCATATGCATCCTCAACAACTGGATAATGACCAGCCTGATTTCAAAACCACCTTGCTATGTCATTTTCGTTTCTTTTCATGGCACTTTGGGGTAGGCTATTTGTAACCATTTTCTGAAGTCCTTGAAAACGCTTTATTGTGTATTTTTTGTGGAAGCGAGTTTTCAAGCGTCTCAGTGGAAGAGATATATGAGGCAGCAAGCTGGAGTCTTAGTTACAATGCGTTCTGCAGCCAAGCGATCTCTGAATCGCCAGAGCCTAAGATTAACTTAATAGTACAGGTGTTCATCAGCCCTTTGGGCCAGACATAAGGCATGCTTGTTTAACTTCCCCCACGGCGTTCGTACACCGAATTGTATTCAAACCGTGAGGCGGAGACCCCAGATCTCTCCCTAGGCAGAGCGGTGGCAGATTTAGGTTATAACTATTGAATAATGAGCGGGCCAGCAGTTGCCAGCAAGCTAACGCTGATTGGCTAGTCAGTACAGGATACAATGTGTTGATTGGCGCTTTAGAAAATCTGCCAAAAGCGCTGATTGGCTCTATTGAAAGGCTGTAAAAACAGTGCCAAAAAGATTTTGTAATTCGTAACAGAAATCCGTAATGCGTAACTGAAATCCGTATCTGCAGATAGATTTTGAAAGTGAAGATAGTTTTTGAAAGTGTAGATAGTTTTTGAAAGTGTAGATAGTTTTTGAAAGTGTAGATACATATCGTATTTGAAATCTGTATCTGGAAATACATTTTGAAAGTGAAGATAGTTTTTGAAAGTGTAGATACATTTCGTATTTGAAATCCGTATCTGTAGATAGGTTTTGAAAGTGTAGATACATTTCGTATTTGAAATCCGTATCTGTAGATAGGTTTTAAAAGTGTAGATGGTTTCACAGATACTAAATCTATATTACAGATACAAAATCTATACTACAGATTACAAAATATTTATGGCATTGATCTGATTCCATATACAACTTCATATTTAAGTACGTCAGAGCTGTTTTCATTAACTAACTTTCCCATTGAGTTTCCATTGACTTCATTTCCCATGATGTTTAGTGTTTATTCGAACGGTGTTTAAGGAAATGGCTCTGGAATTTATAGTTCACTGAAACTTAGTTTTTGTATTTCCGTTAGGGTTACAAACTGAGTGCAGACGATAATTTGCCAGAAAAATCTTTCCTCAGATCGTGTGTAATCTAGTAGGTAAATGTTGTTTCTTGTCTCGTAGAATATTTCTCGCAGAAGCACTGGAATTCATCTTCAGTGATGTATACTGGGGTCATTGGGTGTTTCGGGTCTATTCGAAAATCAGACACCCTCCCCCAGGCAACCCAGCCAGGCGAAATCAGTCCCCGGCTTGCATCCCAGCAGCATTTGACAACTGGGCCTCCCTTTTCAGCCAGAGCCACCTAGTGGCTCTCTCTGATGCATCAACGGTTGATTTGATGGCCCTCTTCTTACACAACCCCAAGATGCCTAGCTTAGTAAGAACTCTGCAGAGGGACTGGCCTGCAAAGCCCTGACATCCCACCTCAATAGGCTCACAACGAGTGATCCAGCCCTGCCTCCTGCACTCCTCTGTCAACTCCTGGTACTTGGCACCTTTGTGCTCCTGAGCTTCATCCATGCGCTCTTCCCAGGGTACAGTGGGTTCCATCATGATCACCTGTTTTGTGACTTGACAGTGGGGACAAAGTTGATGGACTTTGGATGATGTTGTTTGTATTACATTGCCATGGAACAAGAAAACGCATAAGTAGTTGAAATAAGTATTTTAGATTAGGCAGTTTTTCAATGGTCTTTTGAATTTCCTCCTGGTTGTATATGTTTTCATTTTCATCTGGATAGTTAACCTTAGACTGATCACTTTGAAATTATCGGATTTCATGGGGAGGGAAATACGCGGCTGGCATCACTATGCATTAGCCAATAAGAAAGCTCGTACTGTCATTGCCATATAAAAAAAGGAAAGCTATTCTAAGGTTTTTAGCTTATCCTATTCTGTAGTCTATAATCATTACGGGTTTATACGTTTCAAAGTGCTATCTGGGGTGCTGTTGGATGCAGTAACAAAACTGGTTCAAACAATTAGGATATAATTCTTCCCAACTTCTTCAAAGGATATGGCACGTCTTCTTGCGCAGACAGCGCCACCCTCTTACTCTTGTCTTGTATGTAAATTCAAAGATTACACTATTCCTTGCAGCATTTGTATTTATTTATTTAGATTTGCATACCTTGCGGATTATGGAGGATTATCGGGGCCAAAACTAAATAAATAAATAACTAAATAAATAAATAAATGAATGGTTAAATACTTGGATAAATACATAATTAGATTTATTTATACCTACATTTATTTATTTATACTTACATATATTTATTTATACTTACATATATTTATTTATACTTACATTTTGTCATACATTTTGTCATACATTTTGTCAAACATTTTGTCATACTTACATTTTGTCATACATTTTGTCATACATTTTGTCATACTTATTGTCATACTTATTGTCCACGGTGTAACTTGCTTGCAGCAAAATAAATCCGTCATCCCCCGTCACCAAGTCAGGGGGCGGGTTTATTTATTTAGTTATTCATTTATTTAGTTTTGGCCCCGATAATCCTCCATAGCGGATAAAAAAATGCATAATCAGCAGATTGCGGAATTTATGCCAGGAAAGCTTTAGCAATATATTCTAAGGTTATAAGCCTATCCTCTTTTGTAGGCTGTAATCACTGATAATGATATACACGTTTCAACGTGCTGTCTAGGGTGCTATTGGATGTTATCGTGAATAGTTTCCTAAAGAGTACCCCAAAGAACACTACAGAAATGATCACATAAGGCCTTGACAGTTGTAGAAATATTGAGACCCTTTGTGATGACAAGGTCCAGAGTATGACCAAGAGAGTGAGTTTGCCCCTGTATGTGCTGTGTTAGGCTGAAGGTAACAAGTGGTGCATTTAGTTCCTTAGTATGTCTGGATTTTCTACATGCAAAAGCCATGATATAATCCCCCAAATAATAAAAAACAACAACAAAGACAAAGACAACAATTCGTCTAGTTTTTCAAGAAAAGCTTTAGGCTAGTGCTTTGGAGGCTTTTAAATAATTACTAACAAAATCTGAGAACATTTAATGAGAGTACATAGGTATTCAAATGATATAAAATCACCTAATTATGATTTAGACAGCGTTGCTATCCCCCCTCTTCTTTTGTCTGTTCTGGTAGCAATCATAAAGGGAAGTTTAGGGGAGCTGATTCAATGAGGAAAGTAACACTGCCTGCTTAATCCAAACATGTTTCAGTTCAAAGTTTAAAGTCAAGTGTATGTCTGCAAATAATTAATCATTTGTCACGGCGGCTGAGTAAAACAGGTTTGGAACCAAAAACAGACAAAGGCAACAAAGTCTCTTCAAAGGAGTATTTTAATAAACCTTTTAGCAGTATGAATGTCTTTCAAAAAACAGAGGCAGGAGATCCAACAGAAAAAACAGCAAAGCACAGAAGATACAAAACATGGGGATCTCAATGAGGCATGGCAGGCAGCATAACACAGAAACATAAAAACTCACAGGCCAGGCCAGGGCAAGATGCACAGTCCAAAGGGTTAAATCCAAAATCCTAAGGAATCCAGGCAAAACAGACAGGCAGGAGGAACGCAACATGAAGACGAGGCAAGAGAGTTTTCCAGGCAGGGTCCAGGCAAGCAAAGAGATAATCCAGCACTGAATGCTCTTCAGAGCAGGGTTTAACACAGGCACTGACGGGGTCCAATAGGACAAAGGTGTGTGACCAGGCACAGGTGTGTGACCAGGCACCTGGAAGAGTCACACACGGTTCACACGTACGCGTTAGAATGCGTTGATGCTTCATGGTTAACGGATCCCCATTCACTTTGAATAGGGTGACGTCATCCTTTGCCGAACTGAACGGAGCCACAATTCTGAATTATTCAGTTCGGCAAAGGATGACGACACCCCATTCAAAGTGAATGGAGATCCGTCACCCTTAACGGCTCAACGCATTCTAACGCGTACGTGTGAACGGTGTGTCAGTGAGTTACACACCGCTACACGTACGTTGGAATGCGTTGATGCGGAAGGGTTAACGGATCCCCATTCACCTTTGCCGAACTGAAAGGAGCCACAATACAGTTCAGCAACACCCCATTCAAAATGAATGGAGATCCGTCACCCTTAAAGGCTCAATGCATTCCAACGCGTACGTGTTAACCATGTGTTAAGGGCATGGCAAACCTGAAGCGCACGCACGCACGAGGGAGAGGGAGAGAGAGAGCACAAGACATGGATCAGATCAGGGCCGTGCAGAGACCTCTGGAGGGGCAGGTGCTCAAAGTTAAAAAGGGGGCACATGTAGCACGGATTTGTAAAAATGTATTTATCTAGGCCTTTTCTTTAGCCTATGTCCACTGGTGTGACGGTCATTTCCACCAGTGTGACGCTGAGTTCATTTCACACTATAGGACAGTGTTGTCACAAGGGGTTGGTTTATACCCCCAGACACATTACAGTGTCTCCACAGCTGCCAACACACACACACACACACACACACACATACACACACACACACACAAATACATCCATTTCACAAACAGGTGCATATATAATAATACTCATTAGGCTTTAAATGAGCGGGGTAACTATATGGGAACAAGGCCTTTAAACTATAATTTTACAGGCAGCAAGTACTGTAGACAGCTGTGTTTCACTGTGAGTATGAAAGTTGTCAAAAGGGTGCAATGTTTATAGTCAATGTGGGTCCATTTCAACATACAATTTTCAATGAGTGAGATGGATGGAGAGAGAGAGGGAGGGAGTGAGAGATGGAGAGAGTGAGAGGGGGAGTGAGACTGATGGAGAGAGAGGGGGGGGGGGGAGAGATCCTGCTCAAAACGGATTGTCTGCACTCAAATACACGGTTGCTTGCAGAAATGCCGTGTTTCAGTTTAAGTTGTCGCACTCAAATACACTGTTGCTATCAGAAATTCCCTATGTGTCAGTTTAAGTTCTCGCTCTCGTCCTCTTGTTTCTTCTGCTCGCTCTCGCTATCTGGCCCTCTCTCTCTCTCTCTCTCTGATTGATATGAAATAACGTTACCAAAATTCACCAACCAATACAAATTCATGACGTGAAATGAACGAAAATGCTCTCAGATTTAAAGACCACGCTCGATATTAAACGATACAAACTTCATACATTGACAAGTTTATTTACGGGAGTTCATCAACTATTTTTGGCTCATATTTGCATGCAGTCATTTAGCAGATGCTTTTGTTCAGAGCGACGTACAAGAGAGAGGCATATAAGCCCCTATAGCAAACTTTACACCGAGTTATTCCCGAGTCATCATGGCACATTTGGCATCACAAGGCTACTCGGCTTACCTAGAAAACGGGAGCTCCAGAGAAACTTATCAGAGGCGTCGGTCAGCAGGGCACGTCAGGGCAGAGTGAGGGCACGTTGTGGATCATGTGACCGACCAAGGTAGATGTAAATTATTATCATTTCGTTAAATTTATTATTATTTTGGGCCGCATAGACGGACTTTTCACACTCCAAAAAAAAAATATAATAATAAAAATAATAATAATAAAAAAAAAACACTGACAAAAGGGCACTTTGGGCATCAAGGGCAAAAGGGGCAGGTGCTCAAGCCCCCTTAGCCCCCCCCCCCCCCCCCCCCCCCCCTCTGCACGTGCCTGGATCAGATCATGACATCATTAATTAAAAATTACGTGTTTAGAATAGATCTAATGTTAGATAGTGTTGTAGCGAATTTACAACTGTTTCTAAAAACGTACAGATAATAATGAAGTCCGGAGTCCGATGAACTGAAGTTTTATTTAGTCCTGCAGACAGATCATCCAAATATGAGAGTGTTGGTCCATGGAACAGCTCTGAATCTAAGACCCAATGCATTGTCTTCATAATTCATAATTCGTCAGTTTATGCAAGTCATGGACATCACCTTATCTAAAAATGACCCAATCAGAATATTCCCTCATACTTTCCAAATTTTATCCTCATTATTAGCCACTCAGAATATTCTCGCTCACCTGTTGCGAGGGGACTTTTGCTTTGGGGAGGAAAGATCCTCCTGCCAATTTTCTTGGTTATCACATGATGAAAGGCTATGTTTGGCCTTGACTGGCATCATCTTGTGTGTGTATATGTATGGTTGTGTGCGTATGTGTGTATTTGTGTGATTGTGTATCCATGTGTGTAGGTGTGTGTGAATCTGTGTGTGTGTGTGTGTGTATGTGTAATTGAGTGTTTGTTTGAATGTGTGTATGTGTTTATGTTTGTGTGCGTGTAAGTGTGTATGTGGGTATGTAGAAGTGTGTATCTGTATGTGTGTGTATGTGTAAGTGTATCTCTGTATGTGTTTGTATGTATAAGTGTGTGTTGGTGTGGGTGTGTATGACTGACCCCCTCCTGACTGCTTTGTTACTTTCCACTGCCCTGCACCTGCACTCTGGTTTTCATGCTCGACCTTACATGATACCCATTCCTGCACACGGGCCTAATGACAATTTTAGCTGCAATTCTGCTCTATGACCACCACGGCACTGTTTGACAATGATAATTTTCAACAATAGCTTTTTTTAGTAAGTGTAGAGGGTGTTAACATATTCATGTTGACGTACGTTAACAACTTTTTCTGAAAACTGTTAATTGGTTTCTGACTAGGACAGGTTTAGCTAAGTCAGGAGGCACACAATGACTTATCAAAGTGCAATCAAAGTATCAAATGCTTATCGAAGGGCCACTAGGCCACTAGGCCGTTAGGTGTTGGAGGCAAAAATGATAGTTGTTGCTCAAAGGTTTGCCCCAATCCAGCTGAGTCCAGTGCTTTATAGTTTAAAATATTCACTGTGATTCCAGAATAATTTGACATTGTCTAAAAAATAAATACCAAATAAAAACATGTTTTTGCAAGCCAGGTGTTTCAAGCAGTGGCGGCTCCTCCATAAGGGCGATTGGGGCGACGCACTGCCAATGGGAAAAGGAAGAGAAAAATAAATAAATAAATAAATTATAATTCCTGATGTATGAATACAATTGCACGACTACATGTAAATGTACATTTCATATTTTTTTCTGTCGGATTCTACCACTAGACCGTCTGATATGCCTCTGTATGTCTTTGGCGAATCAGGTAACAGTCATTCAGTCAGCCTAGAGACGTGATTCAAATGGCCCTGCCCCTTCAGGGCGATCTTGGGCGAAATGAAAATCGCCCCAGACCTCTCCCATTGACTCCCATGTTAAATGCGTTTTTTTCACAAAACAGAGCTCTCTGTATGTATCAATGCATTCTCTATGGCTTCCGGGAGGGCGAGCCCCTCCAAGTCTAGTCATAAGTAAGCGACGCAAAAGCCTATGGTAAAACGCAATGAGGACGTCTCACAGCTTCGACAAAGGCATGTCAAGATGGCACCTGTTCCGCTCTTTGACAGAAACTTCTTTTTAGTCAGCGTAATAAAAAAAACAATTAGGACTTCCTAGACCAAAAGTATCCATTCAACAGTTTTCTACAAAGGGAGGGAAATTGGAACAAAAGAAAATCGCGGTCGTGAAGTGGCTAACGCGGTCTGTATCTATAAACCACTGTCACTTTTCATAGGTTTGTGTGAACTAACTTTGAATAATTTTTTATGTGATGACTTATTTTGCTTTTGTAAGCCAATACTTTCAAGATCAGTAAATAAATATCGTTGGTTTTGACGTATTTTGCCCCCTTCTTTATGTTGTTAGTGGACATATCATGTGTCCTGTTCAGCTATGTTACATCATACAACATTTGAGACGTGTGGATAATGAAAAAGTGGGATCATTTAATGTGGAGCCACATCATGTTTGCTTATGAAGGCTCCTGAATGTAACTTTCTTCCATAGCGTTCCACTTTTATCTTGCTACTCTAGCTATGTAGAAAGAGGGGAGATATTACTGTTGGTTGCTGCCAATACAAAAAGGTTTTGCTGTATGAGTTAATCGGATAACTTAATGTACCTACTGAATAGGTTGCCTTAATCATTATCAAAAAAATTGCCCCCCCTGAGAATTTTTTCAGGAGCCGCCACTGGTTTCAAGTGAGCAGTTGTGAAATCATAAATCCCCGTGCTGGGAATGAACCACCTTTTTCCTAGCTCATTAATGGCAACCGTACTTTAAAATTAATTATGTGACGCACTGGAACCCAGTGTAAGGACTTAAGTTTTGGTGTAATTGGTCAATTGTTTTGGTTTTGGCAATAATTCTTGCAGTTGCACCTTGTGCAAGCTAAAAATATGAAGACCTGTGAGAAGACCATTGCGGATTTATTTTCTAAATCGTTACATAAGTCCTCTTAGATTGGATATGTATTTGAGATGGTTAGAAGTGAAGGACGGCATTGATGCTATTTTACAGATTGATTAGCCTATACTGTATGTGTGTTTGGTCTATGATGACTCATTATACATTGATGAAAGAAAAGCCTTGTAATACAATTTCAAGTTCAAGTGCACTCAGGGAATGTGCAGCAGCGCTGTTTTTCCTTTTCTCCTGCTCAGGTCATCAGCCTTCCTTTCAGGTCATTATCTTTGCGCAAGGTCCTGTAAGATTCACGATCAAGCAGCTGCTGTGACCACCAAAAGTTTGCTAGCAGAATATCCAAAATGGTTATCTTATCATGGTCACAAAGTAAAGGTCCCCACACTCGATTTGCTCAGACACCTGGGGTCAGGAAGCAAACGGAGGTGTGAGTGACTGCAATTAATCATAATATGGGAATGGGGGAGGCCATTGAGAACCATCTCAGTCAGAGAAACCAGATTATCATACAGATCAACAAAAGGTTGCCAGACCTGTTTGCATTACAAGCCTAGCTCATTTACATTAGAAGCCTAGGAGGTGTCTAAGAACAGTATGGTTAGAATTGGAGATGCTTGTGTTCAGTCCTACACCACTGAATCCGGAGTATACTGCTTCGTCACTGCACTTTACTGGAATAAGATTGCTGCATCAGAAACAAAGAAACTTCCTTAATTTCCTACAGTCCTCTGCAGTATAGTGTAAGCTTTCCCTTTTGTTCTTCTGTGATGCTTTCAACAACCTACTACAGTCTTATATGGACTGTTTACCATATGGACCGTGTACTGCAAGTTTCGCATAGTACCCTCTACTTCCATATAAAAAAAGTACAGGCTAATATACACTATTACATCACCTACGTAATCTAAAGTTTTACCTTTACTTACTTTCATTAGAATAATTACATTTACCTATTTTACACTTGCTCTTTTTCTTTTTTTTTTTTTAGATATCTATCATCTCTGCCAAATTCATGATGAAAGCACTACTCCTTTTGGTTCTTCTCCACCCTGCTTCTGTACTGGGAGCTCCGGGTGGTGCTGTCTGGACACCTAACTCTGAGAAGAAGTGGGAGCCAGGAGATATCAGGACTGATAGCAATAAACCAGCAGAGGAAATTGGTGTCCATCTGGTATTTTTAGATCAGAACAGTGATCCAGCTTTTCAATCTCTCAAGAAGAAGTATTATCCCAATAAAAACATACAACAGGTGTATGATGGCAATGCTCAGAGCTTTCCCCCTGATAATAAATTAAAGAATAAGAAGGCAAAGATAACCATTATTTCTCATGGGAGCAGAGCAATTCAACGCTCAACAGATCAAAACTATCCATTAGGTGTGAAGTACAGCATTGATGGAAAGTCACCAGAACAACTTGCCGCTATCGTTAAGACCTTTGTTGAGCAAGTAGGTTTCACACCTCATGAAAGAATGCGATTCATTGTTTGTAATGCAGGATCAGTTGCTGCAAGTAATTTCATGACAGATTTTTTGAAAGAGTCAAATAATTATGGAATGAAAATCCCTGAAATTGTGGCATATCGCACTGAAGTATTTACAGCAAACACAGTGGGTGGGCGGATCTCAACTGAGACCAACTACCCTGAGGAGACACGTTGGTATTTTGAGAGTCAAGGAATCAAATATTCATCAGTGACAAAAAACTTGGTGGAAGATGGCATACTAAAAACATCAATACAAAAAGAAGCTAAAAATAAAATGAGGATGTTGTTCACCTTAGACAACAATGGAGACGTTAAACGAACAGGCTTGATAAAAACAGCTGACAACGAGAATCCTCAGACATTGGTGGATTCAAACATAAATATACAAAACGATCATGAAGATTTCAATCAGAACTTGGACAATAATTTAAAAAAATATTGTCCTCATAAAAGACGAAAAAGAAACCCTTCAGTTTGTAGTTGGGCAGTTGGTGATGTTGAAGAAGAGTATGTAATTAAGGAAAATACTTTAACCATTCATGAAGGGGAAGTTCAGGTGGAGTTAGTCAACAGAAAGAATCCAGAAGACACTCACTTGGTCTCTTTCCCTCTTGATGAATCATTTTACATGAAGCAGGTTAAGGAGACAGCAAAGGAGGCTGTCTCCTTGGCAAAAACAGGTACAACCCAAAACCTGGAGAATCTAAACAAAGTCATGGGTATATATGGGATTGTAGCTGGATTAATTGGGGCAGGGAAGTTTTTTGCAGAAAATGACACTGCCAGGGGGGCCTTTACTTTAAGCCAGTCTCTTCATGGACTTGGGGAGATGACAGGGCTGAATCAACAAATCACAAGAATGTCTCTGAACATATTTCAGAAGGCCCTTCATCAAGCAGCAGAGGAAATGGGCATGGAAAAGGTACTATCAAAAGCCAGCAGTTCATTGGAGAAACTTGGTGAGAGTACTGCAGGACAGTTTCTGAAAGACATTCCCATTGTTGGCCTGGGCTTTCAAGGCTATTTTATCGCAGAGGATGCCATTGCCATCGGCGAAAGCAATAGGTCTGACCCAAATCAGAATAAGTACTTTGGTCTGAAGGTCACAAATCTTGTTTTGGATGTGTCAACAACTGTGCTCACAATTGCTGAGGTGGCCTTTCCTCCAGCAGCTATCATCCTGGAGCCTATAGTAATTGGCCTGACGATAGTCAGAATGTCCCTGGGTGACTTTTACTGTGATATAGTCAGTGAGTTAGATAAGCTGCCCCGAGGAGCCAGTGATTTTGATAAGATGATCGCTGTCATAGTTGGACTAGACGAAGGTGCTGTGGATTTTGTGACTGGAGGGCTGTTAAGAGAAATTGATGCACTTGACAAAGAGGAGCAGCAAAATAAAGAACTACTGCGCAACCTTTCAACTCCAGAGTCCTACTACAGAATCACAGCTAATGATGGAGGCATGAGCACTCTGGATCTAATAGATGGGATTCTCTCCCAGTATGGGGGATTTGTAACAGTCCAACTATTAAACAATGGCAGTGTGAAAATACAGGTAGGGGGGGTAGATGATGGGCAGGGTGGGTTTAAGACTATAGAGAAATCATTTTATAACCCAAGTATTCAGAGTGTTGTACTGGGAGTAGGGGAATCATCTGAATTCCTTTACAAAGAAAAGGCTGCCCATTTGTGGTGGGTTATCCCAGTGGATCATAAAAAAGTAATCTGTGGAGAAATTAAACTCCACTCTTCTTTGTTTGGCACATACTATGGCAATGACAAAGATAATCAGTTTTTCGCCATGCAACCACCTGTAAAGCAGACATCCATCACTTCTACAGATCCCTGTGGTTATGGGACGCAAGACTTAGAGTTTGTAATCAAGAACTATCACTACACTATATATGGCAATGGAGGAGATGACAGCTTCTTTATGGGGCCACAGAAATCTGTGCTATCGGGTGGAGATGGAAGAGACCTTTATGTTTTTCCAACAGCTGGAACCCAGACAGAGATCGATAATTTTTCTGAGGATATGCTTGAGGATATTATGATAATAAAGGCACCTTTCAATCACATTGAATGTGTTCGGAGGCACGCAGATCTTCTCCTTGTTTATGGACCACAGTGGAACAGAATCGTTATCAGAGACTGGTTTGTGCACACCCACAGTGATCATTACCAGCACATGACCTTTCAATCGGCTGATGGAATCAGGTTTAAGATAGAGGACAGGGGACAGAAAAATGGCAAATTCCGTTCTATGTGTGTTCCTGAAACCCTAGACAATACAAAGTCAAAGGGTCCAATATCCCTTACTTTAGAGGGAGAGTACGAAAGTGTGGTTACTGTAATAGGGAGTGATTTTGCTGACAGCATTGTGGGTAATGAAAGGAACAATGTTCTAAATGGAGCCCCTGGAGCAGATATGCTGGAGGGAGGAGAGGGAGCTGATACATATGAGATCTTTGCAGGAGAGGGCTGCGACCAAATTAACAATTATGCCAAGGACCAGAAGATGGACCTGGTGGTGTTTCATGTGCCTTTCAGTCAGATCCAAGCAGAACTGCAGGGTGAAGATCTCTTTGTGTTTGATAAGGAGAATGCTACTTCAACATGTGTGCTACTGACAAGCTGGAACTCTGGCAAACCATTTCAGCATGTGGCCTTTTTGTCGTCTGATCGTGTGACTTTTGAGATTTCAAGGAACCAAAGTCAGTTGTCATTGGCTGCGCTCATGATTGACCTCAGCAAAGAGATCCGCGGCAGCACTATCAATCTCTCCGATCCTTATCGACACCTGCTTTATGTCATTACTGTCTTTGACTCGGCCCATGATGATAATATTGTTGGCAATGTTCTTGGGAACTTTTTCAGCTGCAGCGGAGGCAGGGATCACTTGCAGGGAGCTGATGGGAGCGATAAATATGTGATCAAGTCTGGTTGTAAAGGAGCAAACATTTCTAACTTTGCAGAAGACCAAGCCACTGATGTGCTTTTTTTTGAGTATCCATTTGAGAAAGTTGGAATAATGTTTGACTGGCCCAATCTAATTTTGAAGGTTAATGACTCAGATACTGAAATATACCTAGATAGCTGGTTCAAGGGTAAACAGTTCCAACACCTGTTATTGCAAACTGTTGATGGTGTCATTTCTATGTTACCTTCAAATCTCTCTGAACCAGACAGTTTAACTCCCTTTGAGATAAACCTCAGTGAAGAAGACTGCACCAACAATAAAAGAATATTTGACTTCAGCAAAGATCCTTTTAGAAAGGTTCAAAGGTTCAAAGCTAAATCCAGCGAGTGTTCATACACTGTGATCGGAAACTCTCAGGATAACTACATTGACCCAGGTATTGGCAACGTCATGAAGTATCAGTATTTGAAGGGTGGCAATGGATCAGACACCTATGTTTTTGGTTATGGATATGGATATGGGAATGAAATTGATAATGAAGCCAAAGACATGAAAACAGACTACATATTTCTTGAAGTCCTCTACAAGCATATCACTATTCTTTTGGATCCGCCTCACATTGTTTTGTCCTCCATGTCCAGGAATGACTCAGTTCAGGTAAAATTACTCAAGTATCTAGAAGGTCCTGAACACCAACACCTTGTGATAAAATCATCAAATGGATTTTTATTTCAGCTAAACCCTCAGTCATACCCATACAAATCTGTACTTTACATTGACACTTCAACATCCACCAAAAGCTGTAACATCAGCTGTGCTGAGGGTGATGAATTCCTCACTGTTTCTCACATCTATGGAGCCGCTGACTTCAGTAACTACATTACAGGGAGCAAGAATAGCTCAGTTATTATAGGGGGCAACAAGGATGACTACCTACAGGGTAACGAAGGCAACGAGAAAATCGAAGGTCTTGCAGGAAATGACATCATAATAGGAGCCAGTGGGGATGATGTTCTGTTTGGTGGCACTGGGAATGATGACATGACAGGGGGGTCAGGAAATGATATGATGTATGGTGGCTGGGGAGCTGACTGGATAGATGGGGGGCCAGGGGTTGATACCATCTTTTTCAGTGGAGATGTAAAGACATCCACAGGGGTCAAAGTGGATCTGAAGTCAGGCACAGGCGAGTGGGCAGATGCTGAGAATGACACCTACACCGACGTGGAGGCAGTCAGTGGTACAAACTTTAATGACGTGATCATTGGGAATGATGAGGACAATGAGCTAGTAGGGAAGTTTGGTGATGACACACTCATACCATGGCATGGCTCGGATTTCCTCTTTGGTGGACCTGGGAATGACCTGTACATTTTAGATGACTGCAGTGGTGTTAAACACATCAATAACTTTGCTTCTGATAGAGCCCTTGACAACATTTTCATTCGGGACTTTAACCCTGAAGATGCCTGCTTTTTCCTACAGGAGGGAGCTCTGGTAATTTCCTTCAACCATCACAATCCTTTGCTCAGACTTATCCAACGGGATTCTCTCACTATTTTTCTGGATAACTGGAGCAATAATGGAACATTTTACCAGCATGTGGACTTTGTCTTTGCTAATCATACCACGGAAAATAGCTCATTCTTCAACTCAGCAGTAGAAATTGGCCCAACTCTTCTGGAGTTAAACTTAACCAGTCACTCCCTCTCCTTGGGAGAAGTAAATGAAACGGCAGTAGAAGTTAGTGTCAAGTTCCTGGATGGGGTAAACCATACAGTCCACAAAAGGGAAACCGGACTGAAGTACTATCTGGAGGTGTCCGATCAGTTATTCTTCAGTGACAGTCTTCATTGGGAAAACCAACATTTCATCTTTTACTCTGGACTTCTCTCAGGTGTTTTATACAATTTTAAGCTTTATGTGACTCTGTGTGAGGTGCCTCTTCTTACGCTTACTGAGGCAATGCAGAGAACACCACCAAACCCCCCAACAAATCTAACTGTAACTCATATCTCTCATGGCAATGCAGAGATCAAGTGGGTTGCCCCACCTACTGAATCTGATCCAAACAACAGCGAGTACACTTATGTGGTAAATGTGGAAAGTAATTTGGATCGTCTAAATTATAACATAACTATTAACACCTCTTTCACCAATGCAAATATATCAGATTTAAAACCTGGGACAATGTACACACTGTCTCTCTTATCAGTAATGGATGGAGTAGAAAGTCTGCATAGAAAAGTGTACACCATGGAGACTCCTAACCTCTGCCCCCACTTTGCTGCACCTGAAGGCACCACAGTCATTGATGAGAGGATGACACGTTTGGGTCCAGTAGTAGTGATTGAGTGCAATGAAGGTTTTCAGCTCGTCTCCAGTCCAGAGATCCTCTGTTTAGAAGAAAGTCACCTCCACCCATGTGTCCCTAAGCCATGTACCCATCAGGGAAGCGTGATAAGCCATACTTCAACTTTTATGAAACATTGTTTCAGTTTGTTTTTCAAAAGCACTTGTCACTATGGAGACTTCCAACCTCCCCTACCAGTTTGTTGTTCATCACTGCCGTACATCTCAAACAGGGGTCTTGAATTCATAAATTCATATTCTGATAACTCTGGAAAAGTTACTGTTATCTTCACCTGTAAGTTTGGATACCAGCTGTCAGGCCCCTCTCAACTTAGCTGTGACCTTAAAACAGGAGAGTGGTCCATGCCTTTTCCTATTTTGCCATCCTGCTCTCCCATACCATGTCTAGCCCCACCCCATGATCCCCATGGGAGATTCATCTCACCAGTGTTGTCAGAGCATTTTGAGGAAGGCGATGTTTTAGTGCTGAAGTGTGATGACCAGTACCATCCCCCTCACAATGACCAGATAACCTGCAGAAATGGCGAATGGACACAAGTCTCTTCCTGTGAACCAAATGCCCGTCTGATTGATACCTACAATCAAGGTTACAAACTCCATGGAAAACTCCAGCAATGGACGTCAGGTGCATGGACTGATAGGGTTATTCTTCCATATGTCAAAAGTCTTTCTGAATTCTGCTGTACAAATAGAGACCTAGAGTTTTATGAGACAACGTACTCTTGGCCCATAGAGGTAACATGTATAAGGATAAAACTTGAGAGCTATGGCAGGCAGTACATGGGCAAAGCTAAGGGAAACATCAATGGGGATGGCTGGAAGGATATATGCATAGAAGACCACTCTGCAGCAAGGTCTTATTGCCAGATGCTGTTTCCAAATCAAGGTCAGTAACTACAGCAAGTTCTTTACATCTAATCCTTTTCAGTTTTGTGAAAACTTTTAGTTCTGTTTAAATTTAAGGGTAATCATGCCTTTAAGGTAGAAATTTTGTGCGCTAGTAATGTTCTATAATACATTTTTTATATCTATATTTTTCATATCTATTAAGACTGTTTATCCAATGTGTCTGCTAATTCCTGTTATTGTGAGTTCTTCAGCTCAGTGAATGCCATGTTGTGATCCTGTCTCCACAGGATGGACAGTGTCTTTATCAAAGAGCTCAGGTTTTTATGCTGGGTACTCTTACCGTTGTGACCATGAATGCAATTTCCGGGAAGAATCACGGACTTGCAACAAACATATCCAGTGCAGGCCCAAGTGTGATTCCTACTTCATTCCTAATGGCCAGGCCAACTGCGACTCCGTATTTGAAGGACAAACGTGTTCTGTGTCTTGCAATCGACTGTTCAACCTCCAGGGATCCTCTCAAATCTTGTGCATGAGCAGTGGCTGGTCAAGTAACCCCTATTGCATTGGTAAGTATAGGTGTTCTGATGGATGTGTGATCGTTATAACACCATGAAAAGTCATATTAAATATTGTTAATCTACAGATCATAGGTGTGTTACCCAAAAGCATACTACAGTCGCTAACTACATTGTTGGAAGCATCGTTAAGCATTGCAGGTGTTCCCCAAACCATAGTTTAAACTATGGAATTAACTACATTAGTAACTTACATAATATGAACCATTTTCTGCAACTCATGTGTTCCCCAAAACCATAGGTCAAATAAACAGTAGCTCAAATCGTTTAAGTTGTGTAGTTCCAATGAGGGTTTTAGGGGTTTAGAGTTTCTAAAGCTACTTCATGTCTATAACATAATTTAAGTTAGTTAGTTATTGGTGTTCAAATTAAACATTGTAAAATGTGTTCCTATTCCTGGTTGATATTTGACATAGTCAATTACCAGCATAAAGCATAACGAAATTATAAAAAGGTTCTTGTCACTGTATGCCCCAATAAGTTGAGTTTACTTTAAAAAAGAAAAATAGGAAAGTGGTTGCCTTGAAAACATCAACTAATGTGTAATGAAAACTTGAGTACATTTAGCTTAAAATATATTGCAATATCAACTGCTTTGCATAGGGATTAAACTTAAAGCATTAAGTTTAATGATCTTAATTCCGAAGTTGATTTCACTTAAAATATTTTGCAATAACAATCGCTTTGCATGATTATTACACAAGTGTGTAAGTACAATGCACTTAATTACAAGTTCAAAATTACAAGTTTTTCATTTCACTTTTATTTCAACAGTTTTTACAAAACCAAAAATACAAAGCCTTTAAAAATAAATAAACAAATAAACGTTTTATTTTTTTATTTTATTGCAACCAGTTAGCACCTACTTGCAAGATGCAAGCTGATTTTTCAGTGTCTGAATTTGAGGTGGCAGCTTGCATTTCCCCAAATGAAGCATAACCTGAACGTACACAGACATTCCTGATATAAACATGGAAATAGCTCTGTTCTCGCATAACTTCGCTGTTTCAGTCTATAATGTTTAAATAGCTGTGCTCTCTTTTCACAGCTATGAGGACAGTACTTGCACTTCCAAAACATTGTAAAACAGGATTTTGTATATTTTTTGCCAAATGAATTACAGACTTAATTTACTTAATGCTTTTCAGCTGTCAAGAGCATTCACATTCCCACAATGCACTCTGGTCATGACTTAAACTCAGTAATTGAAAGCCCATTAACTTAACTTAATTTTTTTAGTAATGTCATCACACTTAGTAGAATAGGGGCTAACTGTGTTCACAAACTAGCATGCCAGATGAATTTATACACCTGCAGACAATCTTTGACAAGATATGCTGTACTGCAACTGAGCAAGTTACTGATGATACTTTTGTTGAGGCTAAGTGATCATATTTATTAGATTAATATTCTTGCATTGTAGGGAATAAGGAATACGGTATATAGTTTACTGAGTAAAAATGGAGTAAGAGCCTGAACACACTATAAACTGATTTCTTCTTGGCTTTGAGCCTGTCACCTCCACAAGGGTGCTGCCTCTTGGGTTGTGAAAACTTAAATCTCAACCTACAGTATACAGTGGACAATAAACAACTGTTCAACATAAATATATAAAGGCCTTTAAAAGGTGATTGAACATAAGGGTTAAGTCTACATGAACAAATGTATTTGCTAGTGGAAAATTAGGTAATTGAACAATGTATCGTACCATGTCAGTCCAGTGCAACGGAGGTCGTTGTTGTATGAGAAATGTACCCCTGGGGCAGATATATTGGCACAAACGCTTTTCATTATTATGCAGTTTTTCATCGTCTTTGTTAGGCAGTGATAATTATCGTATTCATTCTTTATGTATTGCTATCCTTTTTGGAAAGAGACAAAGGCCATTTTATACTTTTCTGAATGCTCATTTAGCCTTTGATATCTGCAAAATATTTATGGTTTAGTTTACTTTTCTTCTTTTTACTTTTCTACTTTAATACAATTTAGCAAAATACCTGTAAAAGACAACAAAAGACATGCAATGCTCAGGATCAGTCAGAATTCTATCATTGTTTCATTGTTATATCAATGCTCAAATATGGTTGAAAAGCAAAGATATACAGCCGCGGAAAAAATTAAGAGACCACTTCAAAATTATCAGTTTCTCTGGTTTTACTATTTATTGGTATGTGTTAAAGTAAAATGTACATTTTAGTTTTATTCTATAACCTACTGGCAACATTCCTACCAAATTTCAAATATAAATATTGTCATTTAGATCATTTATTTGCAGAAAAATGACAATTGGTCAAAATAGCAAAAAAGATGCAGTGTCTTCAGATCTCGAATAATGCAAAGAAAACAAGCTCATATTCATTTTTAAACTACACAATACTAATGCTTTAACTTAGGAAGAGTTCAGAAATCAATATTTGGTGGAATAACCTTGATTTAAAATCACAACTTTCATGTGTCTTGGCATGCTCTCCACCAGTCTTTCACATTGCCGTTGGGTGACTTTATGCTACTCCTGGCGCAAGAATTCAAGCAGCTCGGCTTCTTTTCATGGCTTGTGACCATCCATCTTCCTCTTGATCACATTTCAGAGTTTTTTTTATGGGATTCAGGTCTCGAAATTGGGCTGGCCATGACAGGGTCCTGATCTGGTGATACTCCATCCACACCTTTACTGGCCTGGCTGTGTGGCATGGAGCATTGCCCTGCTGGAAAAAACACTTCTCAGAGTTGGGGAACATTGTCAGAGCAAAAGGAAGCAAGTTTTTCTTCCGGGACAACGTTGTACTTTGCCTGGATGAGGTTTGTAAAAGACCATAAGGATTGAACCAAAGCCGACTGGAGGGTCTCCTAGTTCGTCTTCTCTGATGAGTCCAATTTCACAGTAGGTGCAAGACTCTGTGGCTTGTAGGCCTCTCCAGGTCTCCGTCTAACCATCAGACGACCATGTGTTGGGCAAAGCTGAAAATTGGACTCATCAGAGAAGACGAACTAGGAGACCTTCCAGTCCGCTTTGGTTCAATCCTTATGGTCTTTTACAAACCTCATCCAGGCAAAGTACAACGTTGTCCCGGAAGAAAAACTTGCTTCCTTTTGCTCTGACAATGTTCCCCAACTCTGAGAAGTGTTTTTTCCAGCAGGGCAATGCTCCATGCCACACAGCCAGGCCAGTAAAGGTGTGGATGGAGTATCACCAGATCAGGACCCTGTCATGGCCAGCCCAATTTCGAGACCTGAATCCCATAAAAAAAACTCTGAAATGTGATCAAGAGGAAGATGGATGGTCACAAGCCATGAAAAGAAGCCGAGCTGCTTGAATTCTTGCGCCAGGAGTAGCATAAAGTCACCCAACGGCAATGTGAAAGACTGGTGGAGAGCATGCCAAGACACATGAAAGTTGTGATTTTAAATCAAGGTTATTCCACCAAATATTGATTTCTGAACTCTTCCTAAGTTAAAGCATTAGTATTGTGTAGTTTAAAAATGAATATGAGCTTGTTTTCTTTGCATTATTCGAGATCTGAAGACACTGCATCTTTTTTGCTATTTTGACCAATTGTCATTTTTCTGCAAATAAATGATCTAAATGACAATATTTTTATTTGAAATTTGGTAAGAATGTTGCCAGTAGGTTATAGAATAAAACTAAAATGTACATTTTACTTTAACACATACCAATAAATAGTAAAACCAGAGAAACTGATAATTTTGAAGTGGTCTCTTAATTTTTTCCGCGGCTGTATATTTCATGTTTGAAGCATTTTAAGATATGATATTTGTGTACATAGTTGAATTTGATAAGCTTGTGAGACAGATTGTTATATCAATGCTCAAATATGGTTGAAAAGCAAAGATATATATTTCATGTTTGAAGCATTTTAAGATATGATATTTGTGTACATAGTTGAATTTGATAAGCTTGTGAGACAGATACGATAAATGAAGGTGGTCAAGTTTACAAACAAATGTATTTAGATAGATAGAAACTTTTATTAACAATCAAATTTATGCTGATATATGGTATATAATTCTTCTAGAGAGTGGAGAGTGCGGTGATGATGATGAAAGAGGACCTCATTCAGTGGGCTGCTTGACAAAGCTATGGACTGCCGTCGGTTGTCATCTAGAAGCTAATCTTTCTCCAAACAGAAGACCTGATTACTGGTCTTCGTTTAATCAGTGGACAGTCGCTGAGGTGAGGGCACATATGGCAACGCTCCCATCTGATGCCACGTTCAGTTATAACCCTGATTGCCAAATGGATGATGAGTGTTTCCCTGGTCATGCCACTGTGCTCACCAATGAGGGGAGCCGGAAGACCATGGCAGAGCTAAAACTGGGGGACAGGGTCCTTGCAGTAGATGCTGATGGACAGCTGGTTTTCAGCGAGGTCCTCCTGTGGCTGGACCGTCGCCCATCAGCAGTGGAGCACTACGTCCTTCTGACCACAGAGGGGTCCCCAGAGCCTCTCGCCCTGTCGGATGACCATGTCACTTTCATCGCTATGTCCAATGAAACGGCCATCTCTTCCACCAACATGATCCCGGTGTTTGCCAAAGACCTGCAGAGGGGTCACCTGCTCTTCCAACATGACCCAGAAACTGGTTCACTGGTGGCCCGTCGTGTGACTAATGTCCAGGACTCGAAGGACCTAGGCGCCTATGCCCCCATGACTGTGGAGGGGAATCTGATTGTTGATGGGCACTTGGTGTCCTGCTATGCCCTGGAATGTCGCCAGTACCTTGCCCATATCACTTTTGCCCCCTACAGGTTCCTCCACATACTGCGCTCTTATGTCCCCTTTTTTGCAAAGCTGTTCCCTCTACAACGCCAGAAAGATGAAGAGGGCATGCACTGGTATGCCATTGCATGGCACCAGGTGGGCAAGTGGTTTGATTACCCCTTTGGAAAGACCTGCTACCCCAGAGAGCTGCAGCAGTACCACTATCCCTAAGCATCTCCTGTCATCCTGAGCCAACCCTTGGTTTTGGATTTTATCAAGCAAAATCAATGCTTTCACAATGGTAATGTTTCTTCACACATGACAGTTGGAAAGAATGATTGATTCATGAAAAGAGATTAGTCAATACTGTAGTAGTCAATACTGCATCATTTTGTTTTATTTTTTTTATTTGGATAAGCTCAAGACTTTAAGTTCAAGTTCAACAACTGCCTGGTTACTGCAGTCATTTACCGCCCCCAAAACCTAATCCTTTTGAGCGCCATCTGAGCTGAGCGCCATCTCTCCATCCGTTCTGCTTCTTGGTGACTTTACCATACATATCGACTCATCTGACTCCACAACCTCTAAAGAACTCCTGGACATTTTTAAATTCTTCAACATCACCCAACCGGCCGATTTTCCCACCCATAAAAGAGGACACACACTTGACCTGGGCTTCACCTCCAGCATCACCATCAGCAACCTAACCAGCACCAACCTCACCATCTCTGACCATCTGGCTATCACCATGGACACCTACCCCCCATTTTAAGCAAAATCGCACCATAACATTCCGGAACATCAAGTCCATCAACCTCCCCTCGCTCTCCTCTACCTTGGCTGCCACCGTCTCTGCCCCTATTTCAACTCCCTCCTCCACTGCCCTGGCCGATTACTTTAATGATGGGACTCTCCTCCTGTCTTGACCTCCTCGCCCCCCAAAAAATCTAAACTCGTCTCCTTCACACACTCCGCCCCCTGGTACACTGACCAACTTTGCCACCTCAAAGTACAGGGCCGTCAACTGGAACGTCTTGCCAACTCCACAAACAACAATATAAAGATGCCCTCAACACCGCTCGCTCCTCTCACTGCTCCTCCATCATCTGGCTCCAACAACCCCAAAACACTTTTCTCCACCATTCACAAACTTCTCAAGCCCATGGACACCCTCTCCACGTCCTTCACCACCAGAAAATGCAACTCATTTCTATCCTTCTTTCATGACAAAATTATCGCAATACACAACCAGCTGCGCCCTCCACTACCACCACCCCAGCCTTCAACATGACCCTCCCCCAATTCTAAGCCACTCACTCTCTTCCTTCAGTTCAATCACTGAAACTGACCTCTCCTCCATAGTCTCCAGCCCTTGACCCCCTCCCCTCTTCCTTAGTCAAGCCCTGCCTCCCCTAATCTCCCCACTAATCACCAACACCATCAACTCCTTACTGTCCTCTGGTGTCGTAGCCCCCCACTCAAGCTTGCTGCGGTCATCCCCGTGCTGAAAAGACCTGGTCTTGATCCCGTCATTCCCAACAACTACTGGCCCATCTCCAATCACCCCTACCTGTCCAAAGTCCTTGAGAGAGCTGTTGCTTCACAACTCAAGTCCCACCTAGATCTCCATAATCTCTATGAACCCTTCCAATCCGGCTTCCGCTCAAAACACAGCACAGAAACCGTCCTACTGGCTGCCCTCGCTGCTGACTCTGGCTTCCTCACCATTCTCATTCTCCTTGACCTCAGCGCTGCCTTCGACACCATCAACCACTCCAAGCTCCTCTCACGTCTCCAGCACACCCTTGGCAAAACTGGCACCACCCTCTTCTGGTTCACCTTATATCTCTCAGACCGCCATCAATTCATCACCTCAGTCACCCACTCCACTCTCACCACCCGATATAAAATCATGGCAACAGAAATGTCTGAAACTCAATTGCAACAAATCCGAAATATTCATCATCGGCCCAAATTCCCTCACCCGCTCAGCCCAGACCTTCTCTCTCACCATCGATGGCTCCAATGTCACCCCCTCCAACCAGGTCCGCGCCCTCAGAATAATCCTTGACCCCACCCTCTCTTTCCTACCCAACACCAACCACATCACCAAAACTGCCTTCTTTCACCTCAGGAACATTGCAAGCCTCCGGCCCTCCCTGTCCTCTGCCACCACTGAAATTCTTACCCATGCCTTCATAACCTCCAGACTCGACTACTGCAACCGCATCTTCTATGGCTCACCCAACAAAATCCTCAATAATCTCCAGTATGTCCAGTACTCTGCTGCTCGACTTCTAATCTCCACCCACTGCTGTGAACACATCACCCCAGTCCTCCACAACCTCTCCTGGCTCCTGGTCAAAGACAGGATTGACATAATATTACTCATCACCTACAAAGCCCTAAATAACCTGTCCCCTCCCTACCTCTCAGACCTCGTTCCCCGCCCCAACCCTTTACCCTCGACGGCACAAACACTCTCAAGAGCATCGGACCAAGCTCCGGTCCTGCAGTGACAGGGCCTTTTCAGTTGCTGCACCCTCCCTCTGGAACGCACTCCACATCCACATCCACATCCGTCAGGCTCCCACCCTACCATCGTTCAAACAAGCCCTCAAAACCCACCTCTTCAAACTTGCCTTCACCTGCTAACCCCCCCATTCCATGACTTGTTCGGCACAGTTTCTCTAGTTTTCTTGTATTCAATTTTTTGATTCTTATATTATTTGGATAAATTCAAAACTTAACAAGATATTTTTCAATTATTAAGATTGTATTTAATAGAAATTGTAAAATGGCAATTTAAGAAGTTAAGGCTAGTCTAAAAAAATCTGTTTGTAAGTAAATCATTCAATCATTGTAACTGTAACTGGACCTTCACTTCTAATACAACTTTTCCTGTCATGTTTTTGATAATGCTTCTTGCCTTAATTATAAGCAATATATAATTTGTAAACTTCTCATTAAAAGTGTTTATTGAGGTATCTTTTGGTTTCTTGTCCCCCATCAATGCTATACACCACAAAGTGAGAATGATCTTGAGCATGTTTAAATCAACTAAAACTAACTACTTACAACATTATGGGCCCTATCTTGCACCCAGCGCAATTGACATTGTCACCGACGCATGTATAATTCCTATCTTGCACCCGGCGCACAGCGCGATTTTTCCTCCAGAGGCGCGCTTCGAAATGAACTTGCGTCGACATGGGCGGGAGCGGAACAGAGAAGGCGTTTCTCTGGCGCAAGTGGTATTTTGCAGTTTCAAAACAACGCCGTGCGCCGTGCGCCATTGACCAAAAAAAAGCTGGTCTAATGTGAGGCGCAATGTCTAAAGTCTGTAACGCGTATTCAGAACGCTATTTTAAGGGCGCATGTGCTTGCCCGCACAGTATAGGACCTATAGGCTACACTTTACTTCTGTCGTCTTCACGAGAGATTTACACCAATTGTTTGGCAAGCCATATATAATTACAAGGAAAATAAAGTATTTACCACATGAGGAAATCATTGTGATATCCGTATCCAAGACATTTTAAAACTAGGCATACATCTAGCGTACACAATTGACCCAAATGATTCAGGTTAATTGAAGCTGCGTGACATTTGATTTATTGTATGGCTTTGTTGCATTTATTTAATGCCAGTATTATTATAAATCTTGTAAACTCATCTCTGTGTATGTGGACTTTATTTATGTACCTTGGGTTTGGTCAGCTGGTGCACTGGCTTGGGTGCCGATTTCCATGCCCCCAAATCCCTGCAGGCTCTCAGGCGTGAGGGTAGACGTGGCGATGTCCTCTGCTGCCGTCAGATCCTGGGTCGAGGCAGATCCACCTCCCGTGAAGGCACGAGAACGTGTGTTACCTTCCAGCTTGGATGTCCCACGTCTCCGGACGTCATTATAGCGTTTTCGGCAACGTTTTCGGGTGCCCCGTTGCAGAAACAATCACAGCAATATCTTCACATGCTTGCTTGACTTTGCTTACTTTTGGAGGGTTTCTCGCATCCCCATATATATCTATCTCCCGGCTTTTTACAAAGCCATACAATAAATCAAATGTCACGCAGCTTCAATTAACCTGAATCATTTGGGCCAATGTGTAGGCTAGATGTATGCCTATTTTTAAAATATCTTGGATATGGGTATCACAATGATTTCCTCAAGTGATAAATACTTTATTTTCCTTGTAATTATATATGGCTTGCCAAAAAATTGGTGTAAATCTCACGTCGGTCTCCTCGGCTGTGAACTTTTCCGGTCTTCCACCAGGTAATTCCGCCATCAAAATAACAAGCCGCTATGGACTATGCGCTCCTCGCTCTTAAAGGGAATGTGAAATGACGCTCGGATTGGTTTATTGCATATTACGCCCAAACCACACCTATGGCTGAGTAACCTCCTTTGGACCAACCCTTTTGACACTTGCGCTGGACGCAAGTGTGTTTTTTCCGCCGTTAAAATAGCAACTGCGCCATAGAGCCGCCCACACAGCTACTTGCGCTTGGCGCCGTCCTACTTGCGTTTCTGATCGGCAAGATAGGGCCCTATGTGTCCACTCTCAAACATATCACCAGAATTCAGATAGAACTACCTGACAAGTAAGCAATGTAGCTAGGTCAACTATATTAGCAATTATTTGCCATTTTCTTTTGTGTGAAAATGTTTGGCTTAACAAAGCGTCTGTTAGAACAGTTGGCAAAATTACATAATATACCGATCAAACCTTTAAAATTAAAATAAAGAACTAGACATACCGCATAACGGAGCTTATTCTGACTGCTGCACAGTGAGAGAATGAGCATGGACAGATTATAAAAATCAACTCACAGGCCAACCACCCTGTGCTGAGTGACATATTTAACACCCGGGGATTGCCTACAGGAGTCACACACTACATCAACACGATGCAATAAGCATACTTAATATATTTGAATTACCAACAAATAACACATACATGGACAAAATTAAAAGACACCAGAGGTGCGTTCAAGTTCAGCGAACATAGGCGAACGTTCGCAAAGAACGCGTTGACATTAAACAATTCATTTTGAACGATTTTTGAACACCGTTCTAAACAAACTGTAAACCAAAAAAATGGATACGAAGGCCATGGTATTAGCGGCAGCCTCCATGTTAATTGAAGAGTTTACAGAAGAGGGTTTGCAAGTGGTCGATCTCGTTGAAAGCCTACTGCAGACAACCAGTACGGAAAATTCAAGAATAGAGGGCTACGTCGCCGAAGTTGTACCCACTTACTGCGATATAACGTTCAAATCGCATTTTAGGATGCAAAAGACAACAGTTGAAGTAAGGGTGTAGATAGGCTATATGAAACGTTTTATCTATTGCTTTTGGATTTCCAACCCTACTACCACGGGCAGTTAGCCTGGCAAGGGTCATCATGAATTGGTATATTACCAAATGGCACACACCACAGGATATAATATAATATATTTTATCTCCCTCTGGAACGTAATACTGTTTTCTGATTGGCTAATGGGGTGTACATTAAGTTCGTATAACCGGACACCTTGGACGTAGTCCCAGTAGAAACGTTAAATCGCCGTTCCATATCAATGCTCTTGAATGGTTACCATTGACAACCAACGTAACGTTTATTTTTTGACAGCTAGGATAATTTGAACCAAGATGGCGGCGTGTTAGGACAAGTTAGTGGGCAATGTTTTATGTCAATTAAGCTGTCTACACGACTTTTTATATGTCTAAATTGACTCGGTTAGTTGTTTATGTTCTACACGAATGTTGTAGAATATTGTAATTCTTAACTGAAAGTCTCGAATATTATTTGTAGGCGGCTGTTAGCGCTTAGAAAAAAAAACCATTAAAACAGATGGTAGCTCACGGCTAACTAGCCGACTCGATTGTGAGCCTTCGACCAAAATTACTAAACTTGACCTCCCTGTTGCTCTGTCCAACTTCACCATCAACGGAAACGTGGAGTTCAATAGACCCTTTCGCCGTTGGTAAACAATGCTCAGCGTTCTAGGTTGCGCACGCATTCTGGGGGCAAAAGAAATGGCTTAAGTTCATACCTGCGTTCGCTTTATCCTAATGATCTCGGAAGTTACGTTAATAAATTGACATTAAGTTATGGAATCCAACTTCCCGATCCATATTCGATCACGGATTGGATAGTTGACCCATCAAAATGGACAGATATTTATACATACTTAATAGAAAAACCCAGTGTTTACTCAAAAGATACATTACGATCATTCAAGTCACTCGATGCCTATAACGTTGTCTGCGGGCATGTCCACTCCAGGATATTAAGTACTGCGACCTCAATGATGATTTCTGCGTCCTAAAATCTAAGGTGCTACCAAGCCAATGAACAAAGACAATAATGTATAAACCATGTGTTTTTATCAACAAACCCACCAACGCTACCGCTTCACGTTAAATTGCACATGCATGGCAGAGTAAGTCGACCTTATCATAAACGTTTCATCGTCAAGGTTTACGTGTAGGAACTACCTAACAATTGCAACCAGGAGACACAACTGTAATGTTAGCGAATGAGGGGTGAGAAGCCACTTTTGGGCATGTTCTTTAAAACAGCAGGCTGTCTTGGCCACTTTATAAGTGGTTTCAACACTTTAGCCATAGAAGGTAACCAGGTTCTCAAAATGCATGATATTGTGCTGTTCGATACTTTAAACCTAAATGCTATGTCAGTGTTAGTGAGACCCAATCTAAGTTTCATAAGCACAATCAGTAGGTGATCTTCAGTATTTCAGTAAACTTTTCTACATTGCGATCATTGTATGCATTGTATCATTGTATGAAATGAATAGATGAATGTACTATGAACTAGCTAACATTAACGGTTAGCTAACGTTAATGGTTAGATATCGTTAACGTTAAGTTAACCTAAAATTGCAAGGCTAATATAAGTTAGATATGGATAACATTAGCTTTCTAGGGAGCTGTTTTGGCCAACTAAGTTATCTCAGATTTAACTAACACAATTTCAAGTCAGCTAACATAAACCAAATTCACTTGCCGGATATCAAATGTGACCCACATATGCGTGCATTTTTAATGATGTCTTCAGTCCAGTCCACTCGTTTTATAGCTTGAAGCCACAATCTACGCCTGTTTGCATTAAACAGTCTTTTCCCCGAAGGAATGCGGTAGAAATTGAGACCTTTTTCTTTTTAGTTGACCTGTTTTGGCATCCCACAACACAACAAGATGGCATTTTTTTAGCGAAGAAACCGAGACGAAGAAATCCTTAGCTTTATCTCTCCAAAATCCTCTTGCACTGTCACTAACTATGGTTAAAGTTGCCGCTTTTTTGCCTCCAGAATGTGTGCGCTTAACGTTTATGACGTAGGTCATAAAAGGGTCTATTGTAAATAGTAAAACCTTATGAACAATACCTGTGTCCGTGTGTCCGTTTACTTTACAGAGGTGAGCTCATGAGTGTCACTTTGCAGCAACGCCCGGGGAAACTAAAGGTCCAGTTCCACGCACTACTTTCTCACTACTTTCTCTAACGGGAGCACTAGGCTTCAAATCAAGAATTCATCAGGTTATTATGCATATTAAATTTCCTAAAGATAAAGGAAATTCTAAATAATAATAATAATAATAAAAACTTTTTGGGATGTTGTAAACGGGAGATAAGCGGGATAACGGCCTCCGAGCTGTCCAGTTCTACGAAGTTAAGCGGCGTTCACACTAGACTTCTTTTTTAAGAAAAAAGCGCAGCCTTCAGCGCCTTTTGAGCGCTTCAGAATTCATGGATATTATGTGACGTCACTGTCTTTTAAGCACCGCCATATTTGTGTCTGATGCAAACACATTACAGTCATAACATACGGTCACAACTCACAGAAAGTTCAAAACGCTAGGGGATATGTTGCGCTGTTGAATGTGACAACCTAAATATACAATAGCTAAAGATTTAGGGAATGACTGACCTGTAAAGTGAAACGCAGCACATTGATACAGTCGTAGTAATGGCTGTGTATTATCAAAGCTAGCAAGCTATTTAGCCCGTCACCCAGGAATTTGGCTACAACTCGTTGGCCAATATTGGCACTCTTGCCTGCTCAGAAGAGTTTCTGTACGCTTGAAATCTCCGGTTTATGGGAATGGATTATGTACAAGATACATGTCAATGTCGGGAAAAGAAAGTTGGGGCAGATGCTTTGCAAAAACACAGTTAATCGCTAACGGCTAGTAGCATGCTAACATTAGTTAGTATCATAGCTCAGACACCTCGCAAATCCTCTTAGACGTATTTTTCAGATACAATAATGTGGTTTGTAAATTGTACAGTGTCTATTTCTCGGTAACTTTCTAAAAATCTAAGCAAAAAAAAGATAAACTAAAAACTTCTAGGTTCAAATCCGATGGTCTACTGCGTTTGGTCGGTTAAACTAAGATAGAAGGTTACTAGGGAAGGTACGCGACTACCTACTCTCCTCGTCCTGATAGGTCAGCTGTGAAAAAGGCGCTTGACGTCACCCGGCGCCTTTCTGAAAAGTTGAGAAAATTGAACTCAAAAAGGCGTCGGAGGTTGCGCTTTTTTAGAAGTTTATAAAAGGCGGCGCCTTTCTGAAAAGGCGTCCGCCTTTTTGCTTTTTCCCATAGAGTTGCATGTAAAAAAGGCGCAGAAGGCGGCGCTTTTTTCTAAAAAAAGAAGTCTAGTGTGAACGCGGCCTTAATGGACTTCTGCGGACCAACACCACTCCGCTCCGCGTCGTGGTGTTCTTTGCCCCGCAGCGTCCATTAACTTCGTAGAACTGGACAGCTCGTCGGCCGTTATCCCTTACATAACACGGGTAGATGGAATTATAACACGGGTAGATGGAATCCACCATTCTGAGAGTGAGTTCCGGGGTGTGCTATATTCAACGGTATAGTAACTGTACGACCTGTTTTCATCTACCTGAGCGTTCCAAATCAGTGCGCACTCAAAAGAAAATATCTAACAAAGATGGCGGCGTGTTGTGGCTAATGTAGTGGGGAATGTTTCATGTGAATTAAGCTATCTACACGACTTTTTATATGTCTAAATTGACTCGGTTAGTTGTTTCTGTGCTACACGAATGTTGCAGAGTATTGTAAGTCTTTACTGAAAGTCTCGAATATTATTTGTAGGTGACTTTTAGCGCTTAGACCAAAACTCCATTGAAACACACGTAGCTTTTGTGCTAGGCTTACAGACGTGAAGTTCCCAATGCTATTTGTCTGTTGCATAGCAACAGCCACACAAAGGGGGACTATTTTCTCTTGGCTACTGAAATGCGATACACAGTTTGGTGACTAGAACTTTTTTCTGCTGAAAGGCAGCTTAGTGTTTATAATTCAATTGTACTTAATATTTATAAAGCAACCGTGTTATAAAAGCAATAAGGTACTCGAGTCAGTACGGTATCGTCAATAATGTACTTGTTCGAGGGTTTGCCGGCCCTACGATGCGCGTCGGGCCTAACAACTCCCTCGAACAAGTACATTATTGACGATACCGTACTGCCTCTCGAACCTTATTGCTTAAATAATTCAGACAATTATATCAATTAACATGTTTTTTATTAAAAGAACAAGCACCTTTGATTCATCAAATGTAACCCAAAGAGCTAAGACTATGCAAAAACTGCTTACTAACATAGCAAACGCTAAATTATGTAATTTCATATTTACAATTTAAATCTATTTACAAGTGATAATGGCAGAAATATCAAAATAATGCTTATCCAACTGCTAAAAATAATAACAGTCATACACAATAACAGCTCCAACAGGTCAAAAGCATACACATGGACTGAAGTATAAGAGAGATATTAGACTGAATAACATTGCCTCTGGATGCAGTTCCCTTTATGGTTCTACCTTCATTCAGCAATGTTCATACACACAGTAGATACTGTATATATCTTCTTCACAGGTAATAAGATTACTGACACATATGAGAGTTGGAACTGTTTGTGTAAAAAAGACCAGGCTGCTCTACATAAATACAGACTAAATAAATACAGAGAGGATAAGATGTTTCAGAGCCACAGACCTACAATGGTATAGCACTGTGAGCACTTTGGCAAACTTAGGTGACTGGCAGGATGCAAGAATTCCAAGGTTCATTCGAAAAGTGTGTGTGTGTGTGTGTGTTCGGTGTGTGTGTGTGTGTATGTATGAGCACCCAAATGTTCACTCGTTCGTGTGCATACTGTCTGTCTCTAGACTGTGGTGTGCATCGGTGCGCCTGGTGTGTGTGTGGCCGAGGTGGGCTGTGCTGACGAGGAGGAGGCGTCTCTTCGCAGCTCCTCCACTCTCCGCTGCAGCTCAGCTCTCAACACCAGCAGCTCCTTCAGACTCTGGTGCACCGGCACCTTGAAGAACACAACAGAGAGAGGGAGAGAGAGAGGGAGAAAGAGAGGGGGAGGGGGGGGGAGAGGGGGGGAGAGGGGGGGGAGAGGGAGAGGGAGAGAGAGAGTGGGGGGAGGAGAGGGAGAGAGAGAGGGAGAGAGAGGGGGAGAGGGGGGGAGAGAGGGAGAGAGAGAGGGGAGGAAGGAGAGGGAGAGAGAGAGGGAGAGAGAGAGAGAGAGAGAGAGAGAGAGAGAGAGAGAGAGAGAGAGAGAGAGGAAAACAACTAAGGATCATTTCACTGAGGGTTACCTTTCAAAGAAGCCCCTTACTGTGCGATGCAAGTAACATTAGTACACAGGCCCGCAGATACATCACTTTACGTCAGACACACGCATCACCACAACCACTGCTCACGCATCATCAGAGAACAGTACACATATATCACAACAAATGTTTGAAGAAAACCATGTAGAAGCATGACAAATAACACTAAACTTTAAAAACCTATATCACAACATATGCTTGAAGAAACATAAACCAGTCCGATGTCTAGTGTGAATATTCTCTGTGATTCCCTCCCTACGTGTGTTGTGTGAATATTCATATAAACCTTGAAACTGTCTGGTAGGAAAAAGAAGTAGTATCCTATACTGACAATGAGCCAGGCATTCATATCTACAGTACTATAAGGAAAGGACGGACCCCACATTTCAGCAGTGATTGGTGTCACTCCCCTAGCCAACTATATAGGATGAACATTTAGTGAAATGCAATAATCAGCCACCATCAATCCTGTGTACTAATCAGAATCTATAAGGATGAAAGTTTTGAGTTATTCGAGTTCTCTGAAGTGAAAACTGTTGAGACACCAACCATCTCAGCTGATGCATCTGCACACTGAAAGACAAGCACAAAACTTTGCCCGCACCAAATAAACTTCCACTTTGCCCGCACCAAGTAAACTCAAAGTAGCAGAAATTTAACACATGCACAGTGACAAAAAAAAAAAAACATTATATAAAGCCCCATCTTAACAGATGTTGAAAAGTTGTTAATGCCATTGATTCCAGATTTAAACGCTTTAAAGTCTGTTTGACTCCCATTCATTCAGATAGGAGCCTGAAATAGCTGCTAGATCCGTTTGAAAAGATGGCTGCCAAGAGGCGAGACTTGCCAATAAGAACTTTGCTCAGAGGAACACAAATCTGAATTGCACTGAATGACTGCACCACTCACCTGTGGCCTCATCCGTGGGTTCCAGCGCACATAGTAGTTCACCCACAGCTCCAGGTGTCTAGTACTAGCCAGGGGGTACAGGACATGGTGCTCGTAGGCCACATAGAATGGGTTGGTGAAGTCCTCCACCTGGCTGTTGATGTAGGACCACAGGGACACCGTCTTTGCCGGCACCTCCTAAGGAGAAACACAAATGGCAGATATAAAAACGATATCACTCTTACGGCAGTTACAAACAATATTACTCTTGATGATGTTCCTTTAAGCTTCCCTGACCTTGGATATTTTATTATCTGTGAAATTCCCTCTACAATATGTGAGTAATTTACCTTTACATTTAGAACGCAATTTGTGTAGACTGTAAATGCTATACATATTTTGTTCACATTATCCTAGTTTCTTTCTTTTATTTATGTTTTCATTTATTAAGCTGTTCATTATTTAGCTTGTTTTATGTTCATCAGTTCCACCGAAGTGGTTGTGTGTATCATTTAGACATTTCTTTTTAAAAAGCAAAGGCCGGTACTTTGAGTATTCGCTCCTGCTCGCTGTTGTAAAGGAAGGTCCCAAAGAGACAGCTGTAGAGATGGTCCAGCACAGTGATGAGAAACAGCTCATTGAACTCGAAAGCTGAGGGAAACTGTATGAAGAAAAATTTGGTTATTATGACTCACAAGGTTCCTAGATTGAATAAAAGCTACAGTCCAGAAGGATACAACCATTAAGAAATATAACGAAATTACTGCAATTGTATAACATGATTCTGAACAACATCTTACAGTTCTTCTCAGTTGCTTTGGTACATTTCTCGAATCACCTTTAACATTTGCAGAATGAGCAGTTCTGGAAACAATTACTACAAACAAGACAACACAATGGATTACCTGCAAAAGCCTGTAACTTGCTCCTAATCCTTATCCTATATCCTAATACATATATCAACGTGTCAGTGCCACCAGAAAGACACGTACTAGTGTCATTGTTTATAAACAAGACAGTTAAAATGCTTACTTATGTTGTCTCTATAACAGTGTAATCTTTATGTATTTTGTGATATGATCTATGGCTAAAAGGTTTTAATAACAATGATTGAAAATGCACAAGGCTGCATTGCCCTGCAGAAAATGTTCTGTCTGTCGTATATACATTTCAACAGTACAAAGTTACACATTGCTGCATGTTGTTGACTGATTGCAAGAGATTGCACAGGATTCCCATCTATGTTTTTCCTTTTTGTACTGTAATTTGTTGACAGACCAGGTCATTGCGGTGCAGAAAACAAAGACAAGGCTGTTGTACAAAACTGCATACCACAAAGTAAAAATACAGAAATAGACACGATAACAGGAAACAACTGCTGTATGGGGTCCTTGGCCTCCTTGGCCTCTTCTACCTCTTCCTCCGTTACTTTACTCCTCTTCTTCTTCCTGGTTGTTGACCCTGTTCATCTCCTTGTTGTTCTTCCATTGTCAGCACTGGTGACACTGTGCTGTGCTCTATGCTTGTCAGTTGAAGGGTAATGAGATATACCACTGAGCCATTTTAGAGAACTGGTTGAACTCTTCACACATTCCCCTTCATAACAGAAAGCCAAGATTCACCTGAGAGCAATTCATCAATTCAGGAGACATTTACCAAAAAAGTTAAATAGAAAATAAAATATGACAGATTCTGATAACTGGTTCGGCATGAGTTTTGCAATGAACTAAAGGGTAGATGTTTTGGGGGCAAAGAATATTCAACAGAGATCCAGTACAATACTTTTTGATCAACATGACATGTAAGAAACAGAAGACAATTGTACATAATCATTTGCTTGAAGGTGCCAAAGCATTTGGCACCTTCAAGCAAATGATTATGTACAATTGTCTTCTGTTTCATAGTATGCCATGAATGCTAGACCAAGAAACACAATTTGAATACATTTCCTTAAAAAAACAGCCACTGCATTGCCACTAGGGGGCAAGCAAGAGCTACGCTCCAAGCAGATTACCCACCTGTCTGGTCATCTGCCATACACAGTCCATGAACTGGACAAACAGCGGAGAGCGCTCTGAGTTGGCATGGTTCTCATCTCCATGCCCTACACGCTGGAAACAACACAAGACAGACCAGTCAAACCAAAGTGCTATAGCCTAATGACCTAATCCACACCGTAGTCCTCATAAGTACACTAAACAAACCTAGTCACTTTGACGTGGAGAGACTGAAAGGAGGGACCTTATTCATTCTTGTTAGTACACAGGATTGATGGTGGCTGATGATTATTGCATTTCACTAAATTGTTCAAACCTTGCAAACTCAGATGATACTAATGGATAAGGTCCCTTCCTGCACACAGAGGTTAAGTGGTGTCCAAACCATAATTTAAAGCATGTCATGATTACCCTGAACATACACTTGGTAGTGCAATAAAAACTTGAATTGAATTTAATGAAAACAAGAGTGGACAAACATGAATCTGTGTCCCAGCATCACTGTCCGTGCTTCATACTAAAATCTCTCACACTACTCTCCAGGTGAGCTGATCAATGAATACCAAACTAATATATAAAAAAGCAACTTAAAAAAATGTCCCTCACAGCCTTCTGTACTCACTGAGGCAAAGCGGTATCCGAAGCTGAGCCACTCTTTCTCTACGAGGACCTGGAAGCCCCGGAGTGTGCGGTAGTGGCTGTCCAGCATCAGCATGGCCAGCGAGGTGAGCTGGGCTGTGCGGTCCCAGCCGTCGCTGCAGTGGACCACCACTGACGTCTTCCCCGACTCCAGCCTGTCGGCGATGCGTACCGCCCCGACCAGAAGCAACTGGCATAGAGAACAAACGGCTGCTTAGACACTGATAAATGGGCTTGGGGGGGGGGGGGGGGGGGGGGGGGGGCAAAGTTAAACATAAAATGACTTTAAGGACATGAAGTTCAAGGATGACCACAGCTGTCAGTGACAAAATGGCGCACCTATCGCCCAAAATACAAACCAACTGTCACTACAATCAGCAAATCTGATCATCTGCACCATCATCTACAAAATCTACCTGAAGTGTGTACACGGATGTGTACACAAACACTGAAACATCTTTTTACAAATTAATGAATTAGAGATTTTATATTTATAATATATAATTATATATTATTATAGATTAGTGACCAAGAATGAAGAAGAAGGAGGGCAAATTAATATTTACATTAGATTAACATTTAGTGATTTGGCAGAGGAAAAAAACTTGTGAACCCAGTGAACACCCAAAGGCCCCCTCTCACCCGAATGTACTCAAGCCAGTGGGTAGCATCCACGGCTGAGAGCCAGTGAGCCTCGTCGATGGCTGGGTAGACCACTTCCTTCAGCTTCCTCAGAGACTCGCGCATCACGTGGATGTTGGGGATCTCCAGGAAGTTCAGCTCCATGTTGGGGTAGAAACTCTCACTCTCATAGCCACCATCTTTGGCCTACAATCAGGTGAGTAGATATCACACAAAAAAATCTGTTAGGACAAAACTGCTAATTATGTTAACACCGCAGAATGAAGAATAACAACCACCGAATGAATTGCTTTTTACATAAGACACACATGATTAAACACACATATCATTTTTTCCATACTAAAATTTCCAATTATAAGACAATATATAATCGCTTATTCAAATTAGTTGAGAGTTCATCATCTTGTGTATCTTACAATAATGTCCACACATTGAGACAAGAGGAGGTCACTTTCTGAAGCAGAGCACCAGATAGTCTCAAACCAACATCCTTTGCACCTTGTTCGTGTCGGCCACACTGCTCTGCCGTGCATCAAAGATGGTGAGCTTGTGTGACTGGGCGTTGGCGTCCAGTATGGTCTGCAGGTACCGCTCGTCCTCCTTGCACCGACGGTCTGACAGACCCACCTGAGGCTGGCCACAGCGAATAATGGCAGCCTGGCTCTCTGGGTGGATCCACGACAGAACCTGAGGAAGAGAGAAGCCAGTGTCACTGCCAGCACAGAGCTGAATTCTGGGAGATGGCTTGAGCTTAATTTAATTTAATTTAGCAGGATCTATTTCCACTGTACAAAAGCAACAACTTAAAGGGAACCTTTTGGGACATTTCGACAGAAATTGAAACTTATACTACAGAAACTGTAAAAACAGTCCATTTCAACAGTTTATTTACAATTAGCAAGGTAAACAGACACAGGTCTATCTCTGTGGGGTTCCTTTCCATGTTGTCAGATACTTATAATAAGCCTATCAATGACTTAAACAATCAGATTACTTTGACACGGATACTTGCCCCATAGGATTACATTTAATAGCCGTTTTGAGTTTGCCAGTTTTAGCAATACTGGACAGATTTCAATTCAAAACCAGTTTCATTTAAATCACAGACTAAAATGATAACATGTGTTTGCAATAGAAATTATTTTGTAATCATTAAATAATTCAAGGTTCAATACGTGCCCACTGAGTCAAGCATGGGACCTCATTGATCCCAGATGATATGTGTGTGTGTGTGTGTGTGTGTGTGTGTGTGTGTGTGTGTGTGTGAGGGTGTATATTCCTGTGTGTGTGTGTGGGTGTATGTGTGTGTGCGTGTGAATGCACGTGCGTGTGTGTATACAGTCCACCCAAGACACAGAGCTTACTGGAATGCGATGCTTGGCTCTGAAGGTGGCCACTTTCTTCAGCTCATCATCACTGATGCTGGAGGGCACGACCAGCAGAGCAGGGTAGGTGTCGCACACCTCATAACTGCAGTTGATCTTACTGATGATCCAGCTCTCATTGGGCAATCCCTGCCCAACAAACACAACAGAGGAGACTGCTTTGTGCATTTGTGATACAAATGATAAAATACAATTAAACACAAGACATAAAATAGGCTATATTTCCCAAATTACTTTTGTCAATTTAAATTTCTCTTTAAATCATAATGCATATACTTAAAAAAAAAAATACTCTAAGGTGCTGCAAACCCTGCTATAAACACTACTTGGACAGTACTTGGATTACTCACAACAATCTGATCTACTGTTTCACAAATGTCTGTACCTGTCTTTTGTACTCTATTGCAGGGTCATAAACTGTCCAACCATCTTCCGGAAACTTCTCTTGGTACAAGAATGCAAACAGTGGCTGCAAATGGAGAGAACACATCTAAGATGAGTTGACACTAGGTCAGTTTTATTTGGTCACAGAGCCATATATAGTGTTTACCATTGGCATTCACAGCATTCACTGGCTTCATCAACACTTCTACAGTGGGAAGAGAGTAGGGACTAAAATCACATTAGTTTGACTATGTACCAGATCATGAGACAGAGGAAAGGCATATTTGGTCAACATCTCCAAAATCTGCAGTTTACTCTGTTCCTCCTTCTTGTACGCAAATCGTGGGTGTCTTAAGTCCTGTGAAGAAGAGCACAGAAGAACCATAGGAGTCATTTCAGCTCTGGTTGTGGCAAACACCTTTAGTGGTATGTTTCGTGGTCTTCTGTTTCTCACTGACTTTGCACACTATCTCAAGGCCTCTTGTGTTCTCGCCGTGATTCTGCACTCCAATAGTCTCCAAACGACTGATGGCGCCCAGATTCACATCCAGGAGGAATGGAGGCTCCTATCACCACCATTGAACAGATTTTATGTAAGACACACAAAAAAGACAAATACTCATACTTGTATTTTCAAAACAACATGCCATGAGCCGAAGTACAACCAAATCAAGGCAGACAGGAGCAAAATCAAGCAACAAGAAGAGTTTTACCCGAGCCAGGCTTTTGAAGTAGAGTTTGTAGTCGGTGATGGTCAAAGTACCGCTAACAGCCCCAGAAAAGGGGCAAATATACATGACGTCTTTTGCTGAAAGGAGACCAGTTATCTCACAGGTAAATATTCCGTTCAGACAGAGTCATCCTCAAACCAGCCAGACATTTTGTTAGAAACATTTAACACAGAAGATTTCCTAGACACAGCTTACTGTTGTTTTTCAGTTCACAACACCAAAATCGGCATGCTGAAGTCAAAAGAAACTAAATAACATGAAAACCAAGCAATATAGTTTCTTTGCCTCTGAAAGTAGGTCTTATAGGCGAGTGAACCACTTTTTTCGAAGAACAATTAAAAAATGACTGAAATTAAGCATGTAAGCCAGCATAACCAGACAAAATATTAAGCCCCCCCCCCCCCCCCCCTTACCTATGGCTTTGATGGACTCCCCAGGGATACGAGGGGCCTCCTCCATCTGGGCCTGTTTATTCCCATCTCTCAGCGCCTGCCAGACACACCAATGAAGCACACTGCCATGAGAAAATCTGAGGAGCTTCAAAGTATTAATATAGGTATGGACAAGCTAAACACAACACTGCTAAGACTGACATAAAAACCATGCTAAGATTGAAGGAAGACTGAGGAAATGTAATCACATTATATCTAAACTAATATACTAATTGTGAGGGATAGCTGTATGTATAGCTGCAACGGCAAGTTTTTCATCCCCAGATAGACAAGACGATAAAAATCCTCTGACAACTTTGTACTCTGTACAGAATCACTTCACCACAGAGGTACCCACTACACCACGCTAGCAGGCCGAGATACACATACATACACTGCAATCAAATTAGCGTGACATGCTCATTTAGTCTACATGCTAGTATACAAAAAGTAACTCCAAGCTTTCTGAAAACAACTTCTCCAAGACCTTTATGCAGAACATTAAGAAGAAGACACTAGAAACTATTTCAGTACATTCAGTAGGCATAAACGGCACATAAAATCAGTTGATGACAAAATATGAAAGCAAACAAGGTTGCACTTCCTTCCAAGACACATACAACATGTACACACAAGATAGATATGGCTAAACAGTGGCTTGCAAAAGTATTCAACCACCCCTGAAAGTCATCCCCATTTTTTACATTTACTAAGGATACTTACACATATCTTTACAAGCAGTATTTTCATTGCAAATATGTATGCTCTAGTCACTAGAGTCTACTGTCTTTCCAAAGGCAACCAATTTTATTTGTCTGCTAACAATACAAATTAATTAATAAAAAATTGAAATATATTACTACCATAAGTATTCAATCCCCTGTGCTTTTGAGTTCCAAATTAAGGCCAATGACAAATGATTTGACAATAACTAATCATAATTAGGTTCTACCTATGAGTGGTTAAAGTAGACACCATCCCTCAGGATATAAAAACCTCTCTGTCTAAGGGTCATCAGCCAAGCTGTGAAATAACAGAGGACATGAGGACTAAAGAGACCAGGCGGATAAGTGAGCTAAAGATTAGATAATACCCAAGTGTTTTGATGTCCAATTGAGCACCATTGGGTTCATAAGAAGAAAGTGGAAGTTGCATCACACCACCCAGTGCTGGGTTTCCAGATAACGGTGTCTCTTAGCGTTAGACTTGAGAGGTATACCCTTGTGGTTTACTTTTCTACACATGTTTCCAAAACCATCTCTTAAAAGTTCCCTGAAGAGAAACCTTCCTACATATTCCCTAAGAGGCTGAATCCATGAATCCATGTTTCTGGCATCAATTATTGTCATTCACATGGGTTTGAGTGAGTGTGAAGTGAGTAGGCATATGACGGACACGACTCAGATTAGAGTGCAAGGGATCATTAATAGAAAGGTTAGATGCTACTTGTTTGTATTCACATGGGATTAAAAAAGAACTGCTAATTAATTTATGCCGCTGTTTTTTTCTTTTTATTTAATGAAGCAGAAAATGTAATGCAACATATATATTGGTCTTACATCGCAGTCAATGAATAAGTCACAAACACATTTTTTGTCTCGAAAATGTTTGTCTTATCTGAAATGTGTTAAGGTATAGGGTGGTCCAGACCAACCTTGCAGATGTATCCCAGAAGGTATACTAAGCTTATAACATTCTGGGAAACCCCTTGAAACGTTAAGGTACAGCTTAAAGTATAATTTACGAATGACGTAGGCAGCAATAAGAAGGCTTTGAAAAACCCTGCCCCGATTCCTTGTAGAAAAGGCTATTCCCCCAAACCAAGCCTCCAAGGATGGATGGTAACTGGTGAGGGGGGCCACCAAAGTCCAGCCGTCACCCCAAAAAATCACCAAAATTCAGTGGCTGGAATTAAGGCGCTGGTGCAGAAGTCAGGAATCTTAAGAGCTCTCCATAAAACTGGACTATTCGAGGGGGGCAAAAAAAATACATTATTTTAGAAGATACCCATTAAAGTATGGAGGTGGTGTAAGATGTTGGAAGGGGTAGTATGGTCATATAACCCAGAATAGGACGTCTGGCCAATCCTCAAAGTGCTGTGCTACGAGTGAAGTAAATCTAACAATGGCAAAGCTTCAAGAAACACCATCCAAGTCGTGAAATATGGCAGTGGTAACATCATGATGTGCGAATATTTTTCATCTGCAAGAACTGGGAAACGTTTTAGAATTGCTGGAAGAATGAATAAAAATGAATCTATACAATATCACAATAAACCCTGTTGCAGTCTGTTAAGTTAAGTTAACTAAGGTTCGGGTAGGACAACGACCTAAGGCATAAGGCTAAAGCAATACTGAAGTGGCTTAAATACATTAAATTGAATATTTTAGAATGGTTAGGTCAACAGCCTGATCAAAAGCCTACTAAGAATCTGTGGCACTACAATTCAGGACTGCCAAACACTGCAGTACAATGTGCAAAGCCCACTTCAAATAGACTTTAGGCTGTTATGGCAGCAAAGGGGTTCTTAACCTCAATACTTACGCAAGCAGAATCATTTCGTTTTTTATTTGTACTTTTAGTAGACAAATAACTGATTTAGCCTTTAGAAATAGTCACTTTCTTAACCAGAAGATAGTGATGACTTTCAGGGGGGTTGAATACATTTGGTAGCCGTTGTATATTCCAAAAGAAATACAGGAGAGCTGTTGAGTTTTGCACTCCCTGAATCAGCAGAACTGTGTTCCATTCTGGAGCACAGCAAATAATATCCCTTGACCACCAGAACATAAAACAAACAGTGAGAGCACTACTGTAAAAAGCACTCTAGAATTCCGGTTGAGACCCACCATGCAATCAAAACAGACCCTGAAATTAAAAGCTAATTCTCCAGGCCAAACAAGAGTGAAGGAATTACTTAATGGCAGTCTTGAATTTCACAGGCATTCACCTGCAATGTTAGTTCCATTTCCAACTTGAAAACACAAGGCTTGTTGCTGTATCACCCCTTAAATTGGTGCAATGATAATGGCCATGTGGTGGTTTATTTAAGCAATAAGCCCCAAGAGGCCGTGCTTTGCGCTGATTTTAGAACAGGTAAGGGAGTTGTTAGGCACGACGCGAAGCGGAGTGCCGTTAAACCCCCTTACCTGTTCTAAAATCAGCGCAAAGCACGGACTCGCGGGGCTTATTGCTTTTCTAAACCTGTTACTACACATATTTTATATGGTTTCATAAATAAAGACAATTCAATTTAAGAAACAATAGTTTAATGATAAACCGTCATTCTTCCGCCACTAAAAATTATAGTTCCTAAATAAATCGTTGCCACGCAACCCTTGAAGCAACGCAACAGCCAGATGGAACACTGGGTATGAAATGCGCTATATGAATGCCTTGCCATTCGCTGCGCAGTAATATGGAATGTAATCAGGTCAAATTGTAAGGTAATGCTGGATTTTACAACGGCTTTTAGCCAATCACAATCAAGGATTTGAACAATCAGGTTTAGAAGAGAAAAGCTGGCCTGATTGGAACTTGAGAACACAAGGCTTGTTGCTGACCAGGTTTGTTGCTTGTTGCTGTATCACCCCAATATGAGCCTATCCAATCCAACACTCCATAACGTACAGACCACCAACTACAAGGATCTGAATGTCTAAATAAAATGAAACAAAGAATAAATACTTATATAAATGTACTTCAGCAATGAACTTCAAGGAAAAAATTTAGATACAATTAAAACTCTTTAGCCTTTATTTGACAATGACTTAGGCACAAACACACATATATCACACAAGAACTATGTCATCTGTAGTAAAGCCAAGACCACCACCACCCCTTTCCCAGCCCTTCCACATGGGAACAGGCTGGAGAAAGTTAAACCAGACCAAGCTAGCTCAGGCCTTGCGGGGCCACAGCTCCACAGGCCTTCTCCGCCCAGCACGGTACGGCGCAGTGACACGGACAACTGGCAGGCGTCCAGCGCTGTGGAGAACTCCGCCCTTCTCCTAGGGCCCAGCTGTGAGTGTTACACCGCATTAGAATGCTAGGCAAACACACACGGCCGGCAGGGAGAGCGTACAAAGGGCTCATGGATCTGGTTATTGTTCACCATGGCTACTAATGCTATCAAAAGGGAGAGTGGGGATATTACTCAACAACTCTTAAATCCGTGCGATAATAATGGCCATGTGGTAGTTAACGAGAAAAGCTGGCCTGATTGGCAGCACTTACATTGAACCATAGTTGCGATTGGGTTTACACCAGTGAATCATTGGGGTGTGTTTTCATCTGACAGAAATTCAACTGTAAGCATTTGGTCTGCAGAACGTGTCAAGATCCTTGCGTTTGCTGACACATGGTTACTCTAACATTGGTTTAAGTTAGAGCGTTCCAAAGTGACAACCATCTTGAACAGAAGTTCTACAAATATTCTCGTTTAAGATCCATTTACTGCCACTGTGACAACGTTTCAAGAACCACCATATACAGTAATTTGATTAATGGTGTCTGCAAATGAGATGGCAGTGAGTATCTAGTATCTAGGAATATCTAAGTAACTCGTCTAACTACCTTAGTCTGGTATTAAGTTGCACTTCTCTTGGACTGTTCAATTTTGCAGCTGCACTTTTCCAAGTGGAAGCAAGTGAAGTAACTTTACACATTAGATTAGATACATGACTTAAAGGGTGAGACAATCATTTCCTTTGTTTTTATTCAAATGTTTTATGTGGAGGTAAGTAGGGCTGGCAAATGAAAAGGTGAATTATGAAACAATATCAAGAAGCATGCAGAGGGCCACAATTACAAGTCTATTGACATTCTTTAATCTTTAGGGCAATGGAATTGAGTTATGAGGGATTGCATGTTCATGAAAAAAATATTTGGCACGTCACTTGCATCAAGAGCTGGGTGTGGAAAAATGTTTTAATCTGCGGCATTGATAAAGACACTCAGACATAACAGGGGTAGGTTAAACATAGTTACCGTATTCAACATGGAGACAAAACAAAAGTTGCAGATGGTGCCAACCATAATGATAACTCAAGACCTCAAGCTGGTGCTGTGATATTTACAGTATGTATACAGATCAAATTTAAGAAAATGAATCACTCTTCTATTAGCAACACATTTATGGAATCCCACACGAGGGATGACTGGGATCGATGGGGTTCTGTTCTAGTGTGGGGCGGTGCCACATAAGGGCTATGTCCAGAGTTACTATGGGATGGATGATGGATACGTTTTGGATGTTCTGGATGGTCTTTGGGGAATGTTTAAGGAGAGTTCCTACCTTGTAATCACGAGCCATTGGTTCAGGTGCCATGGGTCTTGAGATGGTAGCTGCTATTAGCTGTTTGCACCATTCAACGTGTGATCCTGTAGGACTGGTGCAGAAAGGATGTGTCAATTTAGGATGATCAATGTGTGCTTAACAACTGTCTTTCGCCTCTGGTCCAATCAAAAAAATACTATGCCATGCAAATGACAGAATCAGTGCAGTTGATAATATATATATTAAGTGCAAATGCTGGCACAACTATCTCGAATTGGAATTATTAACTTTAAAAATGTCATTGTTTGGTGGGCAAGGCTATTGCCTATGATAGAAAATCAAAAGTACCTAAGATCATCAAATGCGGTAGGCCTTCATATCATATTTCTGCTGTGACATTTCTGTTAAATGAGTTACCGTGCCAACAGGTTTGCAAAACACACGACTTCAGGTTTTGTTTTGGCTTTAAGTACTGTACAAAATCTACACTTTGAAGCAGCTGTCTTCAGACTACATGGCATATCGATGTCACACTCAAGGCTATAACTTTTGTAACCCCTAAACGTCGACTCGCCTGTCAAGTGTCTCGATGCTGGGATGTCTGGAACCAGTTCCCCCTAAAGTCCTAGGCTTTCGACTCGAACTCGCCTGTGACGCGGTGTAATCGGTTCCGTGTTTATCCATGTCAGTAGGTTCCAAGAAAAAGTTGTCCTTATCTACTCATCTGTGCCTTAAGACTTTTTTGTATGAAGGTAGCGAGGGGCTGTGATTTTCTTCTTTATCCAACCTCCAGACTCTTCAGACTTGCCCACGTCATCGTGACTGATACAGCGCTTTGATTACCCAAAATGCATTGGACAAAAACAATTCGGGACCTACTTGCTCAAGAGCGCAACATCTAAATTTGGAGAGACTGATGGCTTGTTTAATCTGTTGATTTTTCATTCATGTAATTTATTAAATGAATATAATTTAATTCTTCTTATACGGCCAAGGTACATAAATATTTGCATTTAGTCTGGGCTAATTTGTGCGTTACATAAAACTCGCAAAACATCGCCATTAAGCCTGACATTTATTATATTCGAGTTCAAGGATTAATAATATTTCAATATTGTAGGTAGGCTGCTGAAGCAATTTTTGCAGTTGTCTTTTTAAAGAATCGAAACACTGTAGATAATTAAACAGCATTGTTCACTAATGGTAAAGATGTGTTGCACTGGAACTGCTTTTCAGGTAGGCTCTATTTAAATCATGTGGGCCTATTATATTGTTTATATTTTTTAAAGAGTGTATCGTCATTTTGTCCAAAATAATCAACTGTCATGTAGGCTGGCCTACTTTAGGCACATGCTTGTTGCTGGCCAAAAATAAGTCCCTATCCACAATAAAACTTTTTTAGAAAGCTAAGATGCTTCAAATAAATAAATGACTGTATTCTACAGCATCGATGAAACAATAATGACGTTTGACTTAGCGTTTTGATTGTTTATGGCGTCACATCAAAGAACACATTTATTAAGAATATTCCTAAAGTTTGGTTTAGCCAGCCAGTAGTCTTTTGCAAAACAATACCTGCAGTAACATTTTAGATCTGCCTCCCTGTAATGCAATGTCCGAAATTAGTCCGGATATACCAGCAAAAGCTGTGGATGTCGATTTTTGGAGAGGAGGACAAACCTACCCAAAATTATTTAAAAATAAGAAGGGATCAAGACAAGTGTGACTCAATTGTCACCACTACAGATCCCTTAGTGGATGAGGACCAGGAGCTGAGATCTACCCTGGAGAAAGCAGTATTCAGAGTGCTGTCAGAAGAGGTGATTGTCAAGAAGCCACGCCTTGAGGAGCAACTAAACCAAGATGTTGTTGAAGTTGCAGATGAAGTTCATGTGTTCACCCTACTATTTCCAAAGAAAATGTGGTATATTGTTGAGAATCCAGAATTTAAGTCGATTGGATGGGACGAAACTGGAATATATGTTGTCATTGATGAGAACCTTTTTGTAAAGGAGGTGCTTGAAAGGAAAGAACCCCCAAAACTTTTTCACACCAAAAAAATCCACGGTTTTTACCGTCAGCTCAACATGTATGGGTTCAGAAAGGCCGGCTCACTCTGGGACAGTGCTGCTTCACTGACCTGCTTCATGTCCGAGCCAAAATGGGTCACCAAGGTAAGATTAGATTGTATGATTAGACTCTCCTATTTGATTTAAATGCTATGGATGTGATATGACTGTATTCTAAAAACTTGTTTTTCCTTATGTAGCTAGAGTGTTATCAACACTGCAGCTTTCGCCGTGGGTGCCCAGACCTTCTATGCCTGGTGAAGAGATCTCTGAGGAAACCCTACTTGGGGGTGGTATTAGGTACAAGTGTCACAAAAGAAACCCCATCAGGCTCAGGGCAAAGAATTGCCAAGCCTCTTCAGACCATGCCAGCTATAGGGACATCACCTCTTCACACGTCCATCTCAGCTCCTGGTCCAAGTTCTCAACATCTGAGTGGAATGACAGAAGTTGGCAAAAGATGCATGGCAAAGAAGAGCAACTACCCAACCATCCTGGCAGCCGATTCCATCATGACACCGTGCACTTCTAGCTCTCAGTCTATGCTCAAATAATTTCCTATGGCCGCGGCTGTGGAGGAGCCAGTTTCCTCTCTGAGCCGAGATGTAGACTACCTCCAGGAGCAGAAGGCAATCTGGCTGTCTCTAAAGGTGATGCTGGCTATGACCCATGTTCTCTCTGCCACTGCGGCACCCAACATTCAACAAACCCACAATGGCAATGGCATCAACAGCCATGATGGTCGTCCTCCAAATTCCTTTGGTTGACACTCAAGTTTACCCTAGCACAGATTCATGACATTTTCATATTTTTTCAGATGTATTTATGATAACATTTATACTTTTTGGATATAATAAAAAATATGAAGCATTTCAGACAATTCTGGCTAACTTATTTCTATGGAAGTAAGATGAAGAGGCATATGACCAAAGAAGATTCTGGAATATGAACATATGAAACACATTTATTTAAAGAAAGAAACAAAATGTTGTTACAGCAATGCGGTTAATCAGCCGCTGGCAGAGGGGAGTAACTTCAATGGGATATCTATAGTCCATTTGTCTTTATGTCCTCGAGCATAGAGCGGTTGCTGAAGCCAGCGAGGGTTGGATAGACGGGTGAGGTATTTCTGGGGCAGTCCTGTCAGAACCGCTGCCCTCTCAAATTCCTTCAGCTCAGCCTCCGTTTGATCTTCGGGACAACACCAGGTGTCCCCGACCTCCACCAAACCTGGAACCAAAGAACAATACAGAAACATTCTTTTGGGAGATTTTATTAATGTTAAATAGCCTGTCTGATGGATATATGACCACAGTGAGGAATCAGATTCCCAAAACTGGACAAGCTCACAACCTGTAAATGGCAAGAGAGATTGAATAAACCAGAGTCCTAGGTGTAGACTACCTTATAAACTGATGATTCATTAACTGCTTGACTGACTATAGTTACATTGAATAACATCCATGCAATTGATCAAGTGAAAATAAGAAACACGGTCGAACCTGCAACAACTCCTCTGCCAAATCTTTCGCCAGAATCCAGAAGTTCTTGTATCTGCCTGTCAGTCATTCCCAAAGGCCCTGCAAGCATATCTCTCCACTCATCGCATTCCCAGTCCTTCTGAGCGATGTGAATTGCAAGAGTACAGTTCCTCATCTCAGCCAAAAGAGGTCGCCACCGCGTCTCGATTGTTTTCACTCCATTCAGGACAAAGCCTGCATAGGGCTGTCTGAAGGATAGGCAACCTACTTGTAAAGTCATGTTATACGTCTGTGATTACTACCTGTATTAACTGTTGCAACTCATAACGAATTCCATCGGTTAGTTGAAGCACAGAATAGGCCTATCTGAAAAATGATGCCTGGATGGTGGACCATGAAAGAACTACGATAATGTTTGTAAGGAGCTTGATGCATGAGCGCATGTCCAGGCTATTCGGAAGTAAACAGACGAGCTTATGAGCAGCGAAAGCGAATTCAATAATTAATTGATATACATTTTCTAAATATTATAGACATAACACCGCAAACGAGATAGGTAACTGCATAGTCATACCAGCCAACAGTGTTGACAACGAAAGGCGCCAACTTCCGGGTATCATAATAAAAGTTTTCTCAGCTAGATTTTTCTAAGACCAATATCCATAAAGCAGGTTACAAATGCCAGTCACCATTCTATGAGCTGCCTTGTGCGATTAAATCTCAAGTTACTAATACGTCAAAAAAAAGAACGAATCCAAAAGTTACAAACATCACACGCCGTAGCATAGGCTACTCATTTAGTTTAATTAAAATGTTAAAACGCGCAAGTTTATCTGTATGTAGCCTACCGCCCAAAGAAGGGACACCAAATACCAAATGTTTTACGGTATGCATATGTTTCTACTACAATGCAAATGCAGGAAAAGATCTCAAGTACTGTTATTTTCAATAGGCAGCCATATACGTCACATGGGTCTCAAACGGTATGTAAATCCACTTCAGTCCGCCTGCCTCAGGCGCTGCCGTCATGGTCAGTGATATCAGTGGGGCAACTGTATGGAATTAAGTTGCGCTGATTCATTATAGAGTTGTATTTTCATGGAAGTGTTTGTTTCTATTTTAGGTTACCGACAGTAACAGTATTCTTAAACGTCAAGAGTTTGGGAAGAGGGTCCTGTGTGCAAAGAAATAGGTTGACAGCATTATTCTATGTAAACTTTACTGCACGGCCAAAGAATGGAACGTTCTTCATCTGCCCATAGATTTAGGAACTCCATGTACAGGCGAGGTGAGTGATGAAAGTGTGATATATAAATATCGATATTTCGAAATGCACAGAAGTAAGTAGCCTACATTGAACCAGGTTACATGTTTGCGGAACACATGGATGGCGTTGCCATCAGACTATTAATTGCGTGTTACTTGTTTTCCCTCCTTCCATTGTGCCTTCTTTTGGGATAGAAGCTGAGGTATGACACATGCAAACTTAGTTAAAACTTACAGGCTTATTGCACCAATGTGTTTCTCCCTAGATAGATAAAACACAGTATAGAATGCATAAAAGTCATTCCTCCACCCCCACCCTCTCTTCCACCTTCACCATGCTGCATGAGGAGATCAGAGCATTAGTGCTAGAGAATTAACCAGGCTCGAATGGGGTTGTGGGTAATTAGAAGTGACAGGTACGACACAGACTCACGCAGTGCTTACAGAGGGAACATTACTCACCAGGTATAATTTCACCCTGTAGTATGCACAGTGAAGGCTATGAAATTCAGATTTGAATACACATTTCCCTGAAGTCTTGGATGTCTTTATTGCGCACAGTCCAAATATGCAAAGCATGGCAAGCAGTCCAGCATACATCACCATTTTGAACAACAGACTAATCCTCTCAAGCACGGTAAACAAAGCAAACATTTACCGTTTTAGATTGTGAGACTTCAAGAACAAACTCTTTTCATGTCTGGCCCTTTCTTCTACTCTCCTCTTCCTCTCCCACTCCCTGTGTGGAGTCTGTCTGGTTCCTGTTGCTTAGATTGATGCAGTGCCCATGATTTCCCATGTAATGACTTAATTGGATAAAAGTTTGGAGGACCACAAGGCCAGGCCAAATCAACAGCTCTTAAAAACGTTTACTTTTCCACCCATGTGTATTTGGTCTGCTGTGTACAGTGTGTGTTTTTTGAAAACCTATGTCTTGGATATATCAGAATCAGAAAAATCCTCACTGCCAGTCAGTTCTCTGTTAGTCATATAGTAAACACAGATGTCTAAAATTACTAATGATATAGTGTCTAAATACCAAGAAAGTGACTTTTCTGCTCATCAGCTGTCAAACTTATCCATCGACGACCCCGAGGACGCCGAGCTGGCCTACACCATGCGGGACATGCCCCCGCGAGTGGTGCACACATTCCCTCGCGATATCCCTGTCAAGGAGGGCAGTTCTCGCCCGCACACCCCCGGGACCCCAACTCGTGGCAGCAGCTCCATGGGCCGGAGCTACCTGGAGTCCGAGCCAGAGGGCCTGCGGAGGTCCCAACTGAGCTCCATGAGCTCCCTGGACTCCTCCGTGAGCCCCTCACGCTCCAAAAGCCCATGGGGGAGATTTGACCCCTATGACTCTGCTGAGGTATGATGTAATTAGTAACCGGAGATACTCTGCTGAGGTATGATGTAATTAGTAATCGGAGATAGCGGCTGGTAATTGAGTGTTGCGTTTGCGACCCCATATCCATGCTTTTGAATGAGTTACATTCAATTGTAATATGTGGAGGAGACAAACAAATTTGATTCTGCTAAATATCATTAAACCATAAATAGCCTTTATGTTATATATATTATGTAATAAATAAATCATTTCTGTGTAAGATACATGTAATCATGCTTCTATTACACTACAGTTAGAATTGCCTGTAATCAAATACCAAATATCTCTGCTCAAAGATGACAATGTTGTTCTCACTGCCTGTCGTTTCAGGACCAGGATAAGGAATATGTAGGTTTTGCTACACTGCCAAACCAAGTGCATAGAAAGTCTGTGAAAAAGGGCTTCGCTTTCACGCTAATGGTGGCAGGTAATATGATTGTTTTACTGGATCTATAGATGCCATTCACAAATAGAAAAAAATGAAACATTTGCATTTAGTCATTTAGCAGACGCTCCAAAGCGACGTAGAAAGGAGAAAACAACATTAGGAATGTAACTACTGTAAGTGCAAGTTAAGTAGCACATCCTTACACTAAGGCCCAATCCCATTTCTCATCTCTACCGCTACCCTTACCCCTACCCCTTCGCCTTCGCTTTTTCAAACGGAGCGGTAGCGGAAGGGGTTGAAACGCTAGCCCTTCGAATTGGGATAGCACTTCAACAATTACGTACGTCATCAGTACGAAGCGTTGGCTGTTACGTTACCGGAGAGCGACAGCTGTCACTCACCAGACATAAACAAACATGGCGCCTGCAGCTGTTATTTACACAATGCAACATTTCATCAAACTAGTTTTAAAATCATGAATTACAAAGAAAATATTTTTATTTGTGTGATGCATTCCCTGCTGTTTCCGACATTTTTAAATGGACTCGCGCGATGTTTGTTCTTTAATGATCACGGGTTCGCAATGCATTGAGGGAAATCAGTCTACCCCTCCGTTTGAAGTGTGCCCTCGGAAAATCTCCGTTTGGAGCGGTAGAAAGTGCTTCCCCTTCCCCTACCCCTCTGTCTTAACGTGAATTGGGACAGCCCTACCGCTCCACATGAACGCGCAAAACGGAGGGGAAGGGGAAAGACGAAGGGGTAGCGGGAGAAATGGGATTCAGCCTTATTATGCTATTTTAAAACTTATAAAAACGTATGCTATTATAAAACTGATATGTGTTTTTGGAAATATCTGAAAGGCATATAATCAGTATGCCTCTATTTCTATCAACTGTGTGTCTATTTTAGGAGAGTCAGGCTTAGGGAAATCCACCCTGGTTAACAGCCTCTTCCTCACAGACCTCTACAAGGACAGGAAAGTGCTAAATGCTGAAGGTAAGGCAGATATGACCAATCTATAACATGCACAAGACCATGGTCAATTGTTGTCAATCACACGCCATCTTATCTATGTCTTTAGAGAGGATCATCCAGACAGTGCAGATCACGAAGCACACAGTCAGCATTGAGGAGAAGGGGGTCAGGCTGAGGCTAACCATTGTAGACACACCTGGCTTTGGAGATGCTGTCAACAATACAGAGAGGCATGTGTTCTCTTTCTTTTCAGATTTCAGAAGTGGAGTGTATTCTAAATTAAACAATTGTTATGTATATATCAAAGTATTGATTGAACTGAGTTTTTCGTAAGTAGACCTGAAACAGCAAATGGCATTTCCAAGGAAAGTCAGAGAGAGGTATTTTCTTAGTAAGCCTTCACACTTCCTGCTCACCCGATGCCTAGATCCCTTAACCCTTCCTCCTCTACGTAACTCCCTCTGGCACTTAATCAGTGTCCTGCCTTCTTATCACCTACTTATCAAATGTTGTTATGATGAGAGGATAATCACTCACTTATGTAGAGCATATGTTTTAATATAATAAATACGTATTCAGTTCACATGCCATATTTGTAGTTCATTATTTCTCTGCATTCATACTCAGCTGGAAGGCAGTGGAGGACTACATTGACCAGCAGTTTGAACAGTTCTTCAGGGACGAGAGTGGGCTGAACCGGAAGAACATTCAGGACAATCGTGTGCACTGCTGCCTTTACTTCATCTCTCCCTACGGTCATGGGTACAATCCACATCCAGCACTGAAACCATTTAAGAACCTGTCATGATATTTAAACATGAACTGTTTTTTACGAATTATTGAAATGTAGCCTTTGGTTCAGTGTAACTCTTGTTTTTTGCGGCTATGATATATTAAGTGGATGTCTGTAAAACTGTCATGTTTGATACTTTGAAAAAAAATTTGACAGTGACAAATGTGTCATGCTTTTTGGGGTCAGATATTAGTGTTTTACTATTTGGCAGCATAGTTGATATTCTTGGTCTGGAAATAGACTACTATGTAAAAAGGCAAAAGGATTTGTGTAAATCAGTATATGCATCCCTAACATTTGCCTTTCCCTGTGTCTTAGTTTGAGGCCACTGGACATTGAGTTCATGAGGGCCCTCCATGGCAAAGTTAACATCGTACCTGTCCTAGCAAAGGCAGACAGTCTTACTCCAGCTGAAATCAGGAGGAAAAAGATTAAGGTAGTGTTCAAAGGTTTGTGTGTGTGTGTGTGTGTGTGTGTGTGTGTGTGTGTGTGTGTGTGTGTGTGTGTGTGTGTGTGTGTGTGTGTGTGTGTGTGTGCGTGTGCGTGTGCGTGTGCGTGTGCGTGTGCGTGTGTGTGATTATGTTTTAAAGCATGTATCTTTGTGTGTTTGCATGTGCATGTGTACTTGTATATGTCATCAGTCTGTCACTCTGGATGCTGCAGATCCGAGAGGAGATAGAGAGGTTTGGGATCCACATCTACCAGTTCCCTGATTGTGACTCTGACGAGGATGAGGACTTCAAGCACCAGGATCGGGAGCTGAAGGTGCTTATGTCTTACGGAGGAGGAAGCATGATAGGATATTAAAATAAAGCAAAGTCTAGAAGGCTTTACACCAGGCAGTCTAGTCTGGTTAGCTCTCAATATTAAATTGACTAATTATATTTAAGGTCTTATACTACTGGTGGTGTACTCAGTGTGCCTTTTACCCACAGGAGAGCATACCATTTGCAGTGATAGGCAGCAACATGCTCTTTGAGAGCAAGGGCCGGAGATTCAGGGGCCGCATGTATCCATGGGGTGTCGTGGAAGGTATTTCAGTCAGACATGCGTCAAATTAAACACAGATACATATGCAAAGAAAAATCTTACACATGTACACACAGGCAGAATAAAACGTGCAAAACACACATACAGGACAGAGACACATCTATGTATGCTTACACATACAAAATCTACCCCCTATCTCATGAAACATAATAGCACTCTTGCTAAGGCTTTTAATAACTAACACATAATATAACTAATATGTTTGCTGTTACACCTTGTATCTCTGGCATCTGCTTTAAGTACTCTTGTCTCGTGTCACAGTGGAGAATCCCGCTCACTCGGACTTCCTGAAGCTCAGGAACATGCTGGTGCGCACTCACATGCAAGACCTGAAGGAGGTTACCCGGGAGACGCACTACGAGAACTACCGGGCCCAGTGCATCGAGAACATGACCCGCATGGTGGTCACGGAGAGAAAGCGCAGGTGAGAGGGCAGGACAGGGGGCCGTGGGAAACTCATCCAACACTGGGTCTCTTCACACAGATATGGAGTCCTAACAGTCGTGATCACTGCTGTCAATCACATAAGGCACGTGAGCCGGCAGAACATGGGCCGGTTCCCAACTGAGGCTAGAGGTGAAACATGTATTATCACAAACGAATATCCAAAAACCTTCAGTCACTGCAAACAAACCCATTACCATACTGACCCACCCAGCTGGAGTTGTGTTTGTATTCACATAGAGGTGTGTGTGTATCAATGTGTTTGTATGGTGTTTACCTATAAGGCACAGGATTACAAATTTGTATCTGCCACTGCAAAGGCTAAAGGAAGATAAAGATCTGAGACAGCTAATAGGCATTCTGTTTAAATAGCTCAATTAAAGGAGCTCAAATTAACAAACTTTAATGTAAAGAGAGGAGCCCATGTTGAACTTAATGCATATGTGTGATGTAAATAGAAATAGATAAGCTGAAATGAATAAGCATAAGATTCAGGTCTCATATGTTTAACTTTGTCCTGTGGGTGTGTCCTGTAGCCTGTGTAGCAGACTGAGGGAGAGCTCCTCTGACCTGCCAATCCCACTGGCCCCAGTGGACAGCGAGACCGAACGACATATATGGGAAAAGGACGAAGAGGTATGTCCTGCCATAACTACAATGTTCTCTGTGAATGGGGCCGGTCCATCCTGTATGAGAATCAAAACGCATACCCAGTGGAGGCAGAGGTGGAGTCTCCTTTACATTTTACATTTTAAGAGCCTGAGTGCTGACGGCACAGCTCAAGGGAGACTGAACTCTGTTTGAACAATGTTGAAAACTAGACGTACCGCACGGTGGGGCATAGTAGGACTTCCACAGAAATTACAAGATATTTTCCGTTCCAAGAAAAGTGAGTTATCGTGAATTATTACATTTCTGGCAACAATAGACAAAAAAATTGTATATCTCTCTGAGTGAAAATCTAAGGAACTATAGTTTGTGGATGTGTCAGATGTAGCAGAATATAATAAAGATGTGAGCAAATGTAGCCAAGTATAAGCATACCAAATTTCAAAATTTGAGCTTAAATGGTTCTTGAGATATTAAAATGTGTCAGTTGCAGTGCCCACTATGGACCAAATGTCACAAAAGTTGGGTTGCTTCCAAATAATGTGGCAGTGATGAGGGTGTCAAATCACAAGATATTGGCTAGTTACTTTGTACATCACTCACTAGGTGGCGCTACTCCACAAATAATCTGGGATCATGCGCCTTCTAGAGGCCAGCTTGGAATACATTTTTTTTTTTATTTGTGGCTAAACTGTTTTAGAGCTATTGCCCCTGTTTTCTAGCTAAAAGTGCTTTGAACTTACCCTACCCTTTGACCCTTCAGGGGGTGTTAACACGAAGGGAAATACACACCTAGGGACACAAACGTTACATTCCGTATCAGAAGTGTAAGTATATGATATTGCCGCCCAAAACTTGGTGGGGGGAAAAAAGAAAGAAGCAGAAGAAAAAGATATTTGATAAATACAACTCCGTTTCAGACACTTCATTGTGAGTGTGTACCACATTGCCCATGGTTTTCATTACTGCCAACAGCCTCTGGCAATAACTTTTTTTTACCAGGGACCACCCCATCCCTAGCTCCACTCAAAAATGTGGAGGGGGGGCTCCAGAATTAAAATGTGAATTGGTCCTTAAAAAGTCCTACAGGGTGGATGTATGTCACTGTTTGCATGTATGTGTATGTGTTTGTATATCATTTGTGTTTGTGTGTGTCCACATCGGCACACGCGTGTGTATGCGTTAATAGACATGCTTTGTTTGCATACATATACTGTATGTGTGTGTGTGTGCATGTGTACACCCACATATACAGTATGTATGTGTTTGTTATCGATTCTTCTGATCAGCTTCCTCTCCTCCTTTCTGCAGCTGCGGCGGATGCAGGAGGTCATGCAGAGGATCCAGGAACAGATGCAGCTTACCCACAAAGACGGGTTCTAGATCTAAAACCCTCCCCTTTCCATTTATCCAATCACCAAGTGTCAGCTCACTTATACAGACATACGGTAAGGCTAGAGAGGCAACCGTTTTGGCATTGAAGGCAAAACTCAAAAAAAGTAGACCCAAACTTCTCACAGACTCTCATACCTACTTAAAAACCTACGAGTTGTGAGAATCCATTTCCCTTACTTTAAGAAGTAGCAATAATTTCCAACTCTGTAGAGATTCAAAACATATGCCACGTCCTAGACCACGTAAAGCCAGCAACAGGATGTGTTCTAAGGTTTTTTTTTGTTTGGTGAATGTATTAATGATAGTCTTCTCAGAAGGCCAGTCCTAGTGATTGTTATACGCCAAAACACAGTCCCCGTGCACCTGTCGATGAAGAGGAATAGGAATGAGCACATGAACCTGTTCCAGGTTGTGAAATTGTTGAGTTGGCTTCCTGAAATATTTCACCCATCTGTGACTCAAACACGTTTTATATTTAAGTTATTGTATTGCCATTCACTATATGGCACTAGAGTTTTGTCAATCTCCATTTTTTTTATCAGAACCCACATTAGATAAGAATGGTTGTGTTTATGGTTTTTTTTTTTATCTTTAGAGATTTTTATCAAAAGTTATTGGTAGTGTATTTTTATTATTATTGGTCAGTGTCCTTACAGTGTAAGCCTACAAGAAAATGAGGTAACCAAATGTTGGAGATTTTGTATGAGGAGTGTTCGAAATTCAACATAAATATTTTCATTATTGAATAAAGGTACTATTTGTTATGGTTTGACAATTATAATGCAAGTCTTGTTTATACTGTACATTTTCTTTCATTGACTTTTTTAAAAAAAGATTTCAAAATGGACAAGTACAAGTCCACTGAAAATAAACCCCAGTAAATGTAGTCAGGTAGGATTTGGTATACAAGCACTAATGATTCAGTGGAAATAGCGTATATGTACTAGTTCTACAGGTCTCCGCAATAACTACAGCAATAAGTGCACAGATCAGACGGAGTTGTAAATGTCATAAGATTTATTATGAATCTTCATTGCTTTTTATTAATTGTAGCATATGTTTCCTTGTCATTACTTTTATGATTGTTATTCTTTTTAAACATAGTGGACAATTAGATCTAAATGCAGCCCAAAATGTACAGGCAATATATAACTTAAACTTTCTCCATAGGGAAAAACGCACAGTTTTTATATATAATATCAATGTAGGATGAGGTCTAGAGGTCCCCACACATCATACCATATTACATGGTCCCAGAAAAAATAAGAAAATTAAAACAAATCACAAATCAATATTTGAATGGAAAGAATTGCAATCTACATGCAAAAAAACAGGCAACAGTATAATCTTAATTATACATACACATATATGTGAATGCGTGCATATACTCACATGTATACATACATACACACACATATATATTTTTAAAAAATGTTTAAAAAAAACTTTCACAAATACATTTCACATACACATACCTTTTGTTTCTTTTACAAAGTATGGAAAACATGGTCTTTCTAAACACTCACATCCGCACACACACACACACACACACACATTCTTACAGATGTGTCAAAGGGCTGCTGCTTATAAAAATGGATTACCCTTGCAGTAATGGAGGTTGGGTGGGGGTGGCCTTAGATGGGGTGTCACAGTGTAAAGGTTCAACCAAGAGTCTGATACTCCACCACACCGACAGCGCTTGTTATGGCAGCATAACTACGCTGTTGCGATGGATGGCGGTGCACTCTTCTGCCAGCATAAACACTCCGAAATCACCCTCTTGAGGGAACAAAGGATAAGAAGAGCAAAATAAGAACACAGAAACCAGCGTCTATATGCGTTATCACAAGCTACTGACCTGAAGTCAGGGCTAGCGGCCTATGATGAGATTGGTGTTACTGAAGTAATGTGTTATATGATAACAAGCTGTACGTCTCCAGAATGCGCAGACAGGGAAGTAAACTCAAACGTCACAGACAGAATTAATAGGTTATGAGCAACCAGGTGTGCCCATTTACGCAGTCCACTATTCTACTGAATTTTACCATCCAATACTAATTAATTTCATCATCCAAAAGCACACAAACTACACCAGGTATCAACAAACACACACATACATATGCACAGTGAAAACTACACCAGGATCAGACTAGTCTGTCACTGATATAAATATGAGACTAACACTAAGTCAACTGCTTAGGACCATTATGGATTGCTTAGACATGACTGGGCTGAACTGCACAAAGTTGGATGCACTCTTTGACACACTCTGGATTCTATTATGAAACAGTGATGGACATGTGGGTCTCTCCAATGAATTGTAATTCAACATCGTTAATCAGCACAGTGACCAATCTGATTGCTTGGTGACCGTTTCCATAAAACTGAAGTGGCACATCTTTAGTATTGGCCACACATTCAATTTCTATTTGCAGACAGCAGGGGGCGGACTTGGGCTTTACTCTTCCCCAACTGAGGCACTTCAAGGATCTTTGCTCATGTGCATGTTTGTGTGTGTCTGTTGTGTGAGTGTGTGTGTATATGTCTCATTATACACAGATGCTAGATACATGATATTAGATATCAGCATCCCGGGACAGTGTCTGGCTCTGGCCTGGTGCAGGGGGCCGGTCCGCCGGGGACTCAGCCCACCATCTGCATCACTTAGGAGTTCCTTAGATGCCTCGTGAGCATCATTTTTGACTGGAACAAAATATGCAGGGATTTCATAAGGGTCATTTCCAGAGAGTCAAAACAAATACTACTCTCTAGGGTCAGAATACAGCAACAATATATTGCTGAGGACACTTGTAGGTCAAACCAGTTCAGCGTTTATTGAGCTTCAGACAGACTTTAAACTCCCGAGCTCTGCCATGACGGCAGTGATCCTGCATTGACATTCAAGCCTGGCATTCCAATAATGCCAAGGAGTCACCACTGGGCACTCATGGCGGAGGGGTTTCTCAGTGTGTGTGTGTGTGTGTGTTTGGGGGAAGAGGTGCTGCCTTGGTGACGCATTTGTGGGCATCTTTGTGGGTACATTTTAAAAAGAAAAAAACACTGGACATAATAAACAAAACAACAAAAAAAAACATCAACATGTAAAAGAATACTAACACAACATAAAGCCAAAGAGGGACACATTTTCCATTCTACGAGTTCATAACTAAGTGTATACTATGACTGCGATCATTCGAGGTCTGGATTTAAAACGAGCCAGAACTCACAATGTTTTACCTCGGTAAGTAACATAAGGAGAACACTGAAGTCTGGAGACACATCATTTATCTCAAATCATCTTAGAGGAACAGAACTGGAGGACAGGAGCTGTGAAAGGGGTATCCTAGAGAGCGGACTGGGCCCGGCCCACATCAGGGTAGGCTCCATTTGCGGGTCAGACTCTATCTGGGGTTCATGTAGCTATCAGAACGTTTTCACAAATGGGGGTGTTCCAGCGCCACCACAGCCACCACTGCACACCATACACATTCATCACCCACTCATTCTCTCATTCAAACAACACTCACTCTTTTTTTTTTTTTGTTTGTTTGTTTGTTTGTTAGTTAGTTTGTTTGTTTTCGTTAGTTCGTTTTCAGGCCAGCTTCAGCGTACTGACGGGAAACTGAGGCACGGTAACCATAGTCACTGGGTTGAGGACGGTCTGTCCCATGAGCTGCGGGTGGTGGTGGGCAACCACGGCCGTCGGCTTCCCCACCACCGCCGTGGCAACCTGCGGCATGGGACCCGTCACCGTCACCGGCACCGCCCCGTTCACCTGTGCGTGGCTCGGATGGTGGGCGGTGAGTGCGTGGGCGATGTGACCCACCACGGCCGGCTGCGACACTGCCAACGACTGCGGGTAGAGCGCGGGCAGATGCTGGCTGAGATGCGCCACGGGGTGCACGGTGATGTGTCCGATGGGCTGGCCCACAGTGGTGGCCTGGCAGTGGGCTCCTCCGGACGGGGCGATGTGGGTCAGGTGCTTGGAGCCCGGTGGGAGGACGTGGTTGACGGCCTGGATGACCGACGCATGGGACATAGAGGCGTGGGCGATGACGGTGGTCTGTTGCGGGGCCTGGGACACCACCACGTGGGTGGAGACGGGTAAAGAGGGAGGGGGCGCCGGGGCGATGGCCTGGGGGGACACCATAACCTGGGGTTGGGAGACGGCATTGGTGAAGGGTGAGACCGTCACAGCGGCAGTAGCAAGCTTGTGGTGATGAATGGCGATGTGCTGCGGTGGTGGTGGAAACGGATGCTGCTGCTGCAGCTGTGCAGGGAGTAGGGAGAGTGTGGGCATGGCCGGCCAGGGATCAGCGGAGATGGGCGAGTGGGGGGGTTTGGAGGCGGAACTGGGGGGTGCCGATGGCATATCGCTGTCGACGTCCTGGTCAAAGTTGTCCTCTCCTTCTGCAAAATGAGACAGAGGGTGAGGCTTAGGAGGAAAATTATAATTCATACACAGTCCTTGCTCTGTAAACAAACATAGTGCTTGGACCGAGCCATAAACAATTCCAGCCAATCATCACCATGCTTCAGGGGCACGGAAGGGAGGCTGTAATTTCATTGGCTGTTGAGCTAAAATATCAACAACCTTTTGCTGGAATTGCTGACAATGTCTTCAAATAGCTCAGCAAAAATTGTGCTTCTGCAAATGTAATGTGTGCCCATGTCTGTTTGTTGGTTTATATACATATATGTGTGTGAGTGTGTGTGCTTGATGTCTGTGCGCTCAGCCTGTCCCCAACCTGAGGCGGTGGAGGTGGAGGCCTGGTCGTCCTCGGGCTGCACGGTCTGGCGGAGCAGGCGGTCGATCTCCAGCGCGTCCATGCTCTGGCTCAGCTCGTTCTTCAGCTCGGCCAGCCGCTGCTGCATGGCGATCTTCTCCCGCGCCAGACGCTCCATCTCGTGCTCGTACTCCTTCTCCTTGCGCTTCAGCGTCTGGGGAGGGAGGACAGACATGGACAGAGACAGAGACAGAGAGGCAGAGGCGTCATTGATCATCTGCTTTACATCAAAACGCTGAGTCAAACAACCTCATATACATGGTGGCGAGGCGCCATTGGAGTGTAATCAACGACCTTTGAGTGTCTATAAATGTTAATGTTCTATACAAATATAACTGCCTCTATCGTATGCACACCTGCAATATGTCTGAGTCAAGTTACGAATCAATATGTGACAAAGATTACATTCATACATATATTATCACAAGACATCACATTTAAGTGCATATACACACATACTTAGAAACAGGTGTATTCCTGATCAGGGTAGAAACACTCTAGAAACTTCTCCTTGGTCATGTGATTACTACTCTTTTATTCTTGCTCATGCTCTTTCCCCTCCCCTAAAACTCCCTGCTTGTTCTTTCTTTCTTTTCATTTCCCAACCCTCGTTCATCATTGACTCCAGTTGTGGCCCTTATAGTTACTTGGAACTGTGCTTTTACAACAGAGGTGGGCGGGTCCTAGCAGGGCTAAACATGCAGCAGCCTCCCGCTTTAAGCCAATCACAGCCTGTGAAAGCCCTGCTGGACTGCCATCATCAGCTGACACGGACGACATTCCCGTAACCGGTTTATGTGGGTGTAAATAGGAAATCACCATGTGCGTGTGATATGTGTGTTTGCGTGTATTTAAGCACACACGTACACATAACAGTGAAAACAAGAACACCAGTGTGGCTTCCACATTCCTGTCACAGCTTGGTTTGTAGGGACCAAGAAAGAGAAAGAGAAAGAGAAAAACAGAGAGACAGAGAGAGACAGACAGAAACAAGAAAAAGAAGAACATGTGATAAGAAAAGCAAACACTTTTTTGAGTCCCCCTTTTCCAAAGATAAGCATTAAAAAAGTTTCACATGAGTGAGGGGGAAAAACAAATAGGTAAAGGGAAAGGACTGGTAAGCAACAGTGGGAAGTCAGTGGGAACAGAGAAAGAGAGAGAGAGAGAGAGAGAACGAAAGAGAGAGTGAGAGAAAGAGAGGGAACAAGGGCCTGCGTAGTCGTGCAGGCAAATGGTTTGCTGACCCACTTTTTTGTCTCGGTCAGCTGACTCTGGATCACCAAAACAGGCAACCAGGCTAAGACTTTTAGTGGCTTGGGAAGGAAGGGATTACACAGCTTTTGGAAAGCGCGTGTGTGTGTGCGCGTGTGTGGTTGTGTGTGTTCTTGTGTATGTGTGTAACGTTGAAATGAGTGTGGACAGACAGGAAGGAAAGGAATGTAAAGGACACATCACCCGGAAGGAGAAGGAATTCCCAACTAGTACAACATAAAGCTGATCAGAGAGCCAAAAAGAGATAGAGTGAGTAAGAGAGAGAGGCAGGGAGGCAGGGAGGAGCAGTAAAGCCATTGGGGTCACGTGGTTAAGGGAAAAGACACGTCCAGAGAGCAAAGCTGTTTACACCCCATCTGTCAGAGCACAGAGCATGTGATGGTGTCCCTACACGCTGCCACAGCAGTTCCCAGTTTCCTCCCCCTTCCTTCCTCCCTCCCTCCCTGCACAACTCTGCCTTAGCGACTGAGAGACTTGCAGCCATTCTGGCTCAACGTGGGCAGCCGAGGAGCTCCCACCCCACTCTGAGAGTGTGCTGCAGTGTCTACAAAGAAAGGAAGGAGGAACGTTAAGAAAGGGTGAGAGATGAAGGGGACTGCCACTGCATGTATTAGAGCCTGGATGTGTAACATTTGCATGAGTGTGAGTGTGTGTGTTATAGTATGTGTGTGAGTGTGTGTAAAAGTATGTGTGTGTGTGTGTGTGTGTTTTATTATATAACATATATGAGAATATAAATATAGCTCAATAGCAGCGTGGGTAGAGGGCAGCTCTGGCATCTGGCCCACTGAGTCTTGATCCAGGATTAGAGAATGAGACCGAGGCTGCTGCTGCTTCTGTCTGGCCAGAGGATCCACCCCAAAGCCCCTCAGACAGCATGGCAGCGATGCATGGGCAGTGCCATGTCATTCCTCACCCTCCCCAGCCCTCTCTAGCCATCTCCCCAGCCCTTTCTAGCCATCTCACCAGCCCTTTCGAGAGATCGCTCCACAAGCAGCTGCATGCACACCAATGACCAGCTGACATAAGGACTGAAGGTCTGGGAAGCTTTCTGTTCTACGAGTCCAGTTGCAAAAAAAGCATGCAACTCAACAGCAATAGAAGGTTACATTTATTCTGTTCTTATGTCCATGTATCGGTGTCATTTATTCAGAGGCATCTGTTGTAATAATGTTGAGGAGTTGGGGACTGAGGGGCTCAAATAGGAAATCATCATCCACCTGAACTGTTTTCTAAAAAGCACATCATAGCTTTCCTTGCAACTTTAACTGTTGACTAAATATCGATGCTAATGCTGATGTTTAAGTTATGTTCATGTCAGACTGTAGCAAAGGACTTTGTTCCTCCATGCAAAGCAAAATTAAGTAAAGCAGAAAATGCAGTGAGGAAGACAAGAGAGATGCTTCTGTGACAAGACTTGACAACACTATGGACAAACTACCCACAAGGCCTTGCTTGAACTGCTATAAGTAGGCAACTTCATTTTTGTCCAATTCATGCCATAAAAATAATAGCATGACAAGTGAAGGGGACAATCCTGGACCGTTCTGCCTTTTATTTGAGAAACCTGAAACTACACTGCAGAATCCCTCAGGGTGTCACCACGGCAACAGCTGGAACCCACCACAGTTACCGTAGCAACTGCACAAGGAAGGAAGCATGCGCCGGTGTGAGAAGGTGTAATAGAATCTAAAGGGGTGGTCTGATTGGATTACACACAGACCTCCAGTGTTTTCCAGTCTAGTGCTCACTGCTTTCTCCAACCCTCCCCCTTTGCCTCTCTCTTTTTCTCTCTCTCTCTCTCTCTCTCTCTCTCTCTCTCTCTCTCTCTCTCTCTCTCTCTCTCTCTCTCTCTCTCTCTCTCTCTCTCTCTCTCTCTCTCTCTCTCTCTCTCTCTCTCTCTCTCTCTCTCTCTCTCTCTCTCTCCCTCCCTCCCTCCCTCTCTCCCTCCCTCCCTCCCTCCCTCCCTCCCTCCCACACACACACACCTTTCCAACCCACCTCCACTGAAACCCGACTCTTGCACTTCTCAGCAGTCGAACACTGCTTTAGATTTCCCTGATGTTCTCTAAATGCTGCTAGATTGCCCTCTATGCATGGGGTTGTCTCTTTTATGATGCCAGGCAATTATAATGATGTCAGGCTATTCCATCAATCGAAGAAATTTGTCCCATGATGTCCCAAACTATCACTGTGTGCCCTAATTTGACTGTAATACAGTTGCATTAGAGGCTAACAACAGCCAATAACAATGGGTTCAATCTGAACATGGCTAAAGTCTCTCCTTACCCTAAACTGTTTAGCACACACTGATTTACAAGGTTGTAGGAAGTGAATGCAAGTAAACGGCAAGTGTGCTGGCCAAGTCTGCTTAGACTTCACTTGGACTAATCACCTAGAAATCTTTTAAGTGCACCCTGTGCGTGCATTTACCCTTTATGCCTTAAACATCAAACATCATTTAATTTCTCCTTGTCAAAGGTTCTGGCAAAGGTAAGTCATTTAACCATGAAACTATGTAAGGGGGTTTAGACCAACAAGTCAACCGCTGGCTCCTCCTCCTTCTTCTGAACCTCTCGGTCAGTGGGTTCATACATTCAAAGGAGGGGGGAAGGGGGCGATGGACTTCCTGTAGGCACGCCATCGACCAGCATCCCCCAACAGTCTCCATGGTTACAGAAAATTGAAAGGACAGGTTAATGTGAAAAGGGGGGAGGGGGTACAGGATGCATACAAACTCAGGAAGGCCTTCTTTCCCAACTCTTATTTTCTTCATCCACCATCTCCAATCTCAAACTGGAGCAAAAACCTGATTTCTTCTTCACACTTCCATTTGCACTCCCTACCCCTCTCTTTCTCTTTTTCTAAACTCTGTCTCTCTCTCTCCATATACATGTGTATATCTCTCTCCCACCGCATCTCTTCCCTTCCCTCATTCCCTGGCCTGTCTCCACCTTCCGCTCTCCCTCCCTTCCCCAGTTTCCAGCAGACGCGTCACTGGGCATGCTCTGTGTAGGGGTGTGCTCTGTCTGGTATGCACGCAGTGTGAGAGTGGAAGGGGGGAGGGGAGGAAGCAGGCCCGGGGTTGGGGCGTGGCCTACACCGTGGAAGGGGTGGGGGGGGGGAGGGTGACGTCACTATGCTCGCGCTCGCCATGTGCTCCCAGCTCACGTGGACTAAGGGCCGCACAGAGACAGACAGAGTGAGGGAGGGGGAGCGGGAGAAATAAAGAAGAGCAAGAGGGAGACAGAGAGAGCAAAGAGCGAAAGAAGGCAGGCGGGAGTAGAGGGAGGGGGGGGGAAGAGAAATCTCGGGCAGCAGAGAGGAGCGGCAAAACGAAAAGCCTGCCTGCAGTTAGCAGAGCAGTGTAAAACAAATTCCACAGGGTTGTAATTGTTCTCAAACACAGATGCCACACCACACTCCCTGAGCGCTTCAAATGAGGGGCAGTTTTTAATGTATTCTGACCAGTGCTGCTTTTGATCTGACCTGACTAATATAAACATGTATTCCTGTTCAAAATGATCACATGAATCAGCTGTTTTATGAAAACTTGCTGCATTAAAAACACAATTTTTTTTCCAATCTGTATAATTATGGTTATGTTGTGCTGTTAGCTAAGTCTACAAATATGTGACAAAATGATATAACATCAGATTGTACTGTCACTGCAGAACAAGTGATGGCAAATACACACTGTAAAATACAAATACCTAGATCACCTCTTCTGAGAAGGTTGGACCAGGCCGTCCAGGCCACAGAAAAACACACCAGCCTGCTAGTTCTGCATGTACGGGGTGTGTGAGAACAAAATAAAAGAGAGGAAGGAAGAAGGAAAGGAAAGAGAACCAAGACAAGAATGAGAGTCACACCTCTTTATGGATCACTTCTGACAAAGTCAACTCTGTTTGCCAGTGAACGTGACTCACTGTCACCTGACTACCCTGACCGGCCTGATCATGCTGGCTTGGCCAAAAACAGGCCCCTGTTTGTCATTTTAACGCAAATGATTTTAAATATTATATAGACAATTTTCTCTGAAACGAACCTGAAGAAAACACTTCCCTACATCAAGTTCAGCCCCATGGCTACCAAATAGTCTGATTAAATTCTCCAAGCAGCTGGCCTTCAAGAAAGCCACAGTGCTACTTACTCCACACAATGACCACAAACACTCAGAGGAGTAGACAAAACAATTCTACATGGCCATACACAAAAGCACTGTGAGAACACCCAGAGAGAAACGTTTCAAAAGATCAACTTTCAGTACTTTCACTTTGCTTGCTCTTTTGTTCCCTTTGCAGTTGCCTTAATAAAGTCATTGCTGCGCTCACACAAAGGCCTCTGTTTCATTTTCTACCAGACGAGCTGGACTGAGCCAAGGCTGCACTGCACTCGCTTACCTGAATGTAACGCAAGGCGCTCCGCAGGACACTGAGGTTGGATGTCTTTTTTTCGTCCACGTTTGGAACGTTCCTTTTCAAGGTCTCAAAGCACTCTTTGAGATGTGCTCGTCTAGTGCAAAGACAGTGTGACAGACAAGGATGAGTAACTGGACGCCTCCAAATTCTCAAACTATCTAGTATACTTGATTTAATGAGACAGTATGCCACAATATGCCACTTTCTGAAGCATGTTTTTTAAATATTTTATAAGCAACTACTGCTGGCATCATCTTCAAATTAATGTTCATGGTGTATGGTCATGTGAAGGACAGATAAGCACACCTGTCGTTCCAACTAGCCACCTAGGCTATGCACTATGCAGTTCTGTGGTCCGGTTCAGACCAGCCCGCAAAAAATGTAAAGAAAAGCTTCCACAGCACCAACTTTGCCAAACAATATCACCAAAAGACCTGAGTAAGCATGCTAGCAAGCCTTTTCAGTGCCAACTGTACTGTTGCTGGTGTTTGTAAGGTTTTTGCATGCCTTTTCAGTAGTTAGATTGCTAGCTTTCGACCAAAACTCCTTACTGCGGCTTTTACATCTTCATCGAGTGTAACCCACTCAAAAACACCATTTCTGCATATGTAGATGGAAAGTAGATTAATATGGGGTACATTTGTACCTACCTGTTTTTTTCCAATTTATTATGTACCTCCCTGGTCCCAGCTCTGCAAACAAAAGAAAGAAATGATAAGATTAATATTTAAACATGCAATTTGCATGCAGTGGCTCATGTGACAGTTAAGACTAAATTAAGATTTAAGTTTAATACAAAATGATGTAGATAATTTCACAGGTATCATGGACTTGTGAAATCTGTGGTTGCCTCACAGATACCATCAAGTGCCTTTTTTACCCAGCATAGGTTGCACTTCCCCGGATTAGCAAACCATAGACCACATTTCTCACAGACTAGACAGACAGTTGTCATTTCATATCTGTGAGTCTCTGAATACATACCATCATATCAGCAATACTTCTTTCTCAATCGCAAAGATCATATCGCAAAGAGTATATGATGATACACAATGACACACATCATATAATATTTCCTGTAAGAATTACTTTGAATGGTATGTTTTTTATATACATATATTTGGTAGTATGTGTTTAATTTTTCTTAAAATATTGGTTGTACACAAAGCAAAATGTGTGACTATTTACACTGATGTCTGTTTAAGTTCTTCCACAATCATGTTCACAACACAATACGGCTTGAATAGAAGACTCCTACAGTTAAACTGCTTTTAAATAATTAAGTGATAAATAAAATTTGATTTTGGTACAAAATATGTTTTGTTCAAGAAACTTCACAACAACAGATTCACGGATATATACGGCCCTCCCGCACTTTACCTATAATCACTTAAGACAATAACAACCCTCACCCGCCAGGTCTCCTCTTCCCGTCCAGGCCCCTCATGTCATCCAGGGTGGCGCCGTTGGGTCGTGGCGTCACCTGGCCCGGATGGGTGTGGGGCTGTGTGAGGGTAGGCTGTGGGATCAGAGTGTGCTGGGGGGCTGTGATGATGGGGCCAGTGTACTGCTGCAGCAGCTGAGCAGGCTGAGTGTGTGGGGGAGGAGGCAGTGTGAGGGCAGGCTGATGGTGTGGTGGCTGTGGCTGTGGCTGTGCCTGCTGCTGCTGCTGCTGCTGCTGCTTAGGACTGTTTCCTGACTGGGGCAAGATGGTGGTCTCTACCTTCACGGCAGCGACCAGGTGCCGCTGGCGAGGGGGCGACCGCCTGTCCTTCCCTCCTTGCGTGGCCGCCGACAACAACGACAAGGGGCTGCTGAGGAGTGGGGCTGTGGGCTGCGGCGACAGAGCTGTAGCCAGAGGTGCCGCCACCGGCATGGTGCCCACTGTGTGAAGGTGGCGGGGTGCCGCCGTCGCAGTGGCAGTGGGCAGAGTCTGGGGCATGGAGTTGGCTGGCACCATGGGGATGGGGATGACTGTGATAGGCATGGGGGCGGTGAGAGAAGGGCCCAGCACAGGCGAGAGGTGCTGTTGCTGGTGCTGGTTCTGGTTCTGGTGCTGGTGCTGATGGTGCCGCTGCGGTTCCACGCCCCAGCTCACATGGTTCACCTGCAAGGACGTGGGCATCAACGACGGGCCCATCTCGGCAGTGCGTCGTTGCTGCTGTTCGGCCTCCCGGGCGGCGATGGCATTCTCCCGTTTCGCCTCCTCCTCTGTGGGATTGCGAAGACAAGAGGAGCTTAAAGGTAATGACTCCACACAACACTAAAAAGGGTAAAGGAACACCGCCCTACACAAATCAATCTCTTCAATATTTAATCACTTAAAAATATTCTTTTGCATACTGAAATTGCAAGGAAATGTATAGATATATGTTTGAGCTGTAAACAGATTTGGGCAAACTAGCCTCAAAGTATACCTTTCCACAAGAACACTTTTCTACAGATGACATTACTAGGTTCACGTCCAGGCCTGACCAAACCAGATGGCACTTTAAAAGGCATCAAGGATAAAGGAGAACCACTTTGCTCATCCCCTCCCTTGCAAAGTCATATCTGCTTAAGGGGTGAAAATGCAAAAAAACTGCAATGCAGACAACGCTTTCTCATCACAGCTCTGGGATACTGGATCAGGGCTTGCCCACTCTCTCTCTGCGGCGCAGTCACTGAGAACACGTTCACCATGCCATAACGACACACTTAACTGCTCCCTTTAACTGTTTGTCAAAAATAATCACGCTAGCCTCGTAAACCAGGACACTGCTCTGAACCACAATTCAGGGGGAAGGGCTACGAGCTCTTCTGGCGAAACAAAAAGCAAACACTGCCACCGTCACATGTCACTAGAGTGCTTCTGGCTTTAAGCAAACAGGCCGAACCGGTCTAGTCAGGGGGAGACTCAGACAGAGGCCAGGGCTGCAGCAGGGTGTATCTGAGTCACCTTAGGGGGGGGTTTGGCTTCTTCACTCATGGTGAATATCCCCCCCCCCCATGTACTCTGCACTTTCTGTCTCTTTAAGAGAGAAGCCCAGGGAAGGCAGCTGGCACAGACCCAGACGCTATAGGGATGACGTCACCCAGGAGCCAGCCGGCCACTGACACTGCGAGACGGTCAGGTTGGGGGGATCTAAGGCCAACAGACTGACAGAAACAACGTCCGCCAGAGTCTGGAGAAGGTGGAGTGTTTGCTTGTCGTGGGAGTTCACTATGCAGAAGTGAGGCCTGCAGAAATGTGTCTCTTTTGCAACAATTATTGTGGAGAAACTCGTAGAATCTAAGTGACGTCACCTGCACATAGTAAGGCATGTACGGTGACAAGTAATGTTGCTGGGGACTCCCATCAGTGTTTCTACGCAACACCCCCTCACACACACAGACACACAATAGCATTTTTGTAAAGGGAAGGGGTTGCACCAAGCACTTGTCATACAACAGCTGTTACTATGAACTTGATGGCATGAGATTTAAGGAACACATTGGATCCCTTATCTGCAATCCCATGCACATAGTCCAGTGGCTGCCTAAACAGCTCTCAAAGAATAACAAAAGGTATTCAGTTAATCCTTCAAAAACACACAGACAAAACCCATAGAAACCCTGACAAACATCAGCTACCACATAAAATGGGGCAAAAGAACAATGACACACCTAACCATCTTTAGCACACAAAAACAACACAATATACATGCACTGAGACACCTTGTGTGGTCAATCCAACAGTTTGATACAAAGAGACAAAGCCATAGAGTAACAAGAATTGTTTTTTATCTTAATGACACAGCACAAATGACTGTAGGTTAACCTGAATTGGTTACAGTCTTAACCTTGAATTGCAACCATAGATATACACACAGTCCTGTATCACACACAGAAATAGGACTGCCAATTATGCCTTTCCCAAGCATGACACACTCAGAAACTAGTCAGTAAATGCAACCATAACTGCTGAGTTTGAGTCAGACCGTAAAGATTGCAATAAACATCATGCAATCCACAGACTGAGCCTATACACATGCCCTAATGTTCCGGTCATGTGACCAAAAAGATACATGTTCTGACAATCATTAAGAGTTCTGCATTGCATTAAGCTTCCGAAGGAGAGAGTTTTATCTTGATTGTGATTTCAAAGTCAGTTACTGTAGCAGCGAAAAAATATATATGTCAATAGGCCAGAGGACAACCCCCTTCCCAGTCAGACAGACAGACAGACAGACAGAGACAGAGACACACACACATACACATACACATACATACACACACAAAACAATACGTATGGGTCTGGACGCTGTGATGACCACCATCACATGAGAGTCCTGAACTTCCTCTGAGGACACCGTCAGGCAACATAGCAGAAAACACACCTTCAGACGAAAGAAGTGGCAAAGTCCATACTGTTTGGAGGCCTAGTAAAAACTTAACCAGCAGTGCTGACTATATGGAGGAGAGGTGGGGAGTAATAGTTAGCTTACTTACAGATAAAACCAATCATGATGCAGGTCTTATTTGTAATCAGGTCACTGGAAAGTCTAGGAGAGTCACTTGATAAGCCCTCTTTGACAAGTTGATCATGTAGTTTAGGGCTGAGGCTCAATTATTTCAGAACTTTGACCACTCCTATACGACTTGCCACAGGTGTCCACCCAGTATCCATACAGACTCTTATTGGTGAGGTAAGCACTGTGGTTGTGGACTAGACAAGTGAAGGCATTTGATAAACAAATTAATATTCATTGTAGTTAATTGTAGTCTACAAATTACACTATAGCAAAACTACAAGTTGATACATTAAAACACCCTCGATATTACAAAGTTGTGACTTTGTAGATACCACAAGGTATTGAGTTAGTTTATGGGACATTCTTTAACGCCCCATAAAAGTTTCCTCTAATAACGGCAAATATTCAGAGAGATCCCCACATTGATCTAAAGGAGGGTTTAGTTGTAGGGAAAAGGGAAGTGGGGCTTTGGCTCTGTTCTTCCAGGCTCTAGTCTGAATATGCACAAAAATGTACATTATATAACTTCTGCATTGAAGAAGGAGGGGGGGGGGGGGGGGCACTGCCCTACTTTTTCCCTCAGTGTGACCTGCGCCAGTCGGTGGGCCGTCTCTGAAGGGGAGGAGGGAGTCTGGCGCGCACGTGGTCGATAAGGGCGGTCTTTATACACGCGGTATTTGGTGGGGGTGTGGATTAAGTGACACGTCACCAGAACATTGAAACAAAAAACCATTGCCAAAATGTAGCGATTATCACGTCTTGTCGATAGGTTACAAAAAGCCAAAGGAGATGCGTACTTGTGGTTAAAGCGTACTTTTAAACATGAAAACGACCAGCCGAAATACAAATTAGCTTCAAATACGACTTATCTTGCCAAGTAGAAGCGGGAAGTAGGCTGGCCTCGAGTGTCATAAGATAGCTGCTCGCCAATATCAGGTCATTATGTAAAAAAGACTGTCGTGCTCTGCCACCGCCCTAAGGTCTTAGGATACTTCGTTCTGCTCGCCAGAAACAATAAGCCTTGACCTTAACGTGCATTGCCTTAGTATGCATTCGCCGGCTTAATTTATTTCCATTCAAATATCGAAATACTGCGTAATCTTGATATCTTTATGCTACAGGGTAGTTAAGGAACACAACAATGACCAGTCAGATTTGTTCTACAAGCTTAATGGGCACTACTGGCGCCATACACCACTATCTGTCACAGAACGAATGTACCACCCACAGCGAAGCGCACATAGTAGCAGACTAAATATAGAGTGGATTTAACCCGGAAACCGAGTTAACGGAATGTTCTACTCGCACACTGCAAGAATTAAATAATGCAAGGAATGGATATTAAATAGAATCAGAGACTGATCCAGAATCAGAGACTGATCCACACAGGCTTTTTTATTCCAAAAACGGCGATATTCATTCTAATGTAGTCAACAACACAAGTTTTTAAACTGTTCCCAGCCATGCTCTGAACTGAATAGTTGCAGAAACATTCAAAGACAAGCGATGACCAACTTCGTGAATGCTATGTAGTTACTGTTACTCTACCAGATAACCCCACCAGCCCGGCTGCCAAGTACCCCCGCCTTACCACGTGTAATCTGTTGTTGCTGGGCTTGCCATTCCAAATACCTGGCGGCTTCCAACAGTGTATCGATGCTCATCTCGCGCCCTGATACCTCACGGTCGCTTTTACAAAATGCGAGCGAGTAAGTAGGTACAGGATCGCTCAATTGTTTGTTCGCAGCCGACGTCGCAATTGATCTGAAGAAAATTCCAAAATGCAGTATCCGGATTACTTTCGTAAATCCTTAGACACACATTGATAGTCATGCAACAAGATGGCGATGTGAGTAACAGCAAACACAACACGACGAAAAGCATACCACTGAAGAGCCGCCCTCTACGCTTCTAACCCACCCTTTTTGGATTAGCCTAACCTACTACAACCATTCAAAATACGGCACGGCGCTCTACAAGGATTAGGAGTGGAAGTAGCACGACTACTTATCTTTAGCAACTCTGATCTTAAACCTCGCTATCAAAAGATAATTTTGTCCAGACTACCACAGAATACTGACTCCTTAATAGATAGACTGATACTTAGTACGTGGTATCTTGTGCACTTCTTGGTTTTATGTAGTTCCTAGATTTCTGTTTTATATGTTATGTGTAGTTGTGTTATAAATGTTTGAATTTAGAATGTATTCATGCTCCCCTCTTTTGTTAAAGTCAATGTGTTATTAGCAATAGGTTTAGTTTGCTTTGTGTATTAGTGTCTTGTCCATCATTGCCCTGCGCGTCATGTCTGTGTAGAACAGGGGTCTCAAACTCAAATTACCAGAGGGCCGATGAGAAGAAGATGTGACACATGTCCTGGAGGATCTATCCAGCTTTCCTGGAGCTGGCTACAATACTTTCCAAGGTGAAGCTGTCTGAGTCTAACCTACTGCCAATGAGAGACCCAGACAAGCCACTGGAATTCTGCACCTACACCAAAGATCACCACCCATCGCCATCTGCTGTGGCTCCGGCTTGTCATGTCCCTTGCTGTTGTGTCACTGCATCAGATGCAGCTCGGACAGATGGCGCTAATTCCAATGCACATCTCCACCCCTACACTGAGAGATATCAGACGTATACACTCAGTCACGCTACTGTCACCACTGGTTCCCGCAAAAAAGCCTTGCTCAAGGGGTTGGGGAAGAGTTTGTGAGGAGAGGCCAATAAGGGCCCCAGGAGCCCCAGCAAATAAAGGTCTTGGAGATGATGGTGGTCTAGCAGTACACTCAAGGTCGCTCTAGCGGCAAGGGTGCTGAGGTGGAGACCTCAGGTCTCTGGTGGTTCAATATGTTCCGGGCATGTTGAACTAGGCAGCTGATGGGGCACCTTGACAGGGAAACAGGGGAGCAGCTGTGGGCTCTGTTTGGACATCCGGTCACAGACCTGTTTGCCTTGAAGCAGAATCACCTGTACCCTTATATTTTAAACTGACTATGCCAAGGATTTGATTTAGAAATTCCAAGACTTGCTAACATTTTATATTATTTTCACAATATCACTGCCTGCCATTGTCTCATATACTCATTACTAGCAGTGGAGAGTCTGAGTAGGGTTGTTACAGGATATACCCACTCATGGAATGCCTTTTGTTCATTCAGAAATAAATACATTATTCAACCAGACTAAACTGTTGTATTAGAGTATAAACTAATCATTCTGAGGTATCAAGTTACATTGTATTTTAATATTTGCCTGTAATACATTACTGTTTAGCACTTGTTGAGTCTACAGTGGTAAATAAATAGGTTTGTGGGGTTATGGTGACCAAACTGACTGCAAAGAACAGGGCCTCGGAATCCATACTCCGGGTTTTAGCAGCAGCTTTTCCCGCAGTGTATTTGCATCTGATTAAAATATGTCGATGCGAGGGAACCAATGGGCGTGGAGAACAACAAGGCATGGTGCCTGTCCACATGGGCACCCGCTAACTCTGAGTCCTGCTTATTTGCATGTGTAGAGCGTGGGCACAGCCCGCTGCCTTTGGACGTGTCAATCACAATGAACAGGCGTCCTCTTGGCCACGCCTAAAAGACGTATTGAACAGAAAACAAAGTAGACTAATCGAGGCCATGCACTTAATTTATGCACAAAGGGAATTATCTATCACTCCCGTAAGACATCATAATACACGTATGATATGAAGCTTTGATTGCTCGCCGGTTAAAGATATGAAGATATGATTGCTCGCCGGTTTCGGAAAACGTAAACCTTTCAGATCGGTGCTGCAGACCGCAGGGCTGTGGGTTCTAAATGAAGTTATAGTAACCTATATATTAACCAGTGTACGTGTCGTCGTGTTTTCTAATCCAAATGTTCAAGCAATTGTAGCCTACTGTTGCGCAACTCAGGGCGCGGTGCGCTATAAGAGGAGGTTGGAGTCAAGTAAGTTCCTTGTTCAGAGCCTGCCCTGCAGGTCCACTTCCGTGTTGGCTAGTCTTCGTTTGACTCGCGAAATGTATCGTATCAATTTATTGCTTCGACTGAAAAACCCAAGTCTCTTGTTAGCCAGTCAGTAGCTGTTTTTAAATATATATTTTTGTTAAACTATAACCTACAGCTCTTTCATAGCAAACACAAAACACTGACCTGGTAGACCTATTGAATATATTCTTTTTGCCTACTATTATACGTCCTTGATTGCCCTGTAGAAACAGATTTCTTAACAATACCGATTAAGTCTTCTGATTTTTTTTTAAACTATGGTGTCTGTCATGTGGATTACAGAAAAGGTTTCAAAGATGTCCAACTAAATCAGATGTCATGCAGGCAAGTGTAGCGTGTGTTGGAGAAAGCGTTACCCTGCCATCGCATATGCCCTGGTCTTCACAGGGGCAGCACGACAGATGCTCTCTCTCTTTCTTTTTCTATGTATCTCTCTTTCGCTTTCTTTCTTTCTCTCTCTTTCTCTTTCTCTCTCTCGATCTCTCTCCCTTGCCCTCTTTCTCTCTCTCTCTCTCTCTCTCTCCCTCTTCCTCTTCCTCTCTCTCTCTCTCTCCCTCTTCCTCTTCCTCTCTCTCTCTCCCCAAACTAGCACAATACGATTATTTTACGTGGAGGGATTAGATTTCCATGAAATAGTTGACACACACATACTCCTACAATTCTGTACTCCTACAATTCTGACTCTCGCTTAAATAACAGCCTCAAACCACATGGGGGGCAGCTGGCGCAGTTGTGTAACATACTGCCTCTCATTCCAGTACAACACCAAGCCTAATAGATTTCCCAGAAGTTGTTTCAGGATGAGTGATAGAGCAGTACTTGAGCTGCAACAGTATGTGTTGTGGATTAGGGGCAGATTGGAGCAGGGGTGCTACTGTAGGCTGCTGTCCTGGGGCATGCACCGAGAGGGGGGATTCTACAGTGCATCAAACATGCAGGTCATGTTACGAGATGTATCAGAGCTAGAGTGGGTATGTGAGTATGAATGGGCGCTTGCATGGTAACATGTCTCTGATTGGACAGTAAAGGGGAAAACCCTGATCTGCCATTACAGTGTCAGAGGGTCTCCTCCAATCAGCATCACAGTCAGGAATGGATGTGCATGTGCGCTCACACACAGACACACTTACGGCTCACACATACACACATGCAACATTCTCATACTAACGTGGGCTGCAGACCCTAGATGCATGCACGCGCAACCCACGTGAACAGTGCAAACACCGTTAGAGGAATGTTTACACTCCCTCTTTCTCACACACTCCACAGCTACTGTCGGGGACGCTGATTAATGGAGCTAAATTAAGCAGACAATCAATCTTCGCATGCATCTCAGACCCAAATACAGATTGGAAGAGCCCCTTCCAGGCCATCACCCATAAAGGTTTCATTTTAATAGTGCATACATCATAAGCAAGTACAAAGGCATCACAATTCTTTGTATTCAGGCTGAGTTTCTTCTCTTCCTGCTCAGCCATGTACAAAGGCCACACAGCATGAACTAGTAAAAGAGTCAGTGGTTGGTGGCATTTCATTTGAATTCAAATTCAGAATTTAGAAAACTGAATAGGCAAACACATAGGGACAAAGTAAAGGTTTTTGCTGAGTGTAAGGAAAGTATATTGGGATTTGTCACAGCTTGAACATCAAAATGTCTGTGCAGCATGAGTACAGAGCAACGAGAACTGGTAGGTCATGACAAATTTAACCAGGAGGACGTGCTCTTGCTTGAGACAGGATGTAAAAACATGGACATGTTCTCTTTTTGCAGTGCATGGTGGTACAGCTTTTGAGTAATGAATCACCTCTTGAGACAGAAAGAAAGTCTGTCCTCGCAAATTGTCATTGAGTGCGGCGTATCTAAGACGTTAGAATGCTCTCTCGGTTATCTGTATGGTTTATGTGTGATGTGTGTCTAACAGGGAGTTTTTCCTTGCCCCTGTTGCCATTGTGCTTGCACTAAGGGGGTCCAGGCTGTGGGCTCTGTAAAGCGCCTTGAGACAATGTATTGTTCTTGCGCATTATACATAAAATTGAATTGAATTAAAGATGTGTTTCTAGCAAGCTGATAGCTAGTAAAGAAATGCCATTGGTGGTTGTTGTGGCTTCAAGTTCGTTCATGTGACGGAACACTGTTAAACCACTGGACACTGAAAACATCATATGGTCCTCAAGGCACTGACTTTAATTGCTGATGGATTATAGTCTTTAATGTATGTGCATTCTGAAAGTATGCATTCAAATTAATTTTGTCCCTCAAAGACGAGATTTCAGACATTTTTGTAAATATATAAAAAAAATTACGGAACAATTTTGTCAGAGCCCTGTCTTGCGCCCAAACCTCTGTGGAGCGATCTGGAAATGGCTGTCCACCAATGGTCCCCATCCAACTGCAGAACATAATGGGTCAAGGTTCTGAGTACATGCATCAACGTGAGATCTCAGTTTTTCCTTTTTAGAACATTTTCAAACATTATAATCCTGCATTTGATTTGTCATTTTGGGGTATTAAGTGTAGATTAGATTAATTAATTGGAGGGGTTGAATGATTTTTAAAATGTAATGTAAATGTTAAAACGTACAGGGGTTGTCACTGACTCTTATAGAGAATCTGTCATCTTTCAGCAATGTCTGGAATTTGCATGTGGGGCAGGAGAACGAGATGGCAACCAACAATCAATTTCCTACATTCTTTTTCTTTTTCTTGTTTGAATGCAAACTGCACATCTTATCAAAACTTTGTTAATGTCTGACTTGATTTATGATCTATGAGGTTTGGAAAGTCATCATGTAAAATCACAAATCTTCCTAATACATTGATTAATGCACTGCATGTACAGAATTAAAGCAGCTGAGTGAAAAATCAATCCATAATTTCATGTTCTTTGTATTGTATTATCTAATGATAAATTGCATATGTTTCAGGGCAGTAGAAATAAAGTCAGAAAAATGGTAAGGAGGAACTTTTTAGGAACAGCATTACAGTTGGAAAGTACATATAAAGAACCTTAAACATGTTGACAAGATGCACTTGTTTTTGCTTATACAACTGGTGTGGTAAGGATGTGAGGGGACAGATCAATCTGGTGCACCACCAGCTTAATTTAATGTTTTCGCTTCATAGAACTTAATGTGCAGTTGAGTTCCCTCTTGTGGCAATGAAAAAGACTTGCATGGTGAAAATTTGCTGCGTGACTGTGCGTATATGAAGTGTTGCATAGTAGACTAGTGGTAAGTCTGGTCCATTCCTGCTTCCTTGTACTTATACTTCCTCTAGCTTGGGCACTTCAAGTTGGAGTTAAATGAGGGCTTATTTGATCCACTTTCCTAGATTTCCTAACAATCGCATATAGAACAACAGTAGAGTGAATTCCTTCTACTATTTTTTTTTTTAGGAAGCCCTGATGACTAGATGACTGCACTTTTCTTTGTTTGTTGTTTAATAGGGTACTCAGTGAAAAAAAATCAGCACATCCTTGTTGGCTAACACATTTATGGATTTAAATTTTGTACCTCCAGAGAGTTTGATCCATAGATTACTTCATTTTTATGTTTTGCCCAGTTTTTTCTTTTTCTCCCCAAAAAGAAGGATTAAGACTTCAGACCATGGCTGGCCACATGTACGATGAATGAGAGAGGGCATCCTATGATGGTCAGTGGTGGGCAAAGCATAGCCAAGAAGCGGGATGGCTCAGGTTGGAGCCTTTCCAGCTAATGCAATGTTTCAACGGAAACCCAGACACGAGTCCTATTGTGTAAACAACCTTTATACAAGCTTAAGTGGTTAAAATGAGTATTCTCCAATCATTGCCTTTACTTGATACATTGACCTAGCTAGACAGTTGAAAGTACTTTGATCCAGCTTGATGAGCTAAGCTGATTGAAATGGTGCAGGTCATTACGAGTATGCAAGCAAATAATTTTCCTCTTTGCAGCATGTGCCTAAATGCTACCAGTAGAGGGCGGTCTTTTATAAGTTTCTGGCCCACTGACCCCACTGTACCAGGACTTCCATGTTGTCTCTTTTAAATGAGATTACTGGCACTACAATACCATGGTAACCAAATTGCTTCGTCAAAATTAGATCCCTGGCACCACAACTGGGATGCAAATTCTGTTGAATGAAAGCATGTTTCGGTTTAGGTTTATAAAGAAGTGAACATAATCAAAGACACAAAAACACACACACAAACAGACCCGTAAGCTCTGTTCTGGCATGGCGTTACCAAAGCTATTAGGAGGTTTACCACTTACTCTTGATCTAACTTATCCATGTTTGTCATTAAACCATGTCCTTGGAATACTCCCAGATCCTGTTAGTCTGTTTACACCTGCATCACAATGGTACAGTGCAATATAACACAGGTCTGACCTTCCCTCATCTCTCAGAGCTGACCCTCTCAGCCCACTAAGGTCAGTGACCAAAGCACACTTCCAACAGTAAAGGCTTAGGTAGGAGTGATGCACAGGATCAGTGCAACAAAACAAACATCACAAGGAGAGCCTTCTTGCCTCAGTTTTGCAGGATTTCTTTAAACTCTGAATGTAAATAATACAAAGCATCTCTGAGTGCATACATGCATATCTGAAGTGTTAACAGGAGGGAAAATGCAAGCTGGTTAAAAAGGTGAGAAGTCAATGATGCTGAGAGGCATGCGTGTTTGAGTGTGTGTGTGTGTGTGTGTGTGTGTGTGTGTGTGTGTGTGTGTGTGTGTGTGTGTGTGTGTGTGTGTGTGTGGGTGTAAGAGTTGAAGGCAGATCACATTGTAAGTACAAATGTGGGTCAATTTTTCTGCCCCACTGCTTCCTTGACTATCTACTACACCCATCACCAACACGTTTCTGCAGAGCAGGTGTACACAGTCTCCCATCCTCCTCATGTAAACATCTCCATCCATCCAATTATAACTAATGCCTGTCCTAATCTGGACATCTCTGCCATCTTCTCTCACCACTGCTCTCTCTCTCTCTAACAAACAATTGAATCATCATCTTTTGTTCCCGGACTCCCTCATCATCTGATATTCTTGTCTGTTTGCTCCCCTTGGTCAAGCAGTGTGGCTTTAACAGACTCACGACAAATGTCTGCACCGCCCTGGCGACTGTTGCCAGGATACGGAGGAGTGGGGGGACAGGAGCAGCTCTGAGTGTGTGTGTGGGCTGGGCGTAGGTCTGGTTGGGAGCAGAAGGGATGCATTATTAAAGAGAGGCCCTGAGCCCCCGTCTGCCTTCTGCAGGTGGGATCGAAGGAGCATGTGTCTTACAGAGACGTGATAAAGAGTCAGGCTGACGTCCACGTACTAGAGATATTAAAAAAACAGCACAGGAAATTATTTATAGAGTTGAAACTGCTTGGAAGTTACAAGTTATAAGTCTTCATTGGAGAAAAATCCATCCTTTCATTTCATGTTTCATTTTTAATAAAGGAGGTTTAGGGGGAGGGGTAATGAGCATCTATGTGCTCAAGAACCATTTGGAACTGGAGACTGGCAGAGACTTCAGAGTGTGTGGATGGGATTCGTATTTATTTCAGTAAGGTTAAGTCTACATGCCTTCTTCCACAGAGCTGGTCGAAACAGGTGTGAGCAACAGAGCATTTTTGCAGCATCACTGCAGTGGGCTCCATTTCCATGGGAACCATCCCCCGTCATCCGTCGCTATGATACAGTCCTTATGATGGGGGTGTTGAGAGGTCTGACGGTGTCATCCATTGCAGGAAGCACCATTTCAGGCAGGTGGGGGTGTGGGGGGGGGAGGTGGGGGGGAGGGTGGCAGGGCACCATCTGTCATTTCAGCATCCTGTGAGGGATAAGACTGGCAGAGGCTGAGCGCGGGTCCCCTCGGGCCAAGCAAAGGGTGGCTGTTACACTAATGCTTCAGATGGGATGATGAATTCCTGTTTTTCTAGTTTCTATGACAAAAATAATGAGGGTAGCCCATTAGGTAAACATATAAAAAAAAAAAAAAAAAAACAACCCAAACACAATCTGGGCAAAAGGTGCACAGGCAAATGCTACACTGCAAGCAAACATCCAAGATGATTTGTGTGATTTAGTGGTAAGCCGGTCATGTCATCTCAAATAGGCTTTCAGCATGTGAAATAAGGTTGCACTCTCAATCTTGCCCTCTCTTGGCAAATGACAGCATGGCTTAGGGCGTCCCAGGGGAGATGACACTGTCCTAGCCCCTTCCTCTTATGCTCTGCATATTTCATACTCCCCTGCCCCAATTACAGTCTCTGTGCTCAGACTACAGCATGGTCTGTCCACTGTGGCATTCAACCAAGTGCCCCCCCCCCCCCAAATAAAGTGCTGGTTTGGTGAGCCCTTCCTGGCTGCTCTACATAACTGTCTACCTGGCCCACATATCCATCTGTTAGTCATTATTAGAAGTAACTTTTTTTTTTTTCATTAGGTGAAATCGATCAATCTCCTGTTGCTGAAAAAAAAAAAAAAAGTGTAGATCGTGAGGCTGTACAACTGACCGTATCAGTATCTGCACTGTTGATAAATGATAATGCATTGTTGGCAAATGATACCACAGACAGGTCTCATGTATTTACACATCTTTATTATTTTTAATTATGTTGCAAACAATGACATCCAGATATATCGGTACACAATTTTACCGTGTGCATGTGTGTGCCTGTGTCAGTGTGTGTGTGTGTGTGTCTGTTTGTGTGACTGAGTGAGGGAATGTGTGTGCTTGAGTCGGTGTGTGTGTGTGTGTGTGTGTGTGAGAGAGTGTGTGTGTGTGTGTGGGTATATATATTTATATATATATATATATATATATATGAGTGAATGAGTGAACAGTGAGATCACAAAAGCAGAGTAAAATCCTGTTAAGTCAGACGGCCCTCAGTATACAAGGCAGAGAGAAAAAGACAGATGAACATTTCAGCGGTCTCCAGGCCACCACGCCCTGGCTGGCCAGGTCACACAGTTATCTACGTACAGAACGACGGGATTGGTTACGTCCTTTCAGCTTCTAGCTTCCTTCTCCTGAAAAGTGTATTAGGGAGATGATTTGCCACCCCTCTCCCTTATTCACCTCCTAAACTATTCTTCTTCCCCTGTCATTTTCAGCTTCTTATTTCTTCCCACAATTATCCTCTTGAAAGAAAGGAAGTGCTTTTCCTATAGTCGTGTATATAGCTTGCACAAACATACATACATACATACATACATACATACATACATACATACATACAAAAACGGAGCTCTTGAGACGCACAGAGCAGCCTATTACTTATTGCACATATTGATCTACCTGGGTGGGCTTTCTCTCTAGACGTTACAGTTTTGTCAGTTTAGACAAATGCAAAACATACAAACACACACGCAGAGACACACACACACACACACACACACGCAGACAAACATGGAAACATAAAAAAAAAAAAAAAAGAAAGGACACAGACTTTTGTATGAGACACACTCCGAGCTGAGAGAAAAGCCTGACAAGATAGCTCATTCAGTGCAACGACACTTGAGCCGTACCACTGAACAGGTCAAAAGCTTTCTTTAGATGGGTGATGCGCGCATGCACACACACGCGCACACACACACGCACACACACACTCCAGCGCAGCAGCTGACAGGTTCATGTACAGATACACAGGCAGATGACAAAAGCAGAGAAGCAGCAGAATGGATTGGTATCGCAAGCGAGAATATTCTAGAAAGCACCCAAATTCCCTCCCCCCCAACCAGCCCCCCCCCCACACTCCCCATTCAAGCAGATGGTTCTGTGAAATGGTCTTTGTACACTCAGTCACTGTGATGACTGTTCAAGAACCCCCTTGGTGGACTAGCTTCTGTACTAGTCTAGAAGGCCTGTGGGCATTTGAATGAAGGAACACACTGCTGGGCAGTTGGGAGAGGGGACAAGACAGGAAAACGGCCCAATCTGTTAGTGCTGGGACAGGTGAACTTCTCAGTCTCATCTACGGTGGAAGAGTAGGTCTCTTTCATTGGTAAAGAGCCAGCTCACCTACAGAAATGTCAATGCTTCTCTTGCGTTTCGGGTGCGGGAGAAGTAGCTTGAGCCGACTACCTCAGGACTAGACACTGTGAATGTGGAAGTACTGGCTGTCTGTAGAAGTGCATGCCACGAGGAAGGGACTGAGCACTGGTCAGTTTGCCCCTCTGCAGAGGAGGCCATGGCAGGGGTCAAACATACTTCCATCATTTAGAAAAAACAAAACAAAATCAACATTTGGAAAATGTTTAAGTTACTTTTTTTTTTTTTTTTAGGTTTAAACGCCTCTGAACTGCATATGGTTCTCATGTGCTCATTGAGGGGAGGCGAGATGTCGAGGAGTTCCTGTCTCACAACCGGAGAAGTGGAACCGTGGATCTGAGATCCCTCTCAAACTTGTGATCAGGGTTGTCCCCAAGCAACAGATTGACAGGGAAGTCCATGACATGACTTATAAACGCCTTGACTAACTGGATTGGGAAAGAAAATCAGCCTTTACGTAGAGGAAAGAGTATGCACTGGATGTCAGCCACATTCACCTGCTTGTTAAGGACTCCAGGCTGACCTGAGATTTAAAATACAAACACACAGGGGTTTCCATTATACTTCAATGTAGGTTTAAAACAAGTTCCTCTGTGCAAAGCAATGGCAACACGCGGGGTAGATTAAGTTGAGGGAGAAAAAAATGCACTATGTTGTCTTAAAATCCACCTCTGGCCCTCTCCTTCTCTGTCTCTCTCCCTTAGGCACTGACAGTGTACGAACTGCGGCAGCAAGAGATACATGCAAGAGCAGGAAAATGAGAGAAAAGAGGGGAACAAAAAAAAAAAAAGAGAGAGAGAAAGACAGAAAAGTTTGGTTTAGTAGTGGCCTGTGTTTCAGGTCCCTGGACTGCACTCGTCTCTTGCGATGTGTCTCCTTGTCCAGGGTTCAGAACATCAGGCCATGTGTTTAACTCTACCATACTTCTACACAATGGCAATGCAAATTTACAGTGGACAAGTTTGGGATTTACCATGCAAGAATACTTTTTTTTTTCCTTCTCGTGTGTGTGCCATGTGTATAACATTTAATAAGCTCAGTTCTACACCCAGAATAATTTACATAGGAGGACGCTAGTTATGTCGACAGCTCGGATAAAGGGGGGTGTGGTAACCACGGTGATGAGTGCTTCCTGGAGGATGAGTGACTTGGAGGGGGTGGGCAGACGGGAAAGGAGCGGAGTCTGGTCAATAGGATCAGCGGCATTCCCAGACTTTGACTGTTTGATCTACGCTTCCGGTCACCACATAGGGAGACGTCTTATGGAAATCTGTGAAGGGGGAAAACAAAGACAACACAAATTAGTTTACTTTTTCATATTATGTAAAGATCACAAAACAAACAGCAGCATTTGACTTCCAACATAAATATAATACGCAGACATTTCCATACTACGACTTCCATGAACATTTAATGTAAGCGTCCCTGAAACTGCCTTCACAAGGAATGGCTTTACTCACTATCAACCTACGTCTGATCTTCCAAGCTACACGCTTGAGAAGTGAGTCACAGCTGCTGCACACATGCTTGAACCAACAAGATGAGTTGCTTCTAAGCAACGTCTGGCGACTCACCCAGAGAGGTCACAAAGTGTTCATGGGCAGACAGGGTCTTGGTGCAGCGCTTGTTCTTGTAGTCCCAAATGCGCAACGTCTTGTCGTCGGCACAGCTCACGATGAACTTCCCGCCGGGGTGGAACATGAGGCCGCGCACCCAGTTATCATGGCCAACCTGAGACGGGACAAGGGTGGGAGTGAGAGCGAGTTCAGAGCGTGGAGTCAGGGATATGGACACTGGAGCACGTACACGTAGCAATACGGCTAGAGGGTTCAAATAATGACACCCTTTTCTAGACATAAAAAGGTGCAGTCCTCAATCCCGGTGAAAGACTGTTGATATTTCAACACCAATGAAACCAATGAAATACAATTTTTTTTACAGTGCTTCTGAAGCAATGTTGTTGATTGGATGGAAAACGTGTTGTGAGCCAGGACTGCATAGAAACACCAGAGGCCTTTTTTTAAACGCAAACACTGAACGGACAGCTAGAGGACCGCGAGGAGAAATTATGTGATTTTGACAAAAGGTGTATTGGATCAGAATCATGGACTGCTCCTTTAAGTTGGTGTACCTTACTTCTAAAGCACTGAAAGGTAGCAGATGAAACGAAATACCGAGCTAGTGAACCTGCCTTTTAAACAGTGGCTGTGGTGAGGACGTAGAGGCAGCACACTTACCAGTGTCATAAGGCACATGCCTATACTGACGTCCCACATCTTGATAGTCTTGTCTCTGGAGCCAGACAGCAGGAATGGCCCAGGCTTGCCACTCTTCTTGTTCTGCCACGCATCAGAGAATCAGGTTAGGCTGGCATAACATAAGGTTTGAGCATCCTCTATGATGACAGCAATTAAGAGGACTGTTTTTACATGCAAGGGTGTGAGAGCAAGGGTCTTGACACCCAAACACACACTCACAGTATGCGCGTGCATATGCAAAGCCACATTTTGTCTCAGTCACGCTGTCACACACACACACACGCACGCACGCACGCACGCACGCACGAACACACCTCTGAGCCAGTGGCCTCCAGGATGGTGGGGTGTGCGCTCTCCGGTGCCCAGGAGATGCACTCCACCACGTGCTCGTGCTCCCGCAGCTCCGCCTTGCACTCTTTGGTGGCCACCACCCACACGCGCACCGTCTGGTCGTTGGAGCAGCTGGCGATCAGCGTGCCGTCCTGGTTGGGCCGCACCATGCGCACCCACTCCCTGTGGCCCGTGAACGTCTTCACACAGTAGCTAGAAGCCAGGGGAGGGAAAAGGAAAATGAACTGCTTTGCGTGTTACAAATGTGCCAAATCATAAATCATAAATTTCCATTTCACATACATCATTGACATATGAGCAACCTCCTTCTGAGATAAATACAGCATGTATGGCGAGAGGATGAGAGCCTGTGGGTGCTTGGAGAACCCAGTCTCATGACTGAACACTCTTTAGACAAAAACAAGCTCTGCCCTCTGGTCAAAACAATGCCTCCAGTTCAGCTGGGGTCAGAACGAATGCAAGCAAGCGATTGTCTTAGCGGGAGGGAGAGAAACATCCTCATGAATGTGTAGTGTGTTTGAGGCATAAGATCACAGGACAGCCAAAGGAATGTACTGCGTTTTTTCTAGCAGGTTTTGACCCAATTGACATGTAGTCCATAAATGTTCTTCAATGCTCACTCACAAGACTGTAGAGATTTGTCAAGTGAACATCCTTTTCATTTTTTTTTTTAGATTTAATAACCCAGACTTTCTTTATTAATACGTACCCAGTGGCCACCTCCCACATCTTCATGGTCTTGTCTCTGGATGCAGAGATTATGTGATCACCATTGGGCATGATGGCGACTGACGACACGTTGTGGTCATGGCCTGCAAGAGATACAGAGGAATCAGCGCCTGCACAGAATGGCTAATTCTCAGAGGGGTGAGGGTGTGTGTGTGTGTGTGTTGGGGGGGGGTTAAATCTAATTTGTTTACCATCTACAGCCATTAACAGCTGTTAGATGTTTGCACAGGCTCTGAGAAATGCTGACTCAACATGAGCGTCCCCAGTATACCCAGGCAGATATTATGTCAAAGCCGTCCTGTTTGGATAATGCATAGAACTTGTATTGCCACAGGAACACAAAAACACACACGCTATCGGGAGTGATCCGCCATTATTGTTATGCAGGAACACTGTGCCTAGCCTCGATGGGTGGGGAAGGTTTGGGGGCGGCACGACTGTCACCTAATCAGGGGGGGGATAATTAAGGGCGGCTGGTCGGAGGCACTAATCCACCCAAACAAGCCGACCCCCTGGGAAGGCAGTCTGATGGCTGTGTGGACACACAAGGCCACCGGAGGGGATAGAGGCGACGAGAGGTACTGTGAGGTCTAAGCTGCAGAGATAGAATCCATGTGACCAAAAGGGAAGCCTTGTAATTGCTTTACATATCCAAACCGCTGACACACAACTGTAGTATTTCACACACAAAAACATGCGTACAAAATAGCTTTGCCATTACACACCAAAACAAAACTTGCAACAGGGTTAAGCGGTTCAAGCAGTGAGGCGGTGGAGAGCCATGACCCTGAGGACCCCGCCAGGCCGATTACCTTCTGGCCCAAACAGAGTTGTTAGATTAATCCAAGCTGGGTTAATCGTGCAATCAGTAGGGTCCAGATAAACAGTAACACAGTCAGGAGCAGTTTCGCTCTGTCTCTCAGACAGTCAGTGGGAGTTGCAGCCAATTGTTTGCAATGCCCCTTGGAATCATAAACAACTCTTAAGTTCACGGTCAGAATTATCTTCAAAGATTACAGAGCAGGGGAACCATTTGCATGAAGGTGGTTAATAGGGTTAATAGTAAGTATGTCAACACGGATGGTTCTTTATTGTATTACAATATGGCTTCACTTTACAATCCCTTATCCCCATAACTGCCTAAATATTCATGCATGTTATGAACAATCCAGTGAGCAATGGCGCCTCACCATGCATGGTCCTGATGCACTCGAAGCCCTGGAAGTCCCAGAGCTTGATGGTCATGTCTGCGGAGCACGAGGCCAGTAGCTTTCCCGATTGGTCGAAGGAGATGTCCTGCACAGAATCTGTGTGGCCTTTCAGGGTGCGCTCAAAGTCTCCTGCCTCATAGTCCCAAACCTTCACAGACACAGAGAAACAGACACAGAGGGAAGGAGAAGTTCAAGACAGCTGTAAATAAAACACTTTAAGTAGACACTAGGATATCATGAGAATGAAACAATATGTAGCATCACTGAATACATTTGGAGCCCCAACATCATCAGGCTAAATGATGACAGAAAAAACAGAGCTGATCACAGCCCAGGCCATATTGAAGCCCTTGTAACAGCAGTGTACACAACACATGCATCAATCACGATTCTCAAACAACTCATAGATGCAGGCAAAGGGGAGGGGTTTTGGGGGGATGGGAAAGGGCTGTGGGCTGTATGATGTATGCTGTGAGCATTCACACATTCAAGAGTATCAGCAGCCTCCTGCCATCGACTGAGTGACAGGGTATTAAACTTGTAAAAGGTCAGACGAGTTCACACATGAATTGCTGGTCAGATCAGTGTGAAATGTCAGCGACTGACTTCAGTGAGAGGCAATTGCAGAGAGTCTGACAGTACAGCTTCCCGGTCAGTCCAGAGAGACCCAGTGTTAAAAAGCATGTGAAAACCTATTCAAAATAGATGGGGGTGGGGTGGGGGGGCTTTGTCTGGATCAATACATGTGCAGAGGGGGACAGATGAAAAGCCAATAGACCCAATTTGAATTGGCAGCAAACACATTTTGAGTCAGGGCTGGAAAACCAGTATTTTCTATCCAACATTGCCAGCAGGAAATTTAATACAGCCTGGGTAACAATGAATACTACAAGTATCCACATACTTCCACTCGGCTTTTTAGGATTCATGCCCTTTTCTGGTTTTAAATGATAACCAGAGCCAAACTTGGCTCCCTCTATCAGACCACCTGCTGCCATGAAATACACAGTAACCATGGAAACCAACACACTAGGATCAACATTGACCTTTTCTTTATGAAGAAAGGTGTTGGAACACATGAACATGTGAAAGCAAAGAGAGAGGGAGAGGCTAACAAGGGGAGGAGAGCGGGAGGAAAGGGAGGCGGGGAGCTTGGCCGCATCAAGCTGAAAGCAGTGCCAGGCCTTTGTTGCCCCTGGAAACCACAGCATCACCAGCTCTCCATGGAGACAGTGAGTGACTCAGCAGAAAAGAGGACAGCGCATGTCTCCTCCTCTTCCTCCTGCAGTTACACCACCCGCTGCTTTTTCAGTGGACAGCCAGGAGAAATGTATTTGCTGGCTCCACAGCAAAAGAATGGCATCAGTAAAATGTGATGCAAAAGAGAACGTATGATATACAGTATGATCTCTCCATAAGAGCAGAGTCAACCTCACCAATGAGCGAGAGGTAAAACCAAACACACATGCTCTGGGTGCTTCATACCCTCTCTGATGAGATCTGCTTAGATGCTAAATCTACAATAGGCTACTAAGGGCCCTAGAGGTACTCGTAATAATTTAGACAGATTTATGAGTCAACCCTGACTCTATACAACTTCATTCAGATGCACACATACATACATAATGAACAGAGAGATCCTTGCTTTTTCCTGTTGGACATAAAAACATGCACAGAGGCGCACACACACACGCACCTTAATAGTGGCATCTTCTGAGGCGGACACCATGACACTGAAGAGTGGGTGGAATATTACGCGTGTGACGGGGCTCCTGTGGCCACTCAGGGCGTACTTCTCCGGGGGCCGAGGGATCCACTCTTTGGGGTCCCTCTTCTGTGCGATGGGACCTCCAAGGGTGATCTCTTCCTTTGCCTCGCTCAGCTTGGACTCCAGTTCCATAACCTGAAACATGCTACCAGGGCTCAGAATCTACCAAGGGCTGTAACTGCATGGTAACATGTTGTTAATGGGCCTATACCATCATGTGTACCTTAATACATCTGAAGCTAGAGCCAATACCTTGTTGGCATTCTCATTCATTCACAGATACCTAGACATGGGTAACTGTCACACCATGGGTAGCCCTCAACATAAGGCCCAAAGTACATGCTTGTACCTGCACATCTTTTGTTTACATAAAAGGCTTGATTGCATAACATAACATACCATTCACACAGCCTCAGTAAGAGCTAAACACTAGCCGTTTTTCAGTATGAACAGCGCTCAACAGTCCCAGTGCTCAACATGTTTTAAGTTAAGCTTTAGAGGAAATGTTAAGCTGTGAGGAGACACATATTTTGCAGGCCATGTGTACACAGGATCATGAAAAGGAGCAAAGTTGTGTATTTCTTTACCAGGATAACCATCAGGCATGAATAGTTTCATTTGTATTGGAAAGGACAACATACTTTCTTTTGTAATCTGATGACTGAGGTCCATTTCTTTTCCAAAAGGCCTGCATATTTCTTATCTAATTCTTCATTCTGGGAAAGGGAGAAGATGAGAAAGACATTTGTTACTCATATTACTACCATTTACTGTAACCACTATGAAGATGGGTTTAACGGCTACAGTAAATGTAAACAAATAGGCCAGACTACTTTAAGGCTCATATTACATTCACAGAATTACCACAATGCTACATTTATTTTGAGAGAAGACATCTAAATCATTGTATTCTAGGATAAATGCAATTTTAAATGGCCAGTGCGTTAGGCACCATCGTACGACATCTGCTGCTAGTACCCCATAGATTTTTTTTTACTAACATGCATGCCACAAAAATATTTTTTTCTTACCATATCTAGCTCCGCCTCTTTCTTAAAAGAAGAGTATGCTTCTTCATGGCCGTTAGAGCGGAGGTAATCAGCTATTGCTCGATTTCTGGAAAACAAAAATGGAAAGAGGGTGAGATTGGAGTGCTACTCAGCAATGGTGTAGTGGTGTTGTGTAGTATTCACTTTAGTTATCTGTTAACAGACATCAGGCCACATGCCTCAAAAGTGGGTACACACTGAAATTGTGCTGAGCACTTTTCTACATTTATTAAAGCGCAAAATGGAGTCTGATCTCAGTAAGACTTCATTGTCAATATATCCATTTGTCCTTCTCTTTATTTCGTATATCAGTCATAATTTAACCTCGAACACAGATGTGACCACATGGCAGCTGAATCCCCTAGGCAAGCCTTTTGTGGGAAGGTTTACGTGGAAGGTGTAGACTCTTTCGTTTGTAGGCGTTTCGACCCATATAAGGATAACTGTTGGACCGATCGTTTACTGAATTAATGCGCACATGATTTTACACCGACTCCCTCATGTTCAGATTTATGAAAAGAAAGGGCGTACATTTTGTGGGAGTGTACAGCCTACATGGTCCTACGGCAAGTTGTACACAGAAGCTGATACATTTGGCCCATCAGCTCACACGGTTTAGATTAAAACATGGAAATACTTTCTGTAGGTCACTGAGGACAGGCCCATGAAATTGAGCAGGGACATAATTTCTTGCCCTACACAGAGAAGTGCAACCTGCTCCAAAACCAGCTAAGCTTTCAGGTCCTGCGCAAACAGAAACGTTTCCAGGTGCAGCGTGATATCTGTGAGATAAAGTTGATTTGGACCGATAGCCTGAGGGCATATCTAATGCAACTCTCCCTCTGCCCTGACACTACAGAGATCAAAAGGTGCGATGGGGGGAATGAGGGCAGCCAAGCGAGAAATGAAATAATAATAATAATACCTTTTATTTATATCGCGCTTTATCAATGACTCAAAGCGCACAGTCATACCAGTGACGGAGAGCGAGGGAACCAAGCCCATACTTATTCTCTCGCTGACATACTCACTCTCTCTATCACACGCACACGCACTCACATACTTTGGGCTTGGCAGTCCCCCCCTCCGACCACCAACATTCATTCTAACAATCAGTCTTACAAGCATACGATGCATGTCTTTATGATGGTGGGGGAAACCGGAGTACCCGGAGTAAACCCACGCAGTCATGGGGAGAACATGCAAACTCCGCACAGAAAGGACCTGGAAGGAACGGGATACAAACCCCAGAAACAACCAGGATTCGAACCCACGCCCTCAGGGCCTTCTTGCTGTGCTCATTCACATGCTCATTCACTGCCAATCAAACCAAAGCACGAAACGATTTCGCCGTAAGCACTTCCCGGACGGACGGGAGCTGTGTGAGGGCTGTGGTAAACCACTAAAACTGATAAAGTCTGGTGAAAACTGGACACCAAGAACATATTTTTTAATGTGCCTGTTGATCTGGGGGGACAATTGCATATTCATGAAAACCTGACATTTTCTTGAAGAGCCCTACACAAATAAACCTTAATGCATAATAACATGCAAACAACACCAAGCTTTTTAATGGTGATAACTCGAATCCCCATCCCTCACACACAAACACTTTGGGAAAACATGAACTAGGAAAGAAGGCCATTTAAAGAGGGGACATGGATTTCGATTGATGCTGATGGCCATAATATTGTCTCCATGGAAACCAGTCGCGGCATGGAGCGAATACACGTCAATACAGAACAAGTGACATAATCCACAACATTACATAAACATAGTAGTTCCGTCATACACACAAACCATGTATTGAAGTAAAGAGGGACCTAAATGTTTGGTGACTGCTAACCTACTGTGCTGCACAGACAAATCCAACTCTAAATTTCAGTCTTACATCAATCACATTTAAAGCACAAGAGACTTGTTGTCCATTCCTGATGAGATATACCTGATGTGAGAGAGAGAGAGAGAGACACACACACACACACCTCATCTCATCTCCTTGTCCAGTGATTCAGCGTTACACAAACACGCCCCATGTCTTCTCTCTGAGTGTGGTGAATATTTCATGAGCTCATTGCAGAACTAAATTTAGGCCCTTGCCATCAGCACATGACAGAACCCCTCATTTACCCTATGGTTCTCTGGCTTTGATTTACAGAAGCTCTACAGGGCTGTGGGGAGTTATATGCTATACGTATACAGAGAGATTTAAGGATTCTGTAAGTTAGCTCAAGCTGCTGTGAAACAGTATAACCATATGTTCACGTCTGGCAAGTACTATTACGCACAACGTACGAGGGTCTATTTCGGGAAAGACACAACATAAATAAATAATTAATAGGCTTTTAAAAAAAGCAACATGCTGGCGAGGATGAAAAAAAAAAGTTCAAGTGAAGCAAAACCCTGAAGAAACCGGGGATGAGTAGCTGCCTAAACTCCATTTTAGGACGCATTTCACCCAAGAAGTGGGGAGAACATTTTGGTCACTCAGTGACAACTTCCAGGTTGTTTTTTAAGGATGTCTGTGTCAATCCCATAATGCTTTGTTTGCAGGACAAACTCTCCAACTGTGCCATGATGACACAACCATGCTGCGAATTGACATTTTTTAATGGTGAGCCGTGGCATTATGTCATCCTGTCTAATGTTCCAGGGCACAATACAGCTCGACAGGACGGGGTTCTCGAGCTGTACTCACATTCAATTTTGGGGTTTCAAACACTATGCCTATTTCTTATGTTGTGGTCCTTATTCAGCAATAACACTGAGGAATTGAATAATGATACATAAAGATACAGTCATGATGGACATGCAACAACTGAGGACATTAAAGTGCTTGAACAATTATGAGTAAGTACGATTATGAGTCACTACACTTCCCAAGGTTAGTGTATGTGTGTATGTGCAAGTTAATTAACACTTACAGTTCGTCACGTTGTCTCTGCGACAGCACCATGGTGGCTGCAGGGTTGGGGTGCTGCCTCTGCTGCAGCCGTTTGTTGCAGGGTGTGTGTGTGTGTGTGTGTGTGTGTGTGTGCACGTGTGTGTTTGCCACTACACGGCACTCAGCTCAGCTCCTTTCAGGAGTGTGTGTGTGGGTGTTTGTGTTGGAATGTCCCGCTCGTTCTCTAGTGTGGAGGCCGAGATGTACAGAAGCCAGCACTGGCGACACACTCCTAGGAGAGGTATGGTTTATGGAAAGTCCCCAAGTGTTGAGACCAAGTGATGCTCGCAGGTGACTGGGGCCAAGATTCAACAGAAGGATCTTCCTTTCATCTGGAGAGACAGGCAGAGAGAAAGAGAGAGGAGTTTAGTTTCTAACAATAGTTTGTCCTGTCAGGCATATTCCCAAATACTACACATTGGAACACTGGAAGACCAGCTTACATTTCCACCACAGCATAACATGTTGATTTGCATTCACTTCCTAGACACAGGCAAAACAAAAAGAAAAAAAGAAAAAAAAACACAAAAAAGGTTCCCAGTGATTATCTTACACCCACCATTCACTTTCTTGACAACACTATGCGTACAAAACAATCATTCCCTTAAATTCTGATCCATACTACCAAAATCTGAGTAAACAAGGCGTGGTCCTCCTTGCACCAATGTACACCAACAACATCCCGCAAAGCCTCCAGACTGGTGATACCTGGGGCGACAATAGGCTTAAGGTTCTTAGCCCCTCAGAGTTGGGTGGGTGGGGGTGGAGGGGGTGCGATCTGGTGAAGGGATTACTAATCCCTGGGGCAAAGGGAAGAACCCTTAGCAGAAGACCAAATGGCCTATCCCCTCAATCAATCAACCAACCAACCACACACAGTTAAAACCGTAATCTGGACAATCTGCCAACACAAATAACACTATGCAGGTGAAATGAAGAGAGAAAGATATTGTCAGTGCTACTAAACCTGGTATTAGGACTGTTATAGTCTCAAAAAAAGAGGTACTTCTTATTTAAAAAAATAAATAATGTGATATCATGTACTTAGACTTCGTTACACAATCCATATGAATCTTGGTTAGTGGGTTGGTTGGTTGTAGCCTCGTAGGCTAATACATAATAGAAGGTTTGTGTCCCTAGGTGTGCATTTCTCTTGATGCTAGCACCCCCTTAAGTGGGGTAGGGGAAAAGCACTTTTGGGGCAATAGTTTGAAAACTGTTTTTCCAGAAATTAGGACATTTTCACGGCAAGATGGCCCCTAGGTAGGAGGTTCGTTACCCTAGCTCATTACTATTCAATTCTGGAGTGGCGCCCCATAGTGATTTATGTTCAAAGCAATAGTTGCATGGGCGCATCCCAAATTTCGTTCATAGAGTGTAAGCTACTGACTAAATTCCATATATCTAGATCCGCTACATTTGCACGAATCCACTACATTTTCATTTGACACGTTTGCTAAAATGGCTGCCAACAGCCAATCAAAATTCAGCAACCAATAGGCTACATTCCTGTGTGAAAAGACAATTATATCTAACCTTTGTGGGTTCATGCCATGGCATATTACGCTACTTGAGGCCGTTTGCACATACTGCTTGGGCCCCGATGAACGCTGCTTTCGGCTATATTTTAACTTATTATTATGACTAGTGCAGTGCCCGTAGGAATTATGCATTCTGTAGTGTAAGCAGACGTAGGTGTAGGCTAGCTGTTGTTCAGTGCAGAACTGGGAGGATAACATGACGACGTGGCCCGACATAACTTACAGCGAGAATTGCGCGTATTTCGTGGACTCCAATGCAATGGGAAAGCAATGTACAATCTGAAAGCCTCCGAAGCTTATCAATATAAGCTACCATTTGTAGTGGCCACTCTTGCGTTGTGATTTTGATTGGCACCCAGCCGTTTATTCATACACTCTGACAGGTTTAATGAACACAGAGCAAAGGCAATCACACACAGTATCTTCCGAATGACAGCCTCTCCCAGCCAGGGTAAATGCAGACTGAGGTTTATAATATTGCAATAATGAGAAAACAAAGTCTACACACGAATTACAACAGATACATCGGGACACATCTGAAAACCTCTCTCATTGCGTCAGTAGATGCATGAACGCATGGTCACTGGTCTAGGCTTACCATCAACATTGAATAGAAAGCTAACTCTTATACAAATACATCAAACTACAATATACTACTTAACATGGTAGTGAGAGTTGGTTACATGCCAGGCCCATACGCATCAGCTGGGGTAACATCTATGACAACGACTGTTCTATGACTATGACATCATTCACGTCGCGCGGGTCCGCTACATAGTGCCTCACTACAGTGCCTACCGCGAACGGTAAAATACAAATATCTCGCGAACTATGAATTCAAAATCAAGGATGCACAGGTTCATGACATGCGTAAGCTATACGCCCTAGACAGACTTTGATGGATTACTATTCCCTGTCTGTTAGATGACTGTACAACTCTAGACATTACTTTGAAACTTAATATAAAGAAGCTTAAAAATAAACGAAACGAAATCAATCACTGTCTTAAGATTACCTGAGCAAAAGTCTGTATCTGTTCACCAAGAAGAATTTGAATGCGGACCTCCTTATCGTATCCAACGCTATTCTGAACTTTGAGTGAAGGCAGGATAGTTTAATACTGTTAGGCGTATATTGTTTGATTGTGACGTCACTACCCATAGTGCCGACGGGACGGGAAACGATAACCCATTGTTTCCTACGGGAAACGGTAAAATACAAATATCTCGCAAACTATAAATTCAAAAATCTTCAAAATCAAGGATGCACAGGTTCATGACATGCGTAAGCTACATGCGAAATCTCATAACTAACGTAACTACCGTCAGGGAGATACGCCCTAGACAGACAGACAGACACACAGAGATTCCTGGATTTATAGATAGATAGTGTATACCTGTCCTGCTTACAGCTGCTTACAACCTGAAACACATGCATCTGGGGGCATAAGGTCGCAGCAGCCTCTTGTCATCAGAGAAAAGTGAGGTCTATTTTCAGTTGGACTATGACATAATCGCCAAGGCAACGCGGCTCTGGCACTCCAGTGAGAGGGCACAGTTCACTCTTGGAAGGGAAAGTGTCAGCCATGTGAGCACATTCTATCACACCACCTCGCCCCTAGTTCGAGGCAGGTTCCAAGATTGGCAAACATACCTCTAACATGTACATGCTCTTTTCATTCCCAAACTTTCTGGGACATTTCAATCTTTCCACCTTAGCGTAGACTTCTTAACTGACACAGGACTCAAATCCGTTTTGAAGAGATTCAGCCAACTAGCTCAATCTAGGAATGCATGTTGAGAGAGTAAGAGCTAATTAGGGCCAACCCTTTAACTGACATTGTATGTGTTGAGTTTATATAGGACTTAATGCATTAACAAGACTGCATGAACTGCTAGAGACAGCACAGTCTGTGTCGAATCAAGGTAAGGGTATGAGTTTGAGCTGTCGCCAGAGTTAATCCTTATCCAAGATAAAACATACTGCCTGGTGAAAAAACTAGTCTGTGGTGTAGGCTACGCACTGAACTTAACAGCTGACTTCTGATGCATTCCCCAAATGCTTCTTTGGTCATTACACAACCCGAAGCGACTATAGAACACGTAAAAAGGAACAAGCCATTCCCATGAAGTTAATCTGCCCTTCACAGTATAGGAAACTACAGAACAATGGATTACATTCACAGAGTTCATGTGGCCCCTGGGAACTGAACTATGACCCTGCTAGCACTATGGTCTACAACCTGACAGGGTACACCACAGACAAGGTAATCTGACCAGACTGTACTTAGCCGGAGGCCAACCATCAGCAGCCCAATCAACACAGTTGTGTAAGGTATATAGATATGGATGTATGCCCAAAAAAAATAAAATAAAATAAAAAAAAAAATTATTGGTGGTGTCAGGCAAAATGTACTACCACATCACCAACTCTCTCCTCTCTACCATCCTCGAATTCATGGGGCCGTCATCTTCATATGCTTATAAGGACCACAGTCATAAGAGCCAACATGAAAGACAACTTACTGACAGGAGGACTGCCTATTTGGCAAAAGGGAGACAAAAGTTGACTTTTACTGCTGTTGAAAATAGGCCTTGCCCCTCTGCAGTAACTTATCTCTGGTACTGCAGGCCATGCAGGGAATCCTAACCCTGTGCAGCTGTTTTGCAGCAGTCTGGGAACAGCGCTTCACTGTACCTCCCTTGCATCAGCCACTTGACTTTCGTTTTAGGGTTTAGTGTACGAGTGGAGTCCGAGGGATACCCAGAGTAGTGTTAGCTAGTGGGCAGTACAAACAAACCCAAAAGCTTAATTAAAAAAAGAAAAAAAAAAACTGAAAAGGTTTCGATAATATAGGCAAGGGAGATTGTGAAAAAAACGAAAAGGAGTTAATTATTGTACCATATTGTGTTCACATGTGCGGAAAGTCTTTCAACGCTCACATCTATTGACGTTAACACGTCACACTGCTGCTCATAATAAAAGGTTCAATCGATGGAAAGATAGGTTAAGTGTAAGCTTTAATGCACATCTTATACTCTTGCTGGATTACGGTTGTCTAAGTCAAGGGACTTGAGTGTATGCGATTTAATTGATTGGTTAACTGAGGTGCCTTCAAAATAGCAAACTAAGGCCAGAGGTCTAAAATCTACTGAGCGCATAATATAGTAATATAAATATAAGTTTCAATGAGTATAAATTGATCATTCATATAACTATATATATATATATATATATATATATATATATATACACACAACTATATATCTTTTAACAACTAGCCTAGTCCTATTAAGAATCCTTATATATATACATATATATATATATATATATATATATATATATATATAAATAACTGGGGATACACATACTTCTGGACACCTGTTTTTATTGCTGCTTGCAAGTTATGGTAAAGTTAACATTACCAGTGTGAACATTGCGTTTGCATAGAGATGCTAGGTTTGAGAGTGGTAAATAAGCTAAAAAGAGCTAAATCACTGCACTTCATTGCCTTGTCAAACTATGATGGTGAAAAAAGTTTGTCACAAAATAAATCACACTCTTTTGGCTTATATTTGAGGGCATGGGCACGATAATTATTTTATCACATAATTTGACTTTGTGGTGTCTGTGCTGCTTTGTTCACAAGCCTTGGACGATCGGCAAGATCACAGTTGGCACACCCACCACGCCTGTAGGGAGTTGAAGCACAGCGGTGTGCACATACAATGCCCTGCTGTCGCGTATTACACATCTTACAAACAGCTTTTATTAAAATACAGATTCTAATAAAAGGGGGTATCAGTAAACCATGCCCCCCCCCCCCCCCCCCCCCCACACACACACACACACACACACACACAGAAAATACAATAGCATGCATGTCAACTCTTTATTATTGACATAGAAGATCAACTTTGGAGGGATGACGACAAACGCTCAAGTTAGCGGTCTGCATCCCTGCCACATGAACTCACTGTGCAGTCTATATGCTGCACCGCTGCCATTCATAATAGTATGAAATATGCAGTCTGCAGACATTTGAATCACCAAGTGCTAACTCAGGGTCTGATATATTTAGAGCGGCATAACTGGAGCAACAGTTGAGTGTTGTGTTTGTCATTTATGTTCCTCAATGTAGCCTAGAGTGTCAACATCATTAAACAAAATTAAGCAGCACTTGGAAGCCAACGTACCAAATAAAGCTCACATTAGGGTCTTAGGCTATGGGTCAATTTTTTTAACTGCCATTTAAAATAAAATCAGAAAATATCATACAGGGATGAATCTAGATTTCCATTCATTCCAAATGAAATGGAAATGATGGGGACCCAATATGCACCAAACCATGCAATACTGACACACAAAACGCATGCAATTTGCAAAATAGATAAAACCGCAAGCGATGCACCCTTTCGGACAAAACATGGCAAACACAAATTCTGGCAGCCATCTGCAGTCACACACAGGGACCAGGACACAACAGCACAACAACAATAAAAACCACCCACATAGATACTCACGAGGTGTGTGTGTGTGTGTGTGTGTGTGTGTGCGAGAGAGATTGTGAAATTTTTCCTGTTCCATGAACTCCTGAGGACTTTTGTACCTCTCACAAGGTCACACACTTACCCAAAACTTCAACACAGCATACAATGATGCATGGTATCCTTGTATCCATATAGACAGCTAATCTAGGCAAACTGTGCTGGCTAAACAAGCAAGAGCCAATTCATCCGATTTACATAATTTCCCTGTAGATATCGGACCCATGCCACAAAGTGATTAAACAGCCATGAACAGCCGTGCCATGAAAGGTTTGGGAACCGCTGGCATAGAGTGAGTAGATGAATAATAGCCTACAGAATATGTTTGTCTAGAAATATGGACCCAAACTAAAATAACCTGATAACCAAGATCAGTACCCAATCTGCAGAGCATTGCTGTGTCCCCAAACTCCAGACTTGCACACATCAGAACAACTGTACCCCGAGAATGGGTGTTGAAGACCCAACAACAGCCACAGTGAGCTATGGGCCTAGTTAGACAACATACACTGAATGGTGCAACCACCATTTGAATATGCAGGAAATAAAAGGAATGGGGGAACAGAGGGGAACTTGTTCAGTAAGAGCGTGTGTGTTTTCTAAACACAGACCACAAGTCCCGCATGAAAATATCATGCTCTTTCCTCGGAGAAATGAAAACAAACTCCTGCATGTGCACACATGTGATCTGCAACAGGGTAAAACCTCAGGGGAATGATGCCCATCAGGCACCTCTGAGGTAGTTGGACATGCCTTGACATTTTTATTTTTGATCTACAAACATTGATCCCAAAGTGCCATGTGCCATTATTTAGCACAAACTTAACAATAAAGAGAAGTAAGAATGTGATTATAACATTCATAGACACTAGTATTAGCCACATCAAGGTATTTCAAGCATTCAAACACTAGTGTTTGCCACATAAAAGCATTTAGTGTAAAGCGTCATTTCAAGCATTCATCAGTTTAATTTCATTTTCAGAAGTACTGAGACATTGTTAAACATACCTATTTGTTTATTATTATTATTATTCCTTTTATTATTATTATTATACCTAGTGTTTATGACAGGCTAGCATAGTTGATAAAGCTAAAACCCTGCTAAAATAAACCAGTCCACTCTAGACACGTAAGACTGGAATCGAGATAGCAGAAAACACTGATTTTGTTCTCGGCATCACTGATGATGGCGTAGTCAGCGATGCAGAGAACAATTAAATCATTTTTTTCTGCATTCTCGATTCCAGTCTTTGCACCGGATTACCCCACCAACAACACGGCAATAGTGTTGCTGTGAACCTTAAAGGCTTTCCCTTACGATGAATACACTGAAATAAAATGACTGTTTGAGAAACACCTCAAATAAGTTAAAATGTTCAGGATGTCTACTGTAAAGAAATCGTCTGCTCAGCTCCAAGTTGAATTCCTTTATTCTAGGGCAAGCTCTTCCAGGGTTCAACAAAGATGCTCTCATGTTCAGTGGCTTCAATCTCTTTGTTCTTCCAGTGGTGTTTACAAATGTTTTTACTGCCCACTTAGACTAATTACTCCGAGGTGCACTTAGCACATCATAGTCCCAGCTAATCAATTTTTACTATTTGGTTTGTTGGGGTTGAGATGGGGGTTGGGGTATGGTGTGGGGATAATTAATAAGGGTTCAGCTGTAGGAAGTCTTCAGATGGATGCTGTGATGTCCACATAATGGTATACATTGCTTAGCATGAACAGACTACCAAACCCAGGCTGAGATTTAAAGAAAGATATTGATTATCTGTCAGCACAGGGACAGCACCGTTCACCCGATATCTGCTCATTTCCACTAAATGGCCAAAATGTCATGAGGAAAAAGGATGTGCTCTCCGATGCTGATGACTACACAAGGCACACATGGACACATGGTAGGGCCTAAGTCAAACATTTCAAATGGGCTACCTTTAATCCATTACATGTATTCACTTAGCAGATGCATTTATTAAAATAACCTGACAATTAAATACAGTAGGTAGGCTTTGCTTTTTATCAGTTCCCTGTGTAAACAACCAATAACCATGGTGTCATGTGCACCTAGCTCTGCCGGGTGAGCTTCAGGAAGACAATACACACAGGCTTGCAATTGTATATGAACCTCTTTACAGACAGAAACTGTGAAAACAACACAAAATCAGTTTGCCCACTTTCTCACACCAAAGATAATGCAAACGGTAAAAGCTTTGAATGAGGTCTAGCTGGTTGAGCCCATGCCTTAGGGCATCTGACAATATATGGACACAACGACAGTAAGAAGATACAGATAACTGTGTTTCAAACACTTGTTTACAGAACAGAATTTCCTGTTACTTTGATTTAGGTACTCATAGTTTGACATCCTAAAGACATTCAAAAGGTCTATGGACAACTTCAAGGCATCCTTCCATTAACAATATAGCCCAACACTGTATCCTTTCACAAAATAGGACCTTTGAGTGTTGTACAGTGAGTAGGTTACTAAAGCTTGACTTTGCTCCGTTTCCACATGAGCTGTCTTAGCTACATTGTTATACTGTGAATCTCAGATATGCTATATTCTCCAATATGCATAGACCTCTGCTCTGAACAAGTCAATTGAAAAAAGGCAATCTTAAAAACCTTTTAACCTGACAGCCCTGCACCTTCTCCCATCACGTTATGTAGTCTGTGAACCGGTGTTTGAATTCAACAGACATTCACAAAACATCTCTTAAATAATTTGTGCCTCAATTCAACTAAACCAGAACAGCACCTTTCTCCACTTCAGTGTACATACAGAGAAGCCCACCAACAGGCAATACTAGGTTTCTGAACTTGGACAATCATAGATAACTGAGACACGTGTCATACCGTGAGTACATGTACTCACAGTAAAACAAACAGGCTTTACCAACAATGTTGCCCACTGTCAACAAGAAAATGGTGTGTCTGGGTTGAAGCGCCCTCAGACATTCAGGTGATGAAAAATGGAAAGTGACAGACTGCTGAAGACGGTTATGACTAACCTACGTTACAATCTTAAACAGCCAACGATAATCCTATGAGAAAGAAACCCTTCTCCACACGCCTATGGAGTTTCTCAAAGTCAGATTATTTTGTATTATTAAAGCTTATTCTTTTAACCTAATTTGACATATTTCTCCAGACCTTGATGCTAAACATCTTGTTTATACAGTGAGTTCTGTAATAGTGTAAGATCCAAGCATGCAATTCCAGAGTAAAGAGAACAAATTACCAACCATTACACCAGTAAAATTGGTTTAGCAGACCAATCATTGTGTTGCATAGTTCCTGCTGCCACAAACAAGCTGACCAAATATATTCTTGCTTTTACATCATTTGGTCTAGCATAGCTTTCACGGTTTGCCAGAATCTGCTCCAATACAAAATCTAAATTCTATAAGGACTATTGTGTGGCACAACACAAGTGTTTGATGTAGTGAAAAAGCACAGAGCTGGAACAGCAGTTTCTCTTTCCAACAAGACTAGCCATGCATGAGTACTCTTTCTAGATAGTGGGCTTCAAAGCTATTTATGAGTGGTAAACAAATGATAGCATAACAATGCAAACAGACAAATTTGGACTGCAGTGACTGTGGTGTGATCTGCCACATGATGAAAACTCCACCCAAAAAGCTACTCAATGATTTATCTGTGTGCGAAATGTCTCCGTTAGCCAGCGGTCATGTCTAACACAAGCCTAGTTCACTAAAGCAGCATATGCAAGCTATCTGTGAGTAACGGTAATGCCACCGTGAGTTTACTGGTACCACGAAACCAGAATTTTTGTAGAATTATCTGCCGGCCTTGTGTAGGCCTCAGAACATCCTCGGGTAACAAGCTGAGTGATTCATAAAAAGTACAGCAATGACGACATAACGTTAGATCGTTTTAAACTGACATAAAAAGTAACAGCAGCAGGGAAAGAGATGATAAACGGTCGCATATACAAAAATAATCCCCGAAAGGTTTGGCCAGGATCAACTTGACACGGTTAAGACAGACAAGTTCTCAGGACACTTGGTTAATGTTAGCTTGAGCACACAATGACAGTGAGATGGTCTATGGGCTAGCCGGACTATTGTGTTACTTGATTTTGCCATACATCATTTCTGAGAATACATATGAACTGAAAGACAAGGGATTGGGCGATGCTTGCATGGGCTACAATTTCTGGCTAACTGTTCAATCCTTTACTACAGCTCCTCCTTGCTTGCTGGGGTACATAATATGCTACCAGCCGTCATTCTATACCATTTACCAAAACAACTGCACTACAAAATATGACGTTATGTCTCTGCTTAGCTGTTGAGCTTTGGAGCTGCATCAGTTTGTGGGACAAAATAATGTTCTGGCAACGTTAATTAGCTAGCAGTCATTTATGATGTGGCACCGAATCCCCGATACACGCCCAATTTGCACTCTGATACTACAGTACTGAATATGGGCTAAGGCTAGTAGTTCGATATCATACATTTTTATCTGTGTTGTCTTCATCACTATGAATCTCTTCATGTTTTGAAATACGACAGTATAGATGACAGCAAACAACTTCAAACAACTGCATTATTGTTACAGTCATGTACCATATGTTTCACCCCTTAACTTCAATGTTTCTCACCGTGAACTTCACGTCTCTGGTTCACATTAGCTACTGTTGCGTAGGCTAGAAGTAAGTAATTACTAACCGGTCAGCTTCCTCGACACTAACCTTAGCTATTTTGCTACCTAGCTAGCTAGCTAGCAAAGTCGAGTGGACCCAGTTGGTGAGGAGTGCCGTTTTGTTTTACAGATAACAATGATAACCGTATACACACTATATTAATAGAAGTCCAAAGACTCAAAAGGACATACTCGTTTACAAAAATAAGGTGAAAACGAGCATGAATCACGATTCCTTGTTTGGTACAATTTCGCCCTTTGCAATGTAGCTAGCCAGCTAGCTAACGGCCTATTCGCCATTTTGAGACAGGCAGGAGGCGCAGATTTTGCAGCCACATCGGCATTTTAAGCACTTCCTATTTTAAACGAAAACTTCACAGTTCAGAAAAAACAAGCAGTCATACCTTATTTGCAAACCCAGTTGTCATAAAATAGTGACCATCAGTAAGTGAACGGTAAAATATAAAAGCTTCTTAACAGGACGAGTCACTTCCGACAAACCAATACTACCCGGTGAGGTCAATGTTGTTTCTCCTCCTATGTTTCTGTACCGCAATCGTACCCGAACGACGGGCACGCGCACGGACGTCGAGATGTGGGGCGCCTACGTTACGTGCCATAGTTGCACTACAAGAGATGTGTATCTTTGAAAGCATCTATAAAATTACTTACCAGACAGTTGCACGAATCGTATCGCTTCGTTCGTAGTGACTTATTTTAGTTATAGTGAGCACTTTGCGCATAAGGTATTCCGAAACGTCACTATAGAGCTGGTCACAATCAAGCCTCCATTCTGTTGTAGCCTTGAATGGGCTGAAAATAATATGTAGCCTATTACATTTTTTGAGACTTACGTCAGTGCTTTGAGATTTACATCAATGATGTAAGCTACTTCAAAGCATGACGGTTGACAACAAATTTCTTGCTCGATTTTTGTCTCAGTCTACAGGTATGTTATTGCACTCATTTGTAGGTTTATGGCTTTAAAACGTGAACAAATAAACTGTGCAGTTATAGCCTAGTACTGAACATTATTTATTGGCCCATCCAAATGGAACTGCTTGGTTTGAACTCTAGCCTTTTTCAACAATAACACCTTGCACCTTTAAAGTATGCACAGGTGATTTTATGATGGCTTGCAAATAACCTTTACAAGCTCCACTAAATTGCAGCTGCATTTAAAAAGGAGTAATTAGGCCCAAAGGATGCCACACATGTTTGGGCATGTGTGTCTGTGATTGTTTGTCTACACTTCTTACATGCTTGACATCATGCCGAAAGTTGATGTGATTAAATAGACGTTTCATGATGACGATATTGGAACAGATCAAATGTTGGCCCAGCACTGACTTCTCTCTTATCCACATTCGTTCAACACTTTCACGCTTGGACAGTTGGCATGCACAGAAATCTGCTTACTAGGCCAAGTAGCCAAAGTCCTGTTTCTAAAAAGATGCCAAAGGTAGATAGCCTTCACTGCACCCCCAAGGCACCATCTTATGGTTGACTCTGGTATTGCACATATCTCACTTACTCAACAGAGGGAGGCAAAAGCAGAGAGTATCATGTCTTGTGTTCAAAATTCTGATTCATGTTTTTAAAAGCTGTTGAGGAAGCTCAGTCATGGGTAGTTTTTTTTGCTCAGCTTTCTTTACACAATGTTGAAATCTAAAAAAAGTCTGCGGAATATTAGACAAACACATCACACATGAGCATTCATAAAACAGCAGAGAATCTTCCAAATCAACCGTTTATTAGGTGTTTTTTCTTCTTTTTACTTTTCATGGAGCCAGTAAATCAATTTCTTGCATTACAATCTATTAAACAATTATTACTTACTCCTAACAAATGAACAGAAATAACAACAGAATTATAAAAAAGCAAGAGTCATTTTACATTACATCTGTTTTCTGGCATACATCTGTTCATTAATGTATAAGTCAAACAACTCATTCAATTTTTTAAATATATTTATCCTTTCAGACAACTGACATACAGGTTTCATATTTGTATCAGTAATAATTATTCAGACAGTTACAACACATTCAAAAGAAAGATGTATAGAAGTTCAAAGATACATCCTTCAATCGTTCAAGATTCTATTCAGGGTTCTTTTCTGAGCTGTTTTTTTAATGAGTGCACTGTAATTAATTGAGCAATTCATCACAGGCATTATTTTCTAGGCAGAAATTGTCACCTAATTCATACAAACAATCCAACGAACCATCTGCAATGATAAAAGAGTTTAAACATTTTTTAAGTAGGAATTGCCACATTCTTGGAAAACTTACCTTGTCCCTATAAATTTGCCTTTTAAGGGCTTTTTATGCCAGACAACTGTTCTTTAAAGAACCAAATGGAGTTGATTTTCTAACCAAAGTGGTTCTTATAAAATCTGCCAGTACAAAGAACCATCAGAGAATTATTTCAAGAACTCAGCTCAGAGTTTGTTAAGTGGAACATTTAAGTTTGGGGATAAGTACATTTTTCCTGAAGAAAAGGTTGATATTATCGGAGAATTGTAGGCTAACTGAACGTAATCAATAGGCAAGCTGTTATCCTAGTTTCAAAATGTAAGGTCATACTATTTAGAATGTGCCGCCCCAATGTTTATTGAAGACTTCAATGAATTGGACAGAAAATGCTAAACTTATGGAACTAAAAAGAAAATGAATGAATAAAAAACAAAAAACAAAACACCCAATATCCCAATTCTTATATATTTATTTAAACCTTCCCATCCTTAAAGGAAAAATCTGGTATTTTGTAACCTGGGCCCTATTTTCCCATCTTTTTGTATCCTACTACTATGGCAAAGACAAAATTGGTCCAATATTGAGTTGGAACAATACAACTGGTAACCACAAAATGGCTATAAAATGTAATTCTATGGGGCAAGCATTGGCATGAAAGTGAACCGTTTCTTTCTGCCACTGACAGGCTCATAATGTTCTTTTAAGTGTCTGACAACATAAAAAGGATCCCTACAGAGATACCTACCTCAACAACTGTAAATAAACTGTAGAAAATTACTGTTTCTACAGTCATTAGTTTTCCCGCAGCGGAAGAAGAGAAGAATAAACTAATGACTGTAGTACACCGATTACGATCGTTTTTGTCCCTAGTAAAAATGGGGGGAAATAGGGCCAGGGTTAAAAAATACCAGAGTTCTTCTTCAAGGGGGCACTGTGATTGTGGCCATTCCTGTTGGATCTCAAGCCCTGGCTGCCAGTGACTGTGTTTTCAGTCCCTGGTCCCTTAGATTCTCCAGATCTTTGTTGCTGCCAGGAACAGGAACGGAGGGGGAGAAGGAGTAAGGTCAGCCATATCAGTAATATTACATATCCCATGTGCCATATCAGTAATATCACATATCCTATGTGCAATATCAGTAATATCACATATCCCATGTGCAATATCAGTAATATCACATATCCTACGTGCCGTATCAGTAATATCACATATCCCATGTGCCATATCAGTAATATCACATATCCCATAACTGAACATCCAGGTAAGCATCTTTGGAGTGGGCCAATCCATTTCTCCTAAATCAGTGGTTCCAAAACCTTTCATGGCAGGCCTTTAACAATGGGGAAAAGATACCCCCAAAACACAGTGGCCCATTAATAATGGGCCATTATTAGGAAGATACAAATTATGACCTTCAGCTGTTGCATAGCTCTTTGACATGGTTTGTACATTTGAACATTTGAACATTTCCATGTCATAAATCAATATACTTTTTATTTGATCAGAGCTAATTTCTGGACCAAATAAGTTTTTTATTTATTGGCTATGTATTGTTCCATTCTTGCATTGGTTCATGTTTGGCGCATGTCAATTGTATTAATGATTAGGCTAACTATCCCTTCTGACAGGCTAAACGGTAGGGCCTGACCATATTATATATGTACAAAGTATAAACCCATCACCAAATAGGTTAGCTACAGGCCACTATGCTGTAAGAGCACTGCCATACTTCATTTGACCCGTAGTTGGTTGTTTACGGTTCTCATCAGTTTCTTTGCCTTCAACAAAAGCCTGCCTGCCCCACACTTTGGGACCCAGTGTCCTAAATTCTATGCAAATGGTCCCATGCATACACACACACACACACACACACACACACACACACACACACACACACACACACACACACACACACACACACACACACACACACACACACACACAGACACACACAGCAATGATTGCACTGCTCCAAAGTAAGAATGTGTAATGTAAAGTAATGTGTGTGTGACCGTTTGTATGTGTACAGTCGTGGCCAAAAGTTTTGAGAATGACACAAATATGCATTTTCACAAAGTTTGCTGCTTCAGTGTCTTTAGATATTTTTGTCAGATGTTACTATGGAAGACTGAAGTATAATTACAATCATTTAGTAAGTGTCACTGGCTTTTATTGGCAATTACATGAAGTTACTGCAAAAAGTCAATATATGCAGTTTTGACCCTTCTTTTTCAAGACCTCTGCAATCCGCCCTGGCATGCTGTCAATTAACTTCTGGGCCACATCCTGACTGATGGCGGCCCATTCTTGCATAATAAATGCTTGGAGTTTGTCAGAAATAGTTTTTTTTGTTTGTCCACCCGGAGGAGTGATAACTAAGTGGCTCGGGGAACAAAACATTGATATTTTGGGTCCATTGGCCAGGAAAGTCCCCAGACCTTAATCCCATTGAGAACTTGTGGTCAATCCTCAAGAGGCGGGTGGACAAACAAAAAAAACTATTTCTGACAAACTCCAAGCATTTATTATGCAAGAATGGGCCGCCATCAGTCAGGATGTGGCCCAGAAGTTAATTGACAGCATGCCAGGGCGGATTGCAGAGGTCTTCAAAAAGAAGCACATATGCACATATTGACTTTTTGCATTAACTTCATGTAATTGCCAATAAAAGCCTTTGACACTTATTAAATGCTTGTAATTATACTTCAGTCTTCCATAGTAACATCTGACAAAGATATCTAAAGACACTGAAGCAGCAAACTTTGTGAAAATGTAAATTTGTGTCATTCTCAAAACTTTTGGCCACGACTGTACGTACATGTAAACAATCCTTTTATCTCACCTTAGGGGGATGAGGACAACTCCACTGATCAGATTGAGCTGTTCAAGGATCCATATCCGGCTTGGAGGGTCCAACTGCACACAGAACACAACAGACATGATTTTTATGTGGAGTCGTCTGTATGGTGGGGTCTCTCTCTCTGCCAGCAAACAAAGAACTTGGCCCTGCTTAGTTCAGGGAAATTGTGTCTAAGGGAGGGTATGGTTACCATTAATGACTTGGCTTGTTTTTTCAACTGGTGAAATAGACCAATATAAATTATTTGAATTTTTTTTTAAGTCAAAGTCTCTCCCTCTCTCTTCCTCTCTCTCTCTCTCTCTCTTTCTCACTCTCTCTCTCTCTCTCTCTCTCTCTCTCTCTCTCTCTCTCACACACACACACACACACACACACACACACACCAAACATAAACATAAACATCATAGTAAACATTAACAAACAAACATTGAGTGGAGCAATGTTAGCATCATGGCCCGTGTGGTAGATCATGTTCATGGTGCGCTGCAGGGTCACGGCTTGTTGAGTAAGGTGTTTCAGATACTCTGAGCTCTCCCTTGTCTTATCATGGTGCTCTCCAAGCTGCAGAAAAAAAAGAAGAAATGTTTGAACACTAGAATACTCATTTGGAACCCCAAAGAAGGCCCAAAATGCTATTATAGCACATAAGTGCCCCACGATAGGTTAACAGATAAACCCTCTTGCTTTGTACTATCTAATTCTCAAGAAACTCAGTAAAAGGTCTTGTAAAGGCGGATATAAGGGGCTTCTCTGTAATATGGATTACTCACCTGGTTCTTATAAATTGCATAGCACTCTTTCTCATGCTGGAGAGCTGAGCGGAACTCCCCCTTGCTCTCGTATGCTTTGGCCAATAAGAAATGGCTAAAGAGGAGAGAAGAGAATCACAGGGTGACAAAGGTAGAAGAGGGGTGTGTGTGACCACTAAGCTTTGGTATGACCATAATTCAATTATGGAAAATATTGAAAACGGGAAATAATTACATATTTCATTCATATTTCAATGACAAGAAATATTTCATCGAAGATGTTAAAACTGTTGAAGTCTTGAATGACATACTAAGCTTTTGAGATCAAATAGGTTAAGTGAGTAGGCATTCTCTTAGTCTGTGAGCCAAACCACTGTCAGCGCATCGCTTTACCTGTGTGCTACTTTTAGTGAGGAGGGTCCATGATACTTGATGTTGATGGACAGAGCATTTTCCAGAAACCTCAGGGACAGAACATACTCTGACAATGAATGCAGCACCAGACCGATCTTACTCTGCACAGAAACAACAATGCAATTGAGCCAAATCGTGCACAAACAACAACAATCTTAAAAATGAATGCCGTAGATCTAAAAATAGATTGGAGTTCCTTGTGAACTCTCTGCACCAACTCTAACAGCTACGAAGGAGGTGCCGAGTTGTTTTGATTCTTATTACTTCATGCAAGTTAAAGAGTGGTCAACCTGCATCTCCACACTTACCAGGTACTGTCAAAATAAAGATAAAAGCTGCCATTTCAGTGTATTGTGATGTATTTTAGAATATTTTAAAGCCTCCAAATTATATGGTTTTACAATATTTTTAAAATGTAATTTTTGTTTATGTTTGTTAATATGCTACTGAATGTTTTACAAGACACTTTTTTTTTCAAAAGTCTGAGAAATGATCTGGATAACATATATATTATACAAAAGGTTGTCAGCAGTTTGTAAAGTGGGCAATGTAAAATCATACAGAAGTCAGACAAAACCACAAGTCAGATTACATCAATATACAATATATTCAACACCCACTTAAAATATAAACTTGTACATTTCATTTTTGTTTTGGTTTGAAGAGCTCAGCAGGAGACCTGAGTAGGGCCGCTCCCCACTGGGTGCACTCACGTCGAGCAAGGCCATCTCAGGGTGATCCTCCCCACACACCATCAGGACGAGGTATCGCGCCCGGTACAGCAGCCGCAGGGACGTCACAGGCTGTCCTCCAGCGAAACAGTACAGACCCAGGTGCATCTGAACGCAAAGAAAACAGGAAAAACTGTGAATTTTCTTTTGATTGAGTCTGTTGTTTCTCCCTTGAGATGTTGTGCCCTTTCTATGAAGAATATGACAATTCATTACCACATGAAGGCGTGTCTGTTGTTTCTTTGTTATGGAGTCCTTGCTATGAAGAGTATCACTAATGCATTCCCACATGAAAGAGTATTTGAACATAAAATGTAGCAAATGTCAATGATAATAAGGAAGACTTACGTATTCTTGAACAGTGTGAGGATGTTCAATTCCCAGTACTCTCTCACTCATTAAGACAGCTTTTTGTTGGTTGTATAGAGCCTTGCATGATGAACACACACACACACACACACACACACACACACACACACACACACACACACACACACACACACACACACACACACACACACACACACACACACACACACACACACACACATACACACACACACATACATACTTTGATTCTTCATGTAGACCCGCCACATTACAGACAACATTTCATGCAAATCGTCATTTTCATTTTTCCATTTCAAGAGCACTGTGAATCCACAAACCTCAGCATAGTCTCCCAGGATGTAGTGGATTCGTCCCAGAAGTCGCAGACAGGCACAGATCTGTTCGTGCATAACTCCATACACATTAGTGAAGAGGCCAAGGGCCTGAGCAATCATCTCAGATCCTTCTTTCAGGAGTCCTGAACCCACACACACAAAAACACACACACACATGCACACAGATAACGGTATCAGTTTTATTACTTTTAAAGGAAACCATATAGTTTCTACACTTCAACCTGCCCTTTATTGGTCCAATCTGCAATTCTCGTGAAAGATTGTTGATATTTGAACTCAACAGCCAATCAAATACACCCCTACCTACAGAGCTCCTGAAGCAATATTGTTGATTGGCCAGGATGTTGTACGAACACCAGAGGTTTATGAGTGCACACATAACAGACAGCTAGAGGGCCGTGAGGAGACATTCACTGAATTTGACAAAAGAGTGTATTGGATTACAATCACGAATGGCACCTTAAAGGAGAACCACACTCCCAAATAAGAGTATCATTACTGAAACTGTGTTGTGATGTAGCGCACTGAACGTTGGGCAACTACTGTGAAATTGAATTCAACATACCTTCCTGCACTTTTGTCTGCCCGCTATGGAAGAAGAGAATGGCATCAGAGGCATTGGGCCGAACGTGTTTCACTACAGGGAACATGTTCAGAATGTCCTCCTCTGTGAATGTCGGACTGCGTTTGTTCTCAAAGTGGTATTCCCTCAGTTGGACCTAAAGGATATACAGAAAAGATAGCCAGATGACCCACTATCATTTTAATGTCAGTGCACAATTAAGATGCAAGAATATTAAAGAAGATTTCTTCTATGGGGTCAAAGTAAAATGCTGCTGTTAGGATTACAAAGTGAATGTGAGAAAAAAAAACCTTATCGTGATGCAGAGAAGAGAAAACTGTATCACCTGGATTCCTGTTTTAATGGCGATCTCTCTGAGCAGAGTGATTCTCTGGACACTGTACTTCTCCACCGCCTGTTCCACACTCTCACTGTGTCGCAGAGAAATGACAGGTGATAGATATGACCATAAGGGGGCAGCACACTGTAGGGACACTGTCAGAGGGCACTGAGAGGGTAATGCTATTCCAGGTGCCATTTGCATGATTTTATAAATTATTTTACACTGAAGTTTCTTTAAAGTGCACTATGTAAGTACACCTATGTAGCCTATGCATGAGTATACAGCAATATTCTTTCATGGGGATTTCTTTGGAAGAAAAAATAATTGAATTAATATATTTTCAGTGACATTACATTCTTTTGCCCCTGATATGTAAAGCTAAACTGAGTCTGTTCATGTCAACACAGTTCACAGTTCTCACCACAGGAGGGCGTAGTGGTAGTACTCCTGTGCCTCTGCTGAGATGGTCCTCCACAGCTCTCTAGAGGTCAGGCCCACCCACGAGCCACTGCCTCCCACTCCGGCGCCTGCCCCTGTCACCCGGCTCTTGCGGCGTCGGCTCCTGCGCCTGTCAGAGGTCTGGTGTCCGGTGCAGTCCGAAAACGAAGTCAAGAAGCAGTTGAGGAAATGGGCAACAGAGGCGGAAAGTGAGGAAGGCTCCACTGCCTGAGGAGGGAAATATTACACACATACACACACAAGGTGAATAATGTCTTACTCTGCCGATCAATAATTTTGTATGACCACAGGAAAATAATCTCTTACTTGAAGATATGTCCGGAATAGATGTTTGGTGCATCTTGTGATCAGCTCAGTAACCGATATCCTCTGCAGGCAAATTAAGTCACATGACATATTGACAGATGCTGATCTTTACACTCATGTACATATGATGGTCATAAAATGCACAGTACACATGACTCATTCACGTGGTATAAAAGGCAAACTCACATAGACAAAGTCAAGCTTTTCCCTTTCAGGCATGATTTCTATGGCATCCAGTACAGTGCCCAGGTAGCGAACATTTATACCATGACGATGTAAGGCTTCAGTCAGTGTGGCACCATCCATTGGCAAGGTGGTGTGATCCATGTAGCTCTTTACCTGCACAGAGACATTCTCTATGAGGATTCAGTGACAGTGATGGAGAGGGGGTCATGGTGATTGTGGAATGTGCACATACCAGGGCCGGGATCTGTGTAGTGATGAGGAAGGTTGCGGCTTCCTTAATTAAGAGCCTTTGTGCTTGTAGATCCACAGCATTCTCCTCAGGGAAGTGCACAACTGTGTAGGTCAAACAGAAACACACAAAGGTGATATATGTAAATACACACTGACACCCAGAAACACGTGGAAGCTGAAAATACACACACACACACACACACACACACACAGACACACACACACACATATACACAGACACACGCACACATACACACACACACACACACACACACACACACACACACACACACATATACATACACACACACACACTCTCTTAAATAGATGACTTTGTGATATTTTCCCACTAATTAGCAAACACCAGACTCAGTATACCCACCTGGACAAAAGGCATTAGGGTTGAAACGGATGTCAAACGATGTTTCGCTGGTGGAGCCCACAGTTTTACAGGCTTTAGAAAGCACACTGTCTCCACAACCTTTAAGGGGACATGGACAAAGGGAACTTCAGTTTGGCTTTCATAACATCTTTGTCCAGGTCAATCTCTTACAGAAAAATACCATACTGCATATTGTTCTCCTGCTGCAGATATTTTTGGTCTACAGGTAGCCAGTTTGGGGATTTTGAGCAGGCAAGACAGTATCACCCGAGTAACCAATATGATGCTTAAGCAAACCTTACAAGCAGAAATCTTACCTGAAATGGACTTGTCTTGCGACTTCATAACATCATAAGGACAATTTAGAATCTCTTTGCTACCTAATTTCCCCTCTTGATCAGAGTCACCCAGAGAGATCGCCTCTGTTACAGCTACAAGAGAGGTGTTATCACTAGTATCCAGACTAAGCAGTTGCTCATCCAGCTCTTCCTTGCTTGTTGTTGTAGATGGTTCAACTCGTCTGTTGACCATCTCCAAGAAACGATAATATCTGGAAAATGATGGGATCATTTAGTGAGTGCTCCCACTGGTAATTCAAGCTAATATTTAAACCACCTTAGTGATTTGACCTTGTACTGTAACACGTTCTCACTGGCACTCTCTGACTGAAGTTATTTATTTCAGGAGTATGGGCCAGCAAGCCATCACGAGCCTGCTGAAACAGTTTAAGTGGTTTCAGTCTATCATTACGGCGCTTCTCAGCACATTCAGAGAGAAGAAAAATCTATCCTCCTACGGGCCAGCATCATTCATTCCAGTGCTATACCTTCCATTTTAAGATTTGTGCAACTGTGCAACAACTTCAGATGTTTGATATAGTTGAGTGGAGTTAGAATAGCAATAAGGTTTTTCATGTATGCCTTTTACCTGTGCTCGATGAACAGCTCAACCAGTTCCTGCCTCAGGCACACCAGACGATGCTGGTGCCGGCGTGGGAAACCGTGCCCCTGGGATTCTGCGGGAAGTTCCTCCTCCGAGGGGAGAAAGTTGAGGTCTGGTGGGAAGGTACGGATCAAGTCCAGGATGTAGCAGCGTCTGTCGTTTCCCATAATGCCTTTGCATTCCACAGAGGAACACAGCTCCATGCATTCGCCCTTCTCGTTCAACACGAAGTGGCGCAGAATCCTCAGGTGCCTGCTGGTCTTGTCCAGCATTTCCACAAACCTTTGTGAAGGGGGGAGACCACAAGTATAATTGACTTACTTGTCTAAGCAATGACACTGAGGACATTTTTCAGGCTAAATGAAGAAAAAAAAACAATACTTAACAATATGCAAGATCATAATCAAGTAGGACATTCTATCTTTTGCATATTTACTTGTAACAGCACAGACTTTAAACAAACAAATAGATTTGATTTTATCTGATGTACAAGTCATTCTTAATTTTTTTTAAATACCTGGCATCACTAGCAATGGTTTTGCCAAAGTCGATGGAACCATAGATGACACTTTGCTCTTGGTCTTTCTCTAGCAGGCCAGGGACAATGGACTGGGCTGTTACCCGGTAGCCCCGATAATCCACCACTACAGTGCCAAGTGTATAGAGACCCTCAGCATCTATGGAGGCATAGGCTCCAACGCCTTTGAGGTCATTTGTAGGGGCGCAATGAGCAGCGGCGTCCCCGCCCTGTTCCAGGTAGTGATCTCGCACGTCAAAGCCCAGGCTGAAGAAGATGCTGTTCCAGATGAACATGTGCATACGTGGCTCGTCACCAGGGTTGAGGGCCATCAGGCTGCCATCAATTACTGCCATGGCACCTCGTGTTGCCGTAATAACAAAGTCACAGTTTGTCTGAGGGTTATATTTGATAAGATGTCAAGAAAAGACAAGAAAAGAGAGAGGGAGATCAAGAGAGAGGTTGTGCTTCCTGTTGGTTACCACTGATGCAATTTTTTCAAATGTTATTCAATTTACTTGTATTATTTATGGTACTTAGTGTCATTAACAGTTAACATTGTCTCAAGGTCTAAATCCCTGATGGCAGGCAGCCTAAGACAGTATCAGTGTGGATGCAAATCTGAGACATCTTAATATTTATTGTGTGGGGCAAAGGGACAAGCTGCCAAGCACTTACCTTAAAAACAGCTCTTTCCCTCAGCAGACGCTCTGAAAGGTTCTTGCGGGGGAGTTCCCTGGCGGACTGAAGTTCCTCATTCCAGTCCCGTGTCTAGGCAAGCCCACATGCCCGACCCCCCCCAAAATAAATAAATACATTCAATGAAATGGGCACCACTTTATAACCTCTGCAAGCAGATTGTATCACATCTTGGAGTCTAACTGATTATCTACATTTTACAATACAGATGACACAACCATGCATGTGCACTTTCTGTGGTGCTGCACCCCACCTGTCCAGGTATGTGTTCCTCATAACCCGTGCGGGAGGTCTGGGCGTCCTCTGCTCTCACAGAGTCTAAATAGTGGTCAACCTTCGGAGCTGCCCAGCTGTACAGCTGGTAGGGGGTTTCCAACCTTTCAAAAGGGTGCCTGTGGACCCTAGTGATGTCACAATGAAATGCAGTCAAGCATTGCATTCATTCATATAATGGTAATGGAAAGTGATAACGTTTGACCAGATGGAGACTGAACACACCTCTTTTTCAGCAAGGCACTGAAATTCTTTTTAAACGAGGGGCTGATCTGATTCATAAGATCCACTAAATCATGGCTAAGGACACTGGGGTTCGCTGGCTTTGGGTTGAAGCTGAAACTGGTTGACCTTAAACAGCACCACATCATACACACAAACGAGAGACAAAATGTATAGAAATGTGGTTATTTCACAAGCAGCAATTCACTCAACACACTTAAAATTCAGTATACATATACCTAAAACTGTATTATTAAAGGCTTCTAAGTGACTCACTGGTTGAGGTAGAAACCACGAACCGAGGCAGTGATGCTGAAGTGGCGCTCCTCCAGCGTCACCACGTTCAGATACATGAGATCTCCGTGCATTTTTCGGTTTCCTGGAGGTGGGTTCCAGTTGCTCATCGTCAGGGCCCTCAGGAATTCCAGAGGCTGTATGGGGTGGTTCATATGTTCATAAGTGTCATCATCAAAACAGGAGACAACAGCCGCAGCAAAGTACATTGTGCTTAATTGAAAGAGAAAAATATTCTGTTTCAAAAACTGCTGCGGTGCTTTTACATAATACCTAATAAGCACATCTGGAGAGTTGGCAGATTTTAGAGGACTACCTTCAGAATGTTCCTCTGTGAAACCAGGTGGATATTTGACTGGAGCAGCGTCCAATGCGCCTTTCCCAGTGGTACGAGCTGCAGCCTACCTTAGCATCCTCATCCGCAGGCTGCAGAGGCCAGAGAGGGCACTCTTTGCTCCCTGGCAGGATGTACTCTGGAGGTCCACAGTTCACCTGCTTCAGCTCGTTGCCTTTCTTCCCGGGCTTTTCTGTATGGGGAGGCAGCATGAGCAGTTGAGAGAATGCACCCACCATATGTCAGGCATTTTTCCTGTTTTGCTGAGCAACCAGGCACCATCCAGTAGCATCGTTTAAGGCTATGCATGCTGGATTGAAGTGTTGTATACACTCCTTTTTAAGCCACAGGTTATTTGGTTGTGTGGTGCCTTAAGCCCAGCGGAATGCAGTAGATCTGCAATAGATCTGTGTATTAGGCTTATAAATGTGCTCATATTTCTAATCATTGCTTTTGCAGTGTCTTACCATCAGTATCCCCAACCAGGTGAGCTGAACGATAGTTGCCATGTGCATGATGATCAGAGTCATGTCCTACCTCTCATGTCCGTGTCAGTGAAGTGCCTGAGAAAGGATAGCGATCTGCAGTCCACTCCATTGTAGGCATCAGTGGGGTCCAGGCTCCTCAGAAGGTTCCGGATGTGGCGCAGGTGAATGCGCACCTCACGGACAGTGTAGGGTTCTGTAGACACACAGGAGGGTCAGATCTCAATATTTCCTAAGCTTAACATAATTGAATCCCTAGAATCAGAAAGCCCAGCACACACAGTACCAGTGACTAAAATCGTGTTTAGAAAGAAAGGTTTCTCATTTCAATTCTGTATCTGGGTGTAAGAATTACACATGTTTATCTATTGTGTACATTTTCATCTGTTGTTTATTGTAGTTTGGCACCTAATCAGAGGATCCCAGTATTAAGCGGTAGGCAGTCTTAAAGTGACAAGTCCTGACAGGCTTATACCACATGTCTGCTGGGCCTACATAGACTCCTACCATCTATGGTTTTAAGCACACTTCCATCCTACCATCTATGGTTTTGAGCACACATCCATCCTACCATCTATGGTTTTGAGCACACATCCGTCCTGCAGGTCACTGATGGACTTCATGTGGATGTAGTTGTCCAGTGTGCTTCCGTTCAGCTGCAGGGAGAAGCAGGTGCGATGGCAGGTCTCCTCGTAGTCCATCAGTAGCTGTTTCAGCTCCTGCACCATCGCCATGGGAGACACCTGAAAGACACGGGGGGTGAGGCAATAAACATGAGTGGCCAAACACATGCTATGACGTTGTCAATGCACAATAATACTACTCTCCTCAAGCTTTGTCAAAAAAAAAAAAAACATTTTAATCCTGTGACATTTTGTGCAAGACTTTTTGTGGTTTTATTTTATAAGGACATTTCCTACAGTTATACAAACTGATATAAGGACTTATAAGTTGCAACAAAAAACTTCTCGCAGTGATTATTTTGTAGCAAGCGTCCTTGTTTGGATTTTAGCACAAACACTGAATGTACAGCTAAAGGACTGCGAGTAGCCATTAGCCGTATTTGACGAAAAGTGTATGGGATTAGAATCGATAGAATATTGATGTATACCACAAAGCAAAGCTTTAAAGTTTACACACAGTTATAATGATGTGGTCTGATAACTGAGAGACAGCTTTCCTCTGAAGTAGTTCCTCTTTAGAGGTTACACACTGCTAGAGTAATTGGATTTAATACCTGAAAGTTAATTGGCTCGATGCCCGGGGCCTGGATTTTAACTGTGAACGTCGTGTCCTCATTGAGGCCCACTTCCTCCATGTTGGCGTCGCCATGTGGCCCTGCTTCATCGTCCCCTTTCAGTGTTGCCATGGCCCCCTCTTCTTGGTCATGAATTATGGGGCCTCCTTGCATTGTGTTGGCACAGTGCCCTGGAATGGGTGATCATGAGTATGGTGATTGTAATAATGCAAGAGAGGGTACAAATGCCTCTGCATGTTCAAAAATGTTTAACTAGATGTAATTTATATTCACAGATGTATTACTTTAATATATTATATACCATGAATATCTAAAAATATCTAAAAATATAAAAATATTTTGACAAAGAAGCATGATAAAGGAATAAAAAGTATTAAGGCTTTAAAAACATGCTTACATCATACCTGTGAGTGGTTGGGTGGCCAAAAACAGTCTGTCCACCATGAACAGGGTGAGCTGTTCTTTCTGCTTCTCCTCCAGTAGTGCATCATCCTCCTCAGTCACATTCACTGGCATCAACCCTTGCTCTTTGGACAGGGCCTGTCCTATGCATTGCTCTTGATCTTGTTTCTTGCATAACTGTACAGCGTTGTTTTCAAACTGGGCTTCATTAGTCTGGACTCTGTCCTGCTCTGCTCCTGAACAGCACCGCTCCGTGGGCCAGAACAGGGCCTGGTCCGTCCCAGAACCGGCCCAGATCACTGTCCGATCTGCCCCAGAGTCAACGGTTTGGACTAAGCCGTGTGGCGTCTGCTCTTCAGCCTGTTTGACCTGTATTGCATCTTGCCCAATCCGTTGCGCAATCTGTCCAATCTTCTTTGAGTCCCCTTTAGTTTGTGTTACATTCTGTCCCATCTGGTCTAGCTTTCTCCCTGTGTCATCTGTTTGAGTTGGGCTCCAGCTTAGTTCTTTTGGGGCCACATTCAGATCCACCCTTACACCTTGTTTAACTTGAGACTCCTGCTCAGACGTTAGCGTGCTCTCTTCTACCAGATCAACAATGTTTGGAAAAGTTCCATGTTCCAAAGGCTTTTCTGTCTGCCCGGTTCTCTGTTCCATCTGTTCCATCATCACACCCTGTGCTGTCTGCTCCACGCCTGGTTGCTTTTGATTACTATTGTGTTCCATATGCTGTGTCCTGTGTGTTGTCCTCGCAGCAGCAGCCTCCTGATCCAACTGCAATATGCCTCCCTCTGTCCATCCAGCAGCCACAGCTACGTCCTCAAAACCAACTGATTCTGCCTCGTGGACACTCTTTTCCATATGGGCAGTGCAATATTCCATCAGCACCATGTTGAGCTTATTATGTCCAATGCCCTTCTCCTTTGGATGTACACTCTGTTTTAAAAGTTCTGTGTGATGCTGAAGTGTTTCATGCCCATACAGAGCATGTTGATCCACCCGCAACACATCCTCCTCTCTGTACGCCTGCATTATGACAGTCTGGACGGTTTCACTGTTTTCCGGGAGGAAGCCAGGATTCCACAATCCTTGGTCGCTGTGTAGAGAATGCCCTGCTACGGCCAGGGCTGCCCCGGGGCTGCTGCTTAAGACAATATCTGGGAAAAAGGCATGACCCTGGTCCAGGACAGGGGACTTCTCCGCATCCCCAGTTGTCTGGGACGGGGACGGGCTCTCCTCATCACTGTTTTCCTCAGACAACAACGGGGACCACTCCTCCAACGGATCACTCACTTCCTTGTGTTGAATTTGTTGGCCTGAAAGATTATGGCAGCAGCTGAGAGCGTTCCCCATGGTGCCAGGCAAACAGTATAACAGTCACAAGACAGAACAAAAGTGAGTGTGCGAGGGGGCAGTAGCCTCACAGAAAGATACCCCCCAATGCTAAGCAATCACTTAGCCAGAGGCTCCTGCTCTGCTGTTGCTCTGTCCTGACCTGCAGCCAGTCAGCCAGTTTCCCCCTCAGGTATGCAATGAGAGGCAGCTGCTTTGCCCTGGCTGCCAGTCTTGGCTAGCAGCTGCTCACTTCAACAACAGGGTCAGTCCCAAAACACGGAGAGATAAATGCCAGAGTAAGTGCATGGTCAGATTAAGCACCGTGTGCAGTTACTTCACCAAACAAATGACAAAGGAGAAGACAAGTCTCTGGAGAGTGATGAGTGAAACAGCAAAGGCAAAACAGTAGAAAAAGGAATGACAATCAGCCAAAGGAAAGAAAAAAGTCCCATAAACATATTGGTAATGTTCAGCAAAAGTGCAAAATCATACGACTAAAGGTTCAGCGTTATAAAATATCTGAGCACCAGCATGCCTGTAGAAGAGATCCTCAAGCTGTCCAGTGACTGATGCAATAGAAAGGATGAGAGAAGGTCCGTCCGAGGCCCACAGAGTCCCCTGCTCCAGTGACACATTACACAAGCCCCATGTGTGTCCTCCAGTGCCCTTCACACGTTCTCTCCCTCCGTCTCCCGCACAATGGGAGGGGAGGAAGAGGGAGGCCCCAGCCCCCCTTCCATAACAACCAGCGTGTTCCCAGAAGGACGACCCAACTCACATGAATTCAGCCCCACGTATAAAGGCATTGCCTACGTCGCCACGGCTACTAAACTGAGCTCATGTCTATGACTCACAGGATTCCTTTGAATCTGATCAGCCTGCAGTCACGTGAAGCACTGTTCTGAAGCTGTCAAGCCGGAGCCGGTGGGTATAAATAGCCGAGACAAGTGGTACGGTTAGCAGATTGCCCTGGCACTGACGGGGTAAGAACCATGGCAAACACACCTTGTTTCTGGCGTCTCCGAGGAGAATGGCTCGAATGCTGCTCCACACTGGTTGCTATGGCAAAGTGCTGCAGTAGCCTTCTATTAACATTCAGAGGAGCAGTTGGTGTAGTGTGATTTTTTTGGGTCTTGGAAGTTTCTCGAACGACTCGGCAAATAACCGACAATTTTAAGTAAATTACTGATGTGATTTATTTATTTATTTGTACAGTCCTAGTGCAATTTAGAAGACGCTGGATTAGATAGCTTCAAACAATAACAGCGGAGAAGACACGATGAGCTGACTGAATACATACAAAATCAAAATTCTCCTTGGCTACCCACTAATAAACGTCTTCAAAAACTACCTACCATGGACAGCTCTGATGGAACGTTACAGAAGAACAGGCGTTAAACCACGATATTTATTTTTTTGTACGTCAGAATGCCTGCAAGAACGTTCAACAAAACTGGACAACCTTTCTATCAGTATAGCTGCTACACAATACGAGCCATGTAGTAACACAACGTAATATCGAGAACAAAGCAACGAAGGTCATTTATGGTCGTATACACAAGTTTTATTTGACAGTTACACCATCCCTGTTGCTACTTCATTTACTCGACATCATTATATGGCTTCCTATGAAACTGGTTTTGTACAGGCACAAGTGGATTACTAAACTTCAGCAACTCAAATATTTTTGAGAAAGCTGCACACTTTGTTAACTGTCATGATAAAGTAATTCTTTATTTTAAAGTGACATTGACGCCTATTCAGGTTTCATCAAATTCTGTCATACACCTGATACAAAAAATAATACAATCATATTTCAAGACTGTATTATACTAAACATATACATACCTTTTTGCTTATCTCAGTAAAGCTTATTAGATTGTAACATTATGCAATGGTATATGTTTCTCTAACAGTCTAAGGCCAGCATTATCAGCACAGTATTACTGAAATCAGTGAGGTTCAAGTGAGTGACTCATTGAATGTACCAAGATTACAGTGTGTAGTTTAATAAACATAATGATGATAAACATGAGAATGAGGATTAGAATGATAATGTTTTTGATCTTGACCCCAGTATTACATATTTTAGGGCTAGGAGGGATGGAAGTATTTTTTGCCATCACAGTATCGTTAAGGTTCAAATAAAGACCTTAAATACATTTATTTGACTTGCTAACTAACCAGACCTTTTATGGAGGTTTTTACTTCCTTTACACCTCTAAGTATAACATTTATAATTCAGTGGTGTCTGGCTCCATTCTCCCCCTGACTGGTGATTGGTTGCTGTGTCTGCCCTGTCTCTCCTCTGAGGTCTCTGATTGGTCACTTTCCCTGCAGAGCCGCCCCAGTGAGGCATGCAAGGGGAGGAGCCTATGCCTAAAAGGGTACAGGAAGAGGGCGGGGTCAGGCATGGGTCTTGGCTCCTCTGGCCCGTACACCCTCAACCGCGGCACACACTCCCGGACTCTCTCTGAGCGGCGGGACCTGCTGGATTGCATATAAACCCTTGGCGGTCGCCTCTCAACCACCTCAGGGGACGCTTGCGCTGACAGTGACCAGTCTGACTCCGGGGAGCCCTCTTCGCTCTCCTCCACATCTTCTTCCTCCTCCTCCTCCCCCTCCTCCTCTTCCTCTCCACCTCCGTCTTTCTCGTGGTACAGGCAGAAGCGGGCTGAGTGCAGCTGGAAGGAGAGCTGTGCCGCCACGTCCGTCTGCTGCCGCAGCTGCCGGCCTAGCGCCGTGATCTTGTGGCTGCGGCGCTTCAGCTCGTCCAGGAAGCGTCGCTCTTCGTCGCGGAGACGTGCCTGCAGGGCTCCCGCCAGCACCCCCTTGCGACGCAGCTCCAGACGCAGGTCGGCTAGGCCACACTCGCGCTCTGCCAGCTGCTGCTCTGTCGTCTGCAGCCGAGCCTCCAGTTGCTCCTGCTCCTCGTCCACGTCTACGGGCGCACACACATGCACATGGACACACACACACATGAACACAAACACAGAGCATTACACACACTCATATACACATGCACATCCATACATGGAAAGATTTATATTGTAAGCCACATACATTACAGTCCAAGCAACAGTAGGCTACTTTAAGGAGAAGTCGCTGAGAATAAACTGACATAAGTGCTACTAAAAGTGAAGAAAATGAAGAAAGCACACGCTCACACACACACACACACACACACACACACACACACACACACACACACACACACACACACACACACACACACACACACACACACACACAAGATGAATGTATCTAACTTGTATAAAAAGTTTAACCATTTCTAAGAGTATTCCCATGTCCACTCAACGTTATCTGTTCAAAAGCGTTACATGCAAATGTCCGGTGAGGTGAACCACTTCTCAATGACTTGATGTTAGTTTCCAGTTCCAGGTTCCAGAGTCTCTCTGACCTTCAGCAACTCCCCTTTGTGTTGGCATAATAAACCACACAATTTATTTCTTGTCACTTAATTATAGGTAGGCTGAATTGCTCTTTTCTAAAGCAGATAAAAGCACAAAGAGCATGTGGAAATATGGCAAAACACAGAGAACAGCAGTCCCTAGTGGCCTAAGATATGAAAGTGTTTTATGTGGAATTGCAATCACACATGCACTGCAAACACAGAATCAATGAACTGAGACTCAATACTCTGAAACATACCTTGCCTTTACATTAAAAGTACAATTACTTATATGTTGGCATGCACGCTACATACCATAACGAGCTAAAAATAAGAATGCTGCATAGCCATAGGCTAAAGTCTATCTCCATCTTCCATATAAAGCCCTCATCATTGGTATCAGTTGTCCTGTCTCATGTTTCTGCTTGCTGCAAGTCTGTTGCCTGTCATTTTTTATGACTGTTCTACTATAACCTTTTATAATTGCTTGTTTTATATATTTTATATAATTGCTTGTGCATTTATCTTCAATCAACTTAGGCTATTATCTAATTAGATACAGTTTAGGGTACAATTTCCATTGTGCTCTATTATTGACCATCTTTTTGTTGGTCATTATAACTGTTCTTAATATCTATCTATTACAGCTTTTCTTCGGAAATGTTGAACACACAACTACAACAGAGCAGCACATTTACTTTATTGACAATTTACTTTAAACACCTTTGCAAAATTCTCCACCTGCAGATGAAATATTTCCCATTCAAAACTATACAACATCACATTAGTTGTGACCAAACCATATCCATTTAATTGTGCTGGCAGCTCATTGGTGAATTTCACTGCAGTACTCACCAGCTTGGGTTCTCATGGGTAACCTCTCACTTAGCTCACAGCTCAGCTCTGTAGAAAGAGGTTAGGACAAACCAGGTCATCAAATGATGTGTCCTCATACGTAATACTGTTCTTCCACCTTAAATGTTTAGACACACAGAGGCTGTGTGGAAGAGGTGAGGACTTGTACATTCCAGATACCACCAACATGAGTGGACCACCTATACACACCTTGTCCAAACACCTCTTCAGAAGTGTTATAAGTGTTATTAATCACTCCTTTCCAATTTCTCCTGGTCACAAAAGGTTTAACATTAAGTGATACAGTGTGTATGCCTTTCTGATATCAATTCAAACATTTCAGTATTTGTTTTCCCCCTCAATATTGTCAGAACCCATATGAGACAATTAACGAACTTCTCAAGGGCCACTGCAGTATTACAAGGCCACTGCACTTGAGTGAGGAAAGTGAAAAATGCTGTAAGTCAGGATGTGACATCCTATCACATGACCCACCGGCACATCGTTTCCTGAGGTGCAGGATCTCCAGACGGAGCCCGGTGAGCAGCACTAGGTGTTCCTGTTGCAGGAATGCCACGCTGCGCTCCACGCTCTCCACCTGCTGTGCCAGGGCGCTCGTCTCCATGGAAACCACACGGCTCACCTGTGTGGGAGGACACGGGGTCAGGGAGCGTTGCTGAACACAGAGAGGGGGTGTTCACCTGGTGAAATGTTTAAGATGTGATGTCCATGTTCGCTTTGAAGATGATGTATTGATTTGAACGGCAGAGTGCCTTCATCTGTAATGATGATGACCACAGGGCCAGACTAGTTTCCCCAGAGCCACATATCTTGGATGAACTCAATAAGCTAAGGTCAATTTGTGGATTTTAAATGGGTTAAGCATACATTCTCTGATTATGTATCAAGACTATCAAAGCATAATCATTCAATATCTCATTATGCAGAGTAGGCTACTAGATATCTATAAAAAAATAACTGTGGTCCAGTTGTGTGCACGTGATGGAACTGCTGTGTGCAATGTAAAGAAAATAAGGGTAAGCCTTATTTTGCTAAGTCTACAGTGTAGGCTTACTAATAGAATACACCATCATATTTTCTTCAAAATATAGTAGACTGCTATCTAGTAATCTTTTCATTTTCGATGAAAACCAAACCAAAATCTCTAAGGTTTACCCAAACAAATGCATTCATGTAGAAAATCAACCAGTACATCAAGAAGTATACAAAACCCGTGAAGCTTCATTTTAACTGCAGGGTCTGTTGTCACATGACCTAATGGATTACATCATTGGAGGAAAGCATCAATTAAAGGATGTTTTTCAGCTCCTCGGCAATAGCTCAGGTCCTCTGCGACTATTTGTTTGTTACATTTCAATGTGTGTTTTTTGTGGCATGACGCTGACGCCGCAGTATTTTCAAAGCTCTGCGAGTACTTTTGCTAGGCCCCTTTTACACCGTCTCCGTCATTTAGCACCACTGTCGGTTGAAGCAGCACTTCGGTAACTGACCAATGCTAGCCTTACATATGATGGTGGTGTCAACTCGTACTGTAAGAGCACATAACAAGTCTCTCGCTCAAGACCATGTACTTTCGTCAACCATACCTGAATTTGTGCGAACATTAATGGAACTTTAACATCGAGTCTAATTTACTTGAGTGCCTTATTATAAGACTGAGCAGGTGGCCTACACTGGTTTACAGGACAAAAATAAAATACCGACTTAATTGGCTATCTACGCAGACTACTCATTTTTGTATGCAGGCGACGATTTGCACTTTTGCACTCGTGGCATACAGGCTGCGTATCAGACACATTTACTTGTCAATTTCGTAGCCATTCTAAATCTTGAGCAGTACCCTTCACTGTTCCCTACAATAGGCGTGTTTGGGAAACACCAATGTCAAATTTATGTCGTCAGTTCAACTCACCTTTTGACTAGATGGAGAATTCCACAGAGGTACGGCTGTATCAGCGCATCGTGAACTGACGGCTCAGTGAAACGTTTCGTCTGTGGTGGGCTATGTCCGACACAACCAGAAAAGCAACTAAACGAATCAGCGACACAATTAATGGTTCTGAAAAAGGGACAATCACACAACCAGCGAATAGCTTTTCCGCAGATCTTCCTCTATTGAAACGAATAACTAACACTCACTAACTGGATCAACGTTTAGTTTCAGAACGAGAAGCGAACTAGCCATTGGAAGACTGCAAAGCTATGGTTAAAAATGTGGTCCCCTTTGCTGCAGCGTAATCCAAGACATTGTTCTTGTGTTACTTTCCTTGACAGATTTTCAGTACCTTGGACGGGGATGGAGGAGGATACCCTGGCGTTATGTTGACCCCTAGTGGTAGAGACTACACACTGAAAAGGCATGTGCGATGCCTGCAGCACTGGGTATAGAAGACGGTGTTTATCTTTGTTTAGAATCCACCTTGTATACGTTAAATAGGAGAAAACATTGTTTTTCAAAAACAAGTAACTGAGACATGAAACATGTCTACGGAGACAAATCAAGGCAATGCACTTTTAGTTCCATTCAAGTGAACCTTCAACTTGATGGCAGTGCCCCTTATCGTAGGCCAACAATTCTATGCTACCACAACCCCTGATATCGGCCCTTTTTTAAATATCTACTACCGCAAGATGAGCATTTTTTTTGTCAAATAACCCATGCAAACTTAATGGCCCTTTTTTATTTTTTGCAGATGTCTTATTATAGGTCAGTATGACTTGTAATGGGAGGTTATACATCAGCCTTTTGATGTAATAATATGTTTTGTGTAAAGCCCATTTAAAAATGAATGATAGTACAGTCCTGTATCCCTGTAACATTCTAGAGAGATCTATAACACCTTGCTTAAGAGATCTAACGCACCTTGCAATGTTAAGTATTAATAACAGGACAAATAGGTAGGCAGTGTATTGAGTTACAGTCTGAGTTGCCCTTGTAATTGTAATGTGTTGGGATGAGGTTTTCACTGGGGTGGGGGTGGAGGGGTGGAGGTGACACCGGTGGCACCTTCACTCATCCTTCCTCCCTCCTCCTCGGCTTGCCGTGAGGAAGTCGCTGTGCAGTAGCCGAAAAAATAGCACGGCATTCATCACAATGATGAGCGAGAGGCCCACACTCCCGGCTGCGAAGCAAAGCAGCGGCACCCGCTCATGGTTCAGAGCCAGCCAGCGTGTCATCCAGGCCAGCGTACTGATCGCCACATAGGTGCCCAGGTTCAGCACGCTGTTGAGTCGGTACAGGGTCCCGAGGCGGCCCAGCCGGACATGCACAGCAGCTGCCGCAGGTGCAAGAACACAGGGTTGAGCTCCACCAGCAGGGCCACCACAGCGAAGCCCACAAACTGACGTGCCACGACTGAGATGCTGAAGCACGTGCTAACCTTTGGAAGTCGGGAGCGGGGGTACAGAGATCACATATGTAATGGTAATGTTAATAGAAAAATGCTGTTAGAATCAGAGCACAGAAAACACTTGAGTTTACCTACAACCTAACCTGGGTTAGTGGCCCATCATGTTTATCAACAGGGCACAGCTCAGGAACACACAAAATATACGGGGTACTTAACAATCATTTGCAATGATACTCCTTTACCAATACATGGCTCTTCATGATGACAAGCTTAGATGATTGGATAATACGTGTGACCGATAGTGAGTTTGTATATTAAATCTGATATACACTTATGAAAACTCGATTGAAACAAACTGACTTGGTCCAAAGGCTATTTAAACGTGACATCATAAATCTCTTAAGAATAGGCTTTAGCACATGTAAGAACATTTTATACATGAAAAAAAGGGCAAAACAACAAAAAAGGACTAGGTACCAAGCTACGACATTTAACAATGCACTAGCCTGCTTTTTAAAAGGGTGCACTGATAATTGTATACAAGTCAGGTCAGGTGAAACTGCCAGTGGTGCAAAAGAATCCTTAAAGAGATCATGTGAAGCAACTTAACCTCGCCCTCTGACCACTCATTTATGGAAGGTCAATGGTCTCACACACACACACCCACATGCATCATACACTTACACAAAGACACACATACACACAAAAAACAAACACACCCACTCTCTCTCTTTCTTTCTCTCACACGCAGACGCCGTGAGCACCTCCACACAGGTAAGAGGGGTCAAACAATCAGGCAGTGAGGACTAAAAGCTGCTTTGTTTTAGGATTATTACAAGTTACGTAAAACCTTTGCTTCTACAAAAATAGCATTAGTAGGCAACTTAGGATGAATCTAGTTTCGGTGCTCTATACTCTTAGCTTATGACTGTGGGCACGCATTGGACTTTAGACTGCACTGAAGACAACATTTGTGCTGTGCTGTGCTGTGCTGTGTGAAGACACACTGCAAACGCTCAGTTTCTTGTGTCAGGATTAATTTCTGTGACAGCTTTTGTGCAGCGCACTTCATCCGCCCAGGGAAGTGAGAGAGCGCAGCCGCCTGTGTTTATTTATTAATTTCTGGTATGCTAGTGTTATTAATGTCTGTAGTGTTTTTATGCTCCTGGACACCGTTTCAGCAAGATCATAAGGAAAGCTAGATGTATTCAGACTTGAAATAAATTCTCCATAACATTATAATAACACAGATCCCCCTCCTCTGTGTCAGGTTTAGGTGTGTGTATGTGATGACCATGACACAGGCTCCACTGAGAGTGTTCTGAGATATCTACTAAAAGAACTGATGATCGGGGGGTAGATAAGTAGTGAAGTTGGTGTCATTTGCCATTCAATTTTCAAAAGATTCATCTTTTTACAAAGAGACAATTTTGTTACACAATTCTTGACCTCAAAAAGTGATATGATAAGGTGTGGATGGGTGTGTAACCATATAAAGATAAAACATTAATGACTCTATTGGTGTGGTTGTTTATGCACAAGTGTTTATGTGTGTGTGTGTGTGTTGTCTTACAGTACAGATGACCAAATTTCAGCTTCCACTCTTTCTCTCTTCCTTTCTCTGTCTGTTTTCTGTCAGGGGCCATTAGAGGCTCGTGAGTTGAATTCTAATGGGGCCTGGACCTCCCACATCAATAACAAATAACAACAAATGTAATGGAGATTTTTTTTGTGTGTGTAATAACAGCAATCCCAGAGGTGTCAATTATAACAGCTTTCATGTGCTCTCCCTCAACAGCGATCCCTGTGTTTCCTTCATTTCTCATGTGAATTGAGATAAGGGCATAGAAGGCCTTTGTTTTCACAAGACACTCTTCGTCTAAACAGGTCTCACAGATTTAGGCTGTGAGAAAAAGAAAAAAAACAAATACTGGTTTTGCTGGTTGGGGTTTAACACCAAATTAAAAAGGCGTGTGAGAGGCCAGAGGGTTTCTCTGCATGGATGAAGAGGAAGGGCCACAGACTATATGTGAATGGAATAATACACCCCATCTATTATCGTTAAAAACAAACCACATTTATAACTAGGTCCTCTCATATGTACAAATGCTATGTATATGTTTTTTCCACAATACATTTGTAGAATAAGGATATCAGAATACACTCATGTCTTTTGTGTTACACTAACACTTTAACGCCAACCGATCTCATCCCCAGCGTAATCCACATAGCCCCTCCTCCTTTTGTGGCTGTTCAAAAGCACAGTGGAGCCCAGCTCACCCTGCTGTTCACAGTGTAGGCCATCATGTTAACCAGCTGCACTCTCCACTCATGCACTTTCACTCACACTCAAATCAAACCATACACACACTATGCATGATCACAAGCCGCATCTGGGGAAAGGTAAGACACAAACACTGCCTCGCCTAACTAGAACACACTCTGTCAGGTAAATGGTTTATTCCATTACTCTTGCAAAACATTCATGCCATTACTGTTCAGTGAAAGCCGTCAACAGATATCTGATGCCGCCTCAGAACTGACAAAATGAGAGAATAAATCCTCTACATTTAAATGCAAATACAAGAGCAACCCCTCTCACCACTATTAGGCCACACTGGGAGTGAGTGAGTGAGTGAATGAATGAATGAATGAATGAATGAATGAATGAATGAAATGAATGAAAACAATGACTTACAAGGTGACTGTTTTGAGAAAAAAAATCTGAAACAGCATGTTTTACATGTATTTTCAATTAGACAAAATATTTATAACGCAATGTACAGGCATTATATGCAATCTTACCACGGAATGGTGGCATAGGAGTTCCCAGTTATTCCTGAGCTTCTGGTTGAGGCCATGTCCATAAAGTCATAGATGAAATAACCTTAAAAACACAAGTTTATCATTACAAACAAGCCATATTGCTGTATTGTTGACTAAAGTATAATGGCCTTGTCCTTGACCCATAAGAAGTGAAGATAGCAGGTCCACTCTGCCCAAGCAGCTATCTGTAGATTTGCACTGAGGGACCTACTTATTATCAACCAGTAATCCATGTCAAGTTGTACAGTGGGGCTGGAAAGTCTATGAACCCTTTAGAATGTTCTGCATATCTGCATACATTTGGTCTTAAATGTGTTCACATCTTCATTAATGACCTGAAAATAGTTCAACTAAAAAACACAAAAAAGAACCCCTACAATAATCAATTTATTTGAATTGGGGAAATTGGAGTCAGGTGTTTCAATCAACAGGAAAACAATCAGGTGTGAGTTAAGTGGTCACTGCCTATTGAAAAAACATAAATCGTTGTTGGTTGAACTGTGTTCACTTTATCGATTCAGATATGATCACATTTTAGATCAAATTAATGCAGATATACATAAAATTCTAAAGGGTTCACAAACTTTCTAGCACCACTGCAATTGTAGATTGTTAAGAGTTCAAATGCTTCCGTACATATTTCGTGTACATACCTGTTGAAACCGACACTAGGGCAAGAGAAGACAGAGTGTGTGGATATGAGATCTTCTGCCATTTCAGGATGCAGATAGAAACTATAGGGAAGAAACTAGTATAAAAGGCCTATCTGTATCAGTGACAAGAGGTTGCAAAACAAACAAACTGAATTCAAACATTTGGGGAGAAAAGGGTATTCCTCAATGTTGGATGACATTTTGTTGTGAATAAGGAAAATTTGATTCCCACCAATGTCTTAAAGGCATTTGCATGGGCCACCCCAACGTTCACAGGTCTGTCATTGATTTATATTCACGCAGCGAAAAAGTAATGAACGCTGTCATTGGCAACAGTTTTTTTTGCTTCTAATTAACATCTTTCATATCATTCCGCAAGTAGTCCAGTCATTTATCGTTACAGAAACTCATTGTGAGTGTGAGCAAGTAAAGGTCGGCGCATGGCTCTGCAACTGCGGCTACGGCTTTTCACGCAGTTGTGTCAAAGGACTCGTTTCAATTTATGGTTCTCCAAGGGTTGGACGTGTTGCAAAGCAATTCATCGCCAGAACAATAGGTGGAGTGATGTTTTTTGTCGCAGAAGACCTTAGTGATTGCCTACTATCTCAAGACATCTGTTGCCATGGAAGTCGTTGGTTTGTTTATTTACCCGGTATTCTTGTCCACATACACAGTGAACGATGGCAACCGAGAGACAAAGACAAATGATTGAGTTGTTGCACACGCAGTTTCAGTGCTGCATTCAGAAGAGTAAAAAAAGTTAACAAAGTGGCTCGGGCCGAACCATAAACAATCATAGCGGATCAACACGAAGCTTCAGGAGCTCAGAAGAGAGAAGTGTAATTTGAGTATTTGGCTGTTGAGTTTGTATATAAACCTTTCGCGAAACCTACAGACTACATCTTTAAACGATCTTCGTAAAAAAAGCTGTAGGAAGCATTTCCCAAATCTTCTCTATCCATGCAATTTGAAGCAATGCTTCAACAAACTGTACTTCTTGTAATCAGTCATTATCCACCCTTTCAGACGGCAAGCCCCTCGTGGCTCGCACGAATGAAATTATTTTCCTAAAATTCGTCAGCAGAGGGCACACAAAATCTCAAGTGAAAGTTGTGGGAGTTCTTCAGGTGTGTGCTTGTGGGAGATGAAGCCTTGCGCGCAACCACAATAACACGATGATTTATTAATGATAATAATTTCATATAGGCCTAGGCTAACACATTCGTAGCATTTCGATGATAGCTTACACTCAATGTCCATAACAACTAGAAAATGCATTTCCTGAAGGAAATACCAGTGCGTGAAATGCAAAAGCTAAGAAAGGAAGAAGAAAAGAAAGAAGAGTGAAAGAAGGAAAGAAGAAAGGAAAGAAGAGTGGAAGAAAGGAAAGAAGAGTGGAAGAAGGAAAGAAGAGTGGAAGAAGGAAACAAGAAAAGAAAGAAGAGTGAAAAAACTAAAGCAGAGTGGAAGAAGGAAAAAAGAAAAGAAAGAAGAGTGAAAGAAGGAAAGAAGAAAGGAAAGAAGAGTGAAAGATGGAAAAAAGATTTGAAGAAGGAAAGAAGAAAATAGAGAAGAGTGAAGAAAGGAAAGAAGAAAAGAAAGAAAACTGAAAGAAGGAAAGAAGAGTGAAAGAAGGAAAGAAGAGTGGAAGAAGGAAAGAAGAAAGGAAAGAAGAGTGGAAGAAAGAAAGGAGAGAAGAGTGAACAAGAGTGGCTCTGGATAAAGACAGTAAAGAGAGAGTGAAGAGGGAAAATATTGGAAGAAGGAGAGAAAAATGAAGTGATGCAGAGAGATGGAGTGTGAGATAAAGAAGACTGAGAAAGATGGAGAAAAAAAAAAGTAGAGTATGGAAGGTGTCTCTTAATATTCCTAGTTATACGGATGAATGGACAGGGACAGAGAGAAGAGGAGCCTCGGAACATTGGCGCAGGTGTCAGTGAAGCACAGGTGCAAGCCAGTTTAATTACCCTATTATGATGTCATAAAGGCCCAATGGGAAACATTTTATTCGTTTGTCTTTAATATCTTAAAAAGTATAAAGTTCAGAAAAATGAAAATGACATAGTATAAGTGTCGTTTACAAGAGAAGAAGAAGTATAAGAAGCCTATGAATAACAATGCAGGGCATTTCATGCACTGTAATTATCTTGTGATATATATGGGGAAAGATGGACACCATGTCTTATTCCACAGAAGTTGCTTCAGAGATGTTGCAGTGCTGGATGATAGACAGGGGTGTACGTAATCACATATTTGGCACCGCAGCTAGTCACTTTCTCTACTGGAGACAATGGAATAGCTTTAGCTGGCCACTATCTATATATTTAATTATATATCCTCCACTGTATTGTTGATTCACGTGTGAGTTAACTACTTCTTGACAAATAAGCCCTCATAAATCACACGCTATCAAACGTCATGCTACTGAAGCAAGATGCAAATTACCAAAACGGTGTGGTTTACGCAAGGTGTGCAGTGTCACGTACTTTGTTACAAACGGACACCATTGTTGTAGCTGGTTGCCTCGTCAGCCATTCTGAATCTGTTGTTGTGCTGCTGGGAAATTGTCCCCTGTACTATTCAACCAGGCTCACTTTCTGATTCAAAGTAGGCCTTCCACTTTACGAAGCACCGACTTTGGGAGCTCGGTCAATGGTTTTGTAAGAGTGAAACACCTCCATCCGCGGGCTAATCATAAGTGGACTTCCATTTTTCTACCAAATTCATGTTTCATCAAATTCCTAGTGTGTACCCCGGCCATGAGGTGTGTGGCAGAGCAGTGTGGATGCCGAGGTTATGGACTTCAGTTCCCTCCAGTTAGATCCGTTTAAGAGTGACTAAATCTTGGCCACGTAAAAAGGCCTTTGCGAGAGTTCCATAGTCTGAAATCAAAACGACTCGTCACACGGATTTAAAAAAATAAACTGAATTTCTCTGCTAATTGAAATGGACTCGAGGCAATCAAGTAAGTATCCATCTTGGTAATTTCATTAGATATCTAGTTTTTCTTCAATTGAAAACCGCTTCAATGCTTCCCTTTATAGTTTTTTTTTTATTAATAGTATTAACCTATGAATGTAAAGTATCTAGATGCTTAACAAAAATATACAAACTTGTTCCCAAATGACTATATGATAATTTAAATTCAGGAGCGCATATACCTCTCTTATATACCGCCTCTTGGTTTCGATGGATCTGATGTGTTAATCTGCAGATGCTATAATAAAAAAAAACCTCTGTGGTCACAAATCGTCCTTTTGAAATATGCTATGATTTAGTTGGAAACAACAATTCATTATATGCAAAGGCATTAGCTTAACTTGTCACATATGATGTGATGTATTTGCAGCTCAGTGAGTATGATGTCATCTGTACTTTTTCACAGGCCTAACATTCTTGTGACTACGTTGTACATATTCTGATACAAACGTAAACTCTCAAGAATTGCAGTCCAGAGGACTTTTTTTCTTACAGTTTAGGATGTGTTGTCTTGGCTGTATAGAACCCTGCAAGGTTCTCCTTCAGACTGGTTTTAGTGTTCTTTTTAGTACTCCTTTGAGAGTGCACTATTTACAGGTTTATATTTTAAGTTGTGATGAATTCAAAGTAGAATTATTTCTGATACAGCTCATTAATTAAAGTGCTTTATGTTGAACCTTTAAAGTCTCTGCAACTGTTATGTCGAGCCATAGTGTGGGTCAGATACTGTGCTGGTGTGGTGTGTCCCCCCCATAGGTCAGACCAATCCCAAGCCAGACGTAGACGACCCTGAGGAGCCTGAGGAGGTCACAGAGGCCGTGTGTCTGGAGTCAGAGCTCCAGGATGGACAGTAAGGCCCACAGACGAGGACGGTTTTCACACAGATCTCAGATCAGCTCACACCCCCTTCACATATGCACCAGTTTTCAGCACTAACAGTTTTTCAGATGTTTCCTAGCTCAACAATACTGTGTCAATGTGACAAACCTATCGAATCATTTAATGTCATAAGTGATCCAAGAGGTGAATTTTTTATTTGTCCCAGGTGTAAAACAAAAAAGCGTCAAGTGTTTGAGGGGTCACTTCTCTTTGTCCAGATGGTGTGCAGACATAAAAAATGAATACAGTCCACTACAGCGTCATTTTAGGTTGATGGATTGCAGGCATAATTTTTCAATTATGAATCTAGCAAATCTAAAGTCACGTACTCTGAAAAGTTCGTTATAACGCTACGAGATCATAACATTACAATAGCAGAACTAATTCTTTTTTCAAACATTCTGACAAAAAAGCTGGGAGATGATGTTGCTTGAGGATGGCCAGTCAGAACACGTGCTCTTGCTTTCACGCAGGATGATGGAGGTAGAGGTTGGACACCATAATGTCCTGTTGGCGCGCTGTGACGGAGCTTACCATGCCGTTGGTAACCAGTGCACTCACTATGGTGCCGCACTTAGCAAAGGTACATGAAGTCTTTGGGAAAACTCTGGTATGTTATGGTTGAAGAATATGGAACTAGTGAGCTTTGAAGGGATGCTGAATATCATAAAGCCTTTACTTGGGTGTCAGGTACCTCCCTGTCCCTGTGGGTCTCATTTGGTTAATATTTACTATCTGGGAAGATCCCATGAATTCCATTTATGTTCCTTTCATTTGTCCTCATTTGTTTCTGTACCGCAAATGCTACACATCTGGACTCTATCTAGCTGTCCAAATATAGCAATGTGTTTTTGGCTTCTTTGCACTTTTTACCGAAAGGTTGTTAGTTTGGAAATGTTTGTAAACATATGAATCATCCACTCACACCATACCTATGGCTCCACAGGTGTACTGATAGGCCATAGGGTCCGCTGCCCATGGCATGGGTCCTGCTTCGACCTCCAGACAGGTGATGTGGAGGAGTTTCCTGCCATGGACTGCTTGCCCAAACACAAGGCACTGTTGCTTAATGTTCTTATTATTTCTTAAATCTTATTCATATCTGAAGGTGTTTACAGTATAATACTGTATATACAACGATATATATGCAATATGCAATAAATGCAAGTATCTCCTTAAATAGCCATCAGGCACTTACAGACCAGATCCATACATTAAAGAGAAAGGTGTGGGCCGCCTTAAAAAGGATGAACTCCGAAACAGGCAGCACTCAGTACATGTCATTTGTCAATTATATCACTTTTTGACAATGAAGTGAGTGCTTCCAAGCCATATTATGGTTTCGGTCCTTTTGGTGTTGTATAGAGATTTCTGTGATCAACATTTTGCCGATTGATTTAAAAAGGAAGGATGAAGCGGATCTCGGTTAAGATGAAAGGAACTGGGTGGTGTGGATCGATTCGTTTTTGTTTGTAGGCCATTTGCTGATGTATTCCGGTACTGTACTGTACAAAGTCACTTTGGGTTATACATTTAATGGAAAGGATTTTGTGAACATGAATATGGCCTTTCAAGAATAATGGTTGAATAAAATAATGTATCTTGAGGATTTGTTTCTCACATAGCGTAAAATACTTACACTTTTAACAGTCACATTTCAGTATTTTACAATGCATGGACCCATCCACAGTGTCTGATGCTGTCATAATTTCCCCTTGTTTTCTTCAGGTGAAAGTTGAGAATAGTAAAGTATATGTGTCGATCAACAAAAAGGTAATTTAGCATTAAATGCCTTCTGAGTTTTTTTTTTTAAATAACGGTGCCTCAGTATTTTGACCTTAATTGTATTTTAAGTCATATCTCAGCACATAACAATTTAATTGTATCACAGAATGTATAAGAAGTATTGAGAGGCTCTAGGCAGTTTTTTACTGAAGCATATTTTACCATCCTCCCTTACTATGATGTTTATGTGTGTGTGTATGTGGGGGGTGGGTGGGTGCTAACATAGCTAACAGTACCACTTACAACATTGTGATTTAGTTCTGCACTGTATTGAAATTGTGTAATGGGTGCATTATGAACTCTTTGTAAATTAACTGCTCTCTTTAGTTTCTGAAACAGAACAAACGTTTAAAGGAGATGTCTGGCAGAGTTCACGGGACCTTCCACACCATCATGTTACTAGGGGGAGGTGAGAATGGAATCTTTTGTGGCTGTTCTTTACTATGTGTATATACTTCACAAAAGGTAAAACAGGAACTGCACAATGCATATGGCTTTATTCAGTAGGATGAGTAGGACATGCTAAACAAACTGATGGCAAATGTAATGTTAAATGAGAGGTGAGAGGTTTTGTTTTCCTGTATATCATGTCTCCAAGTATGCTTTGAGACACTTCACCTTTGACATTGACACAAAGGAATACAACATGTGGGGTACCTCTTATGATGTCATCACTGCCACATCTCCATCTCAATTCAACTCATTGTGTGTGGAAGTGTAGGGTCTGCCTCTTTGGTTTGTGCTGAAACATTGCGACAAGAGAACTATGGCGGTCGCATCATCATGGTGACAAGAGATGACCTCCTGCCGTATGACAAAACCCGACTCAGCAAGGTATGGGTTGGCACGGGGAAAGGGGCAAGGGAAGGCTTGCTAAAGTATGGTTGACAGATTCTGTGATGGTCTTTTCTTGGAAGCTCAGACTTTGGATAATGGCAAAATGGTTAAATAATTACATTTAGTTTACATTTAGTAATTTAGCAGATGCCTTTGTCCTAAGCAACGTACAATAAATAAATATGGCAAAAAATATGGAAATTCCATTCAATGTGTGTAATACTGTAAGTGGTCACTGACAGTGTGCAGTGATATGTTTAACAGAAGATGGCATAGGCTAGAAGGCTAGAATGACGTATTCTTTTTGCGAATCAAATGTGCAAGAACACCAGGGTATAGTGGCTGTTTATCTCCACTGCTCAAATGAGCATTTTCAGCGACCTTACAGAAAAGGAAACCCAGTCTGAAAGGGTTTATTCAAGTAGTGTAAAAAGACCACTGGTTAAGTTGTAATAACATAAATATTATCTTCCTCAGGTCATGAATGTGGAAAGTGACAGTATCCTGTTGAGAAGAATGGAGTTTTTCCATCAGTATGACATAGAAGTGTGGCTCAGGAAAGAGGTAAGCCCAGTTTCATCTGCATTCAGTTGTCATCCTAATAAAAGCAAGATAAACAAACTACTTAGCTACAATTCACATTTATATTTAGTCATTACCAGAAGCTTTTATTCAAAATTACATGCGATATTGGACAGATATACATTTTTATCAGCATGTGTGTTTCTTGGCATGGAACCCATGGCCTTGGTGTTGTTAATATTCTACTCTAGCGGTTGAGCGACAGGAACACTGTCTACCTGCTTAGGAGAATCCATTTCTTTCCAGGCTCTGTCAGTAAACACTGACAAGAAAACAGTGACATTCAATGACGGTATCACTCAGTGTTACGATCAGCTTCTAATTGCAACAGGCTGTAGGTAAGTGTCGGAATCAAAGTTCTACGTGGATATGGCTGGAACGGTATAAAATAAGCACTGTATACACCACAACATATAAATTCATATATACAAATACATTAAAGGTCCAAGCAGAGCCAAGCTTAACGTTGTTTGGATGAGTACGGCATTTAGATAATAATGACAGAAGGTGAGATGAACTGATGCAGAACTCATGCTGGTGCTGTTCTTTAGAGCCAAGGGACTGGACTGCCCTGGTTCTGACCTGGAGAACATCTTGATGTTGGAGACCCCAGAGGATGCCAGACGGATCCACTACTCCTGCATTAACAACAGGATAGTTGTTGTGGGCACATCCTTTGTTGGTGCGCCGCTCTATCCCTCCATTTGGTCGTAAATGATAGGCAAAACCGTTTCCTCTTTAAGGAACTAAAAGTTATTGTAAGATAGTATTCCACTCACAAGGTGCTTGGATAGAGTAGCTATCGAAAGGGCGTAAGACATCCAAAACTTCAGTATTTTAATAAATGTTGACATTTATGGTGACAATAGAGAAAATGAAAGAAATACCTGAGAAATAACGTGAGTTTGACAGTTACCCAATCTCTTCCCTGGGATCAATGATTGTTTCAAGTTTCGCAGGTAGCTTACGTTAAGCTTTGATTCAGCTAATAAGGCAGTAATTGTGATAAACGTTGGTAATTATCAACAGGCTCCATGCTGTGCATGGCATGGCTTGGTGTGGTATTTCCAACTTCTTATGTATTAATTATGGCAACGATTAAACAACCTGTAGCTGTATGTCATGTGCTAAATAAATACCATTCATGAACACAAGCTTCTCTGTGTTGGCAAAGGCATGGAAGTGGCTTCCTACATGACAGAAAAAGCACTCAGCATCACCGTCATTGGTAGCAGTGAAATGCCTTACCAAAGGACCTTTGGATCCGAGATTGGGAAAATTACTATGATGGTCAGTAACCTTGGAGGTATTTCCATGGCCATGCTGGAAAAAAAACCTTACTTAAAACAGTAACTTGGTATGCAACAATAACAGTAACTTCTTGTGTTGATGAATTACTCTTTCAGATACTGGAAGAAAAGGGGGTGACATTTTACATGAATGACAATGTGACAGAGATCAGAGGGGAAAACAAGAAGGTAAAGAAAATTAAAATATAGAGTATAACACATTTTATTTGACCATGGAGGACAATATTGTACTTATCTACAATTCATTGACCCTTAAAGCTGCTTGAAGAGGTGTTTTTGGGAATGTTTAGTCTAAACATCTTACATGATCTGACAGCTAACTCTGAAAGTCTGTAAACAGCTGACAGCTAACTCTGAGAGTCTGTACATTTGATGGTTTTGGGCTCTGTAATCTAGTCCTGTAGTTTCAACATGTTCCAGCTGTATTAACAAATGAGGAGACTTCCAGAAAGAAGTGCAGATTCTTTATGTGTGTGGACATGTCATTCACAGTAGGGGGTGGGATCCGATAGCAATTCAGATTTGTGGAAGTTAACAAGAAATGCCAACGTCTCTTACAGCTGTTTTGGTTCACAGGTTCAGCTGTAACAATAGAGAAACTGAATACTGAATAGAAGAATAGACACTCAATAGAAACTGGGTCGGAAATATTTGTAAATGGAAAATGAAAACATTAATGCATGACTGCAGGTGTGTCAGTATGAAGCTTGAGTAAGCTTTACAAGCATAAAATGCATAACATACAACATCTGCATGCCTGTCTTCCAGGTGAAAGAGATAGTCCTGAAAAGTGGCACAGTTATCCCTGCTGATGTTCTCATAGTCGGCATTGGTATGTATAGGAGGTGTGGCCCAATGCTTTTTACCTTTTCAGTTCCTCAAACATGCCATATCATGTACACTAACAAAGAAATCTGACACAAGTTTATATTTTTCCCCAGGTGTCACTCCAAACTCTGAGTGTCTGCAGGGGAGTAACATTACCATGGATGGGAAGAATTTTGTACTTGTGGACAAGGTGAACTTGTATCATTCAGTACCCATGAAATTGTGAGAATGTCAAGACAGTTGAGCCAACTTGGCGTCACTGTGTGTTGTAATTGTTTCCTTTCTCCTGCAGTATATGAGGACAAACATAATGGACGTCTTCTGTGCAGGAGACCTGACGACCTTCCCTCTAAAAATGGCCAAAGATCAGAGAGTGAACATAGGCCACTGGCAGCTAGCACAGGCACATGGTAAATATGTCTAGCAGCTACCACAGACCTGTCATGTATGGACAACAAAACTTATAACAGAAAATTATCAGGGAAGAAATCTTAAATATATGTTTTTTAAAATGTCTTTTGTTAAATCTGGGTGAGGTTTTCCACAAATCCCACTTGCTTTAAAATTGTTCTCTGGTGGACCCAATCATTAATATGTGGACACCCAAGGTGGTGAGGAGACAACAAATTATATTGTTCTTTCACGTCAACCAATCAGGACTTGGAGATGTCCAGACAGGACTTCAGGATTCTGCCTGTCAATCAAACCCAGACACAGCATGTGTTTTTGGGGAGGTGTATGTTAACCGCTAGCCTCTAGTCTAGATGGTTCTAGATTTCACTTTTTATTTTCCTCTGTCAGTGTTAAAGCATTCATCATTGTACATCACAGTCCATGGAGGAAAACAACACAATTATATTACAGTAACAGAAAAACTTTGTGAAGTTGTGTAGACCTACGTTCTCTTCAAGTCTCATGTTGGGCTTGACTCTCCTCTTACCAGGAAGGGTGGCTGCCCTGAACATGCTGCATAAAGAGGTTGAGTTGAACTCTGTGCCTTTCTACTGGACCGTCCTCCTGGGCATGACCATCCGTTACACAGGTTCGTGGGTTGGGTCAGGGTATGCCCCAGGGTGCTTCCTACTATTGTCTGTGCTTGATGCCACTCATGCGTTTCATGAATGTTTGACTGATTTTTTAAATGACAGCGAAGCAGACTCTTACTTTTCTTTATGTCATTATTTTCATTTGACTCCTTTCCTACACCTTCCCTTAATAAATAAGAGCAGTTTTTTGAACAAGGTAATTTCTTAGCATCATTATTACACGTTTGGTAAAATCATGCCAATCAGGGTCATTAGATTACTCACTGCTAATGTTTAATGGCCCAATATGTTTGATGTAAAACCTGTGTTTTTTTATATGTTGTTCAGGTTTTGGGGAAGGCTACACTGATCTAGTTGTAAAAGGAAAAGTTGAGGATATGAAGTTCCTTGCATTATATATCAAGTAAGTGAATGCAAGTTACCTTGAGCTGCCCTAAATAGTAAACTTCTGTAGTTGTGTTATTACATTAGTTTTAAATAGCTTGTGAATTCCCATACTTTCCAACACTTCTGCTAGGGTGTAATTCTTTCCAAAACTGTAAATATGTATGTGATAACATACTTAAGTGAGTCCAGTATCATAACATTATGCCCAAGAAATGCCTCTAACCAGAACTAACTGGCATCAATTATCCACGACTCCTCAGGGAGGACAGAGTGGTGGCCGCAGCAGGGCTGAACTTTGACCCTGCGGTGTCGGTGGTTGCAGAGAGGTTAGCCATTGACAACTTCATTTCGAAGGCAGAAGCTGAGTAAGTGGTCTAGTGGCTTTTACATTTAAAATTTTAAATGATGAATTTGTTCATGCATCCTTTCTAATTTCAAATTTTTAATTTAGCTATTTGTGATATTATCAGTATTTACAGGTAAATTATCCTGCAGGACAGCTCATTTAAAGTGCAAAATTAATTACTGATTTCATATTTACTTTTCATTTAATTTTCTCTTTTTTATGCCTCTGCACAACAGTTTCAACAGTAAAATCTATGAATAATCTGTAAAAATTACTTTTTGTCTTTGAAAGATCGGATGATCTCACCTGGTTGAACCTGCCTGACCTAAACCTGTCGTGACACCAGCCTGAAATGTTCTTCCTTCTGACCTCTCAGTCTCATCCAGATCCTCTAATCATATACTCTTGTCTTTCTGTTTAGAAGTATGTGTCCCGAGATACCCTCGAGATTTTCAAGCAATTGTATTTAGCGTAAATTGTGCAAAAAAAAGGCAAACACTCTTGTTACATGCTGTCTATCTGTCTGACCAATAGAACGTAGATAAGATGGATGACATATGCATGGCAATACAGTGACTGTTTTCAGGGAGACAAAGCAACAGTGAATGACCCTGGTGGCTTTTGCTGCTGCCCTTGTAAACCAAAATGCCCCAAACAGAACACAAGAGGGGATTAGGTGAACAGTGGCCTATGGGTAACATCAATGAGGAAGGGGTACAGGATTTGGCAACGATGACAAAAAGGGCAACACACAATAGGACTGGACGAGCACAGCACAAAAGGCTAAAATGAAACAAGCGGGGCCCTTTACATCAAAACTGCTGTGCTGCCTCTCTTTTTCTCTCTTTCTCTGTCCCTCCCTCTTATACACATACGCACACCAATGTTATAGCCTTCTGTCTGTGAGTGTCCCATTGACCACTCCATGACCACATGCCAGTGCATGTCGGTTTGATGTTGTCTTACACAAGGAAATGTCAGTCCTCTGCATTCAGTGACTGATTCAGGATCAACTCCATACCTCAGTCTTGTGTCAGTCTCTATACCTTGTGAGTATCAGCATGACTCAGCAGAATCCAACCCTGTTGTTTTTGTATCCTTTCTTTTTTTTCCTTTTGAGGACAATCCATGCTTGGATCTATCCACATCATTGCTACTACTTTTGCGTGGGAGGGGTGCATAGTGGGTGCTGGAGCACCCAATCAAATTACTGATTGTCTGTTAATTGTCAGCATTTTAGTTACCCTTAAAAACAGCAAATTAAATCTGGCATTTGTGTCTACAAGACATTTTGTTTTGTGTGTGTCCATACAGGGCAGAATTCATTAGAATTGTGACAAGCTGGTATTTTGTCAAAGCAGTGCTCTATGTGATTTTAGCACTGTTTGCTAACTTCTGCCATACTGTATATAGTTTAGCCACAATAGGACTCCACCCCCTCCCCTCTGCACAAAGTATATGCAAAACAACTGGCCAGCGGTGATGCCTACTGGATTGATTCATGCTGTCTGACCATGGCGGCTAACAGTGAATTTTTTTTTTTCCCTCAGAGCGTAGATTTTAGTGGTAGATATACGAATAAATAAGAGGCCAGGTAGCTTAAAGGGGCTATATGTAAGCTTGACCAGATGTTGGCTAGCAAGCTAAATTACTTCATACTCCCCACACCAAGCAGATTGGAGACCGTGTATCACTACTTTTGCACACCCCTACCTCCTCTCCCTTCATATAAGCAAATACGTTTGGCCAAAGTGGTGGAGGCTGAAGACTACATGTAGCATGAAAACATTTATGACTGAAAGATATCTATGCTTCCATTAATGTTTCTTTCTACATCAGTTGATTAACTGAACTTTTGAGCTAGCTAATAGTTTAACAATTAATGTTAACCGATGGGTTTGCTACTGAACTACTTGTTGATACTAACTTCAGGATAACCATACTTACTTGGGTCTGTTCATTGTAATCCTGCACTCTGGAAATAGATTAAGGCTCTGTAGTTAAAACAATTGAACTTTCCATTTCTCCTCGAATTCACAACAACTTCCACTGTCATTATTTTGACCTCAGAAATAGGATTTTAGCTATTAAAAACACTATTACTGACAGTTTGAGCTTATGCTCATGATGGCACCCTTGCTTTGCCTTGCTGTTTTCGCTACAGTGACGCACGGACAGACAGGGGCTACCTGGTTAGCATGCTAATCTTAGTGGATATCTGGCCAACAGAGTGCATAGGCGTTTTTGACATTGCAACAAAATGGTTATTTCTTGACATTCTGTTGCTGTTTCTAGTTTGAATGTTTTAAACTAAACTTCTTACATATAGCACCTTTAAGATGGGAGAAAATAGGTGGGGGAAGAGGGTGAGAATATATTTAAGTAACATGTGTTGTTTTAAATAACACAACACATTAACACCCACAAAATGGAGGTTATGTTTTGTCAACTTTGTGTGATTAGCACACATCTTGCAGTTCTGTAGCAAAGTGAGAAAGTGGCCTGCTCAAGTAGAAATCAGTATCTGTTATGGTCATGATCCCCGTTTTGTTCAGTGTTCTATTCAGACTTCTTATGTATCAGTTTTTATCATGCATCCGAGGTTCAAATGTAACAGAAAATAGTTCAAATCCATCCTTACTGGCATCAGCAAAAAGTTAAACCAATATTAAAACAGTTATGTCAAAATGTACTACTTGTGTTGGCAGTACCCCTGCCAACCACCTTTTGTCTGTGCTACAAATGTATGTGAATTGAATGTGGTGTTACCTAGCCTGATCATCCACCTGGTGCTTTATATGGTATGGATTTCGTACTGAGTGATATGTTAATTCTAAAAATAAATACAAAATATCTAAAAAGAATATATACCATTATTTTGAACATATATTCACATATGGAAGTATTGGCATTTTGTCTCCAGGAACACAAAGAGTTCTCTGAATAAAGTATTTTATCTGATCTCATTCATTGTTTCCTTTATTATTACATCTCAAATATGAGGCATTTATATTAGCAGTCCACTGGTATGGTGAAGAACACTTTAGGTCACACTGTTTATGAACTGTAGGGTCATTGGAAGGTGATACTATTACTAGGGTGTTTCTTTCTTTTATAATCAACTCAAATGCATCTAGGCTATAACCTTTATTACTTGATGTACCTCTGACTGGGCAATCACATTCACTGAACAAACGTATTTTTATTGAATTAATCAAGGGGATTTAATGTGTTGGCCAGAGGAGATTTTTCTTTTCCAACGAAAGTGAAATGATTCAAATGTACAGGTTTGAAAATAAACTAGAAAATGCATTTCCTGAAGGAAATACCAGTGCATGAAATGCAAAAGTTAAGAAATGAAGAAGAAAAGAAAGAAGAGTGAAAGAAGGAAAGAAGAGAGAAAGAAGGAAAGAAGAGTGGAAGATGGAAAGAAGAGTGGAAGAAGGAAAGAAGAAAAGAAAGAAGAGTGAAGAAAGGAAAGAAGAGTGAAAGAAGGAAAGAATAGTTGAAGAAAGAAAGAAGCATGAAAGAAGGAAAGAAGAGTGAAAGAAGAAAGGAGAGTGAAGAAAGTAAAGAAAAGTGAAAGAAGGAAAGAAGAGTGGAAGAAGAAAGGAAAGAAGAGTGAACAAGAGTGGCTCTGGATAAAGAGAAAAAGAGAGTGAAAATATTGAAAAAAGGAGATAAAAATGGAGTGAAGAAGAGAGATTGAGTGTGAGAGAAAGTAGACTGAGAGGGATAGAGAGAAAGATGGAGAGAAAAAAAAGTAGAGAATGAGAATGGAAGGTGTCTTAATGTTTCTAGTTACAGTTAAATTGAGAGGGACAGAGAAGAGGTTACTTGGATTCAGTGAAGCACAGGTGCAAGCCAGTTTAAAGACCCTATTATGATGTCATAATGGCCCAATGTAAGTCAATGGGAAAATTTAGATTCGTTTTTATTTAATATCTTAAAAAGTTGTCAGGTGTCAGTGAAGCACAGGTGCAAGCCAGTTTAAAGACCCTATTATGATGTCATAATGGCCCAATGTAAGTCAATGGGAACATTTAGATTTGTTTTTATTTAATATCTTAAAAAGTATAAAGTTTTGAAAAGTGAAAACATAGCATAAGTGTCCTTTGCAAGACCTACGCGACAAAGTTTGAATGAAGTTTCTACGTTAAGCGGTTCGGGCTGAATTAATCGCAGAAAAAGGTAACAAGAATAAGAAGAAGAAGAAGCCTAGGAATAACAATACAGGGCATTTCATGCACTGTAATAAGAATGTATTTTGATTAGTTGTTTTGTTTTTTAAATGTTCACATCACAACAATTTGAACCTCATATAAACAATTGTGTTGTGCTATGACATGATAATGAAAAAGCCTTTGCTATTCAATTAATTAAAAAGAAAACAATATAGCACCCTCTGTTGGAGAACTGCTATGTAAACCACAACACACCCAGAGTTTCAAAGGGGTGGTTTTCAGGTCATGAATTCACTGAAATATCCCATTGTTCAAAACATTTTGATACTCACACTGTCCCTGAGTATGTGTTTATTCATCATAATGTTCAAACAACCAAATATAAATTAACTAACTCTGAGAAAGATAGTGTGGCAGCTTTTCCAGTCCTAAAGATTGTGTTATAAGAAAAGAAACAGGTCAGGTCTATACAGTTCACCTTACTTGGGAGGCATGAGTGACATCTGTCTTTCCGAGCTGTCGTGCTGCTAAATAACGTTTGCGACGGTTGGCCTTATAAACCTCCAGCCTCTCTGCTTCGGACACAGGGTCATCAAGGACTCCTTCCCACCTTAGACTCTCCAGGGACTTTGTGCTGACCTCAGCTTTGGCCTTCTCAGCTGAAGGGGCAGGGGCTGTCTCTTGGTTCGAAACGGACTTCTTCAATTTTTTGCTCCGTTTGCCAGTCTTGCCTTTGGTCGGGCCTCCGCCTTTTGTCAGAGAGGAGTTGGAGCTGGACTTGGCTTCAGGTGGCTGTTTGTCTGAAGGGAACACACAATCAGCACCTTGCTAACATGGGGGTGGTTAGATTACAACGTAATCCCCCTACACAAAGGTGCTATACAGCAAGTGGGATGGGAGACACTAATGACAGTGACGTCACTGGCCATTCTACACTGACCACAGGTAGGGACAGCTTCTCTACCATGAGCATTTAAAAGACTCCATCTAAATGGTACATTATGCCTTTCACAGTAATAAGTCATCTGGTCTTGACACTGGAGATCTAAATGTACAACATCCAAGAGTGTCAGAGCTAAAGGTCTGCCCTGTGAAAATGTCACCCACACAGATTCCTGGTGAAGATGCTTGATGAAACTTGACTGTTAACTTTGAACATGCTTGACATATATTACTGACTCCTGTACATCTCAGAGAGCCATATAGGAGAACTTGTGTTTACACTCTATCAGGAGAATATTATTATTATATAAGATCTCACCCTTCAGGTTATTATAGATACAAAAAATTAAACTGTGATGTCTACCTTATATTATTGTTTTGTTTTGTTTAAAAAATAAACATATTTCGGTATATCACCTTAACAAGGACTATTAATGTGGTTGTTCTGTGTTCTGTTCTCTAGGCTATTTCATACATACAAAAATATAAGTCCTATGTAAGTGATGTGTAAGTGATGTTTTATTCATATGACTTTAAATAGCATTTTGTTTTCCACCGGAACTATCTATAAATTATAATGTGATGGAAAACAAGAGGAAACGACACAGGCTTACTCATTATATCATTCATTAGTATTAGCCTAAGTATAGGCTCCTGGCTACCATGTTGATATGGAGGCGTAGGCTACATAACCAGGGTTAAGGTAAGTGTTTGGTTATGAAGCTAAACAGAATAAAAGTGTCTTAACATGCGGTTAATTAGCCCTTCATTGTTGTAAATGAACATATGCTGTAACATTATTAATAAAGTTACAATGACATTGTTAACTGTAACTATATGAATAGACTAGTATACAATGTTACAGGCTGAAAGCGGATAGCTGAGACACAAACCTGTGTCATCTGAATTCGGAGGGCTGCTGGTATCGTCTCCTTTCTGTATTCCACTGCGTGACTTGTTGGTTTTCTTTTTTTCAGTTTCCGACGTTTTTTCTTTGTTTTTCTTCTTGCACTTCTTTTTGCCTGATGTGATTTTGTCGTTATCGTCAGACTGAGGTGCTTGCTCCATTGATGAAGTCTTATTTTGCGTAGACTTACTTTTTGGAGGGTGAACCTCAATATTTCCTATTCCTTGACCAAGGCAGTATTTGTTTAAAGTAGCCATACAAGCTAGTACTTGGTTGCGGGAGGCTATAAGGCAAAAGAATATCGCCCAACAGTAGGCCTGTAAACACAGGCAACGTAGCGTATGACAAAACTATCAGCTAGGTTTGAAAAAGATTTGTTTTCTCCACTGGGCTAACGTCACGTAAACTTTCAAAAGCAGAATTAAGTTTAGCATGCCCAAGACGTCTCACCAGCCAGAATACTGATTAAAACTGTCGAAGACCTGAATAGGTTAAGCAAACCTGTAAATTTAATCGCTGCTTCCCATGGCCAGGCTTAAAATATGGAGCTCGAGTGAATGAAGGCATGCTACTAAGAGACGCATCTCCATGGAAACCCAGACCAGCTCCTCCCATTCATTATTTCTCCTATTTTTGCAGGATTGTTAGGTCTGACTCGAATCATTAAAAATGGCAGAAAGATGAACGCGACTCGCAGACACGCAACATAGCATTTACAGGGGAATTACCCAAGAAAACCCTCACAGTGAATATTAAATCTAAACAAAACATGCTGAGGGGGAATGCATAGTTAGTAGGCCTAGAATCAACTAGGCTACTACGTTTTTTACGTTCTGGTTACCTCATATCAAATGACTCTTATAAACGATATCAGCAGTCTCTTCTTATCACTTTACACTTGATGGTAAGGGTTCCATAGAGAACTAGATTCAGTCATCGATGGTGATGATTTAGAAGGCACGGCTTTATTTTGCCATGCACAAAACTGATTCACAATTCTCTCATAAACTCACAGAGTAACTTCACCACGTTGATTCACAAGTCTCACTATTTCAGTCTAACATTCTCATACCCAAATTGACACCACATCAAAACACTTCATGGCCAACAGTCATGGGCAATTATTTCATACTAGGTAATAATGGTAAACATTTAGACCCTTACATTACAACCTCTAATGCAGAAGAATGTGTTGCAATTTCATCTTCTCCAATCATCCCCGCTATTCTGTCTCCACATGATGAAGTTTACAAAAACAGAGTTAGCTATCCCTATCTATAGCTCTATCAATAGGCCCAAACCTCTCAGCTGTACAGACTGCCAACAAGAGATGGGGGCAAACACAGAGAGAAGTTATCTACTCTTCTGCCCTTGGCCCCAATACTGGCAACATGACTTCAGAAACCTATAGTACTTGGCGATCAACCATTAAAGTTGAAGACATATATAATACAAACATATAAAGCACAAAAATCTACAGTTTACATAAGTCATAAAAACTCCAAAAGCAATAATGAACAAAACTCAACTCCATAACTCTAACTCTAACTCTAGTCTAAGTCTTAAATTGCCACTAGATGGTGCAACCTACATGTCCTCATACTTGATGATTGTCACAAAAGGTCAGTGTGCCTCCATGCTGCACATATTTGAAACTTGACTTAACTTAACATGCTGGTCCATGGTTCCATGTTTCTGGTCCATTTAGACTTGTTTAACCTATCAAGTCCTCCCTCTTTCTTCACCCTCACTGCTTCTATGGCCCCTGGCAAGTAAGTCTTTTTCAGTTTGTTCGATTTTGATTTATTGATAGTCAGTCTTCTCCATCAGTAATTGACCATGCCATCTGTCACTAACTGTTTTGACCTTTTTTTAACCAGATTCCATGTCTAAAGAGCAAAATTCCAGTTCTTGGACTTTCACTGCAAAGTGGGAATGACTGTTCCAGATGTTTCTTCTATAATATCATATGTGTTTTTCAATCCCATTACCTTTTACCCTTTTTCTAAATACATTTCTGATAGAGAGTAAGATATGTTCCTCAAAAAAATGGATTGTCTTGGCTGTCTCTTTTCCTCTATAGCTCTGTATTTACTTTCCCCACAATCTGACACCATTTTCTTGTTCTCCTTTAGTACTAAACACTTAAACACAGTAAATCGCTTGCCCTGAGCACATACTATACACTGGAATGTGGTTTGATGCAGTCTAAACTGCATTTGGCTCGGAAACGAATACTAAACTAAACTTAGAACAGAAAATGCATCTGTTATCACCCAGCACTGGAACATTATGCATGGGAGCCAAACTTAGCAGTCATGCAGGTTACAGTGTACACATCACGCAAATAGAACAGAACTACTGGGATAGATGCCATGCTACATGCTGGGTGTGTCTTTTTATAGTAACAGGGTAGACCCCATATTATTGAAACAGTTAACTGATCCCACCTGATGTAAGTGAGATGTTTTTACAGCTATTACTGTACAAACTAAAGGATTTACAGGCGTCGTAGCACGTGTGAATTATAGGCAAAGCAGTTTGGTTCATGAGGCATCTCCTGAATTTTAGACTGTAGTTCATTCAGAACTTCTAGCTGTCATGAAAGGAGATGTAACGTCATTGGATGTAAATATGTTGATATGTAGTCTTCATTTAAATAGAGTGCCCTGAATAAACACATCTATAAGTATATACTGTTTGGAGACTTTTCTATAATTATGCAATACACAGAGTTATTGTGAATATGAAAAATAGAGTGCTTTGCTGGTTTTAAATCTGGTACTTGATACATTTGATTACACTTACCTGATGCATTGCATATGTATGAAAGTATCAGGATGTGTCCATGCAAAACAAAATGAGCATTCAAAATGTTCATTGTTATTTATGAATAACTCACTTATCCTGTGTAAAATGGCTATGTGTATGAATCTGGGTGTTCGTTCATTATGTTTCTTTTGGTCCTGTCTGTGAGAACTTCCATGCCGCAGCCTGACTAAGACATGGGTGACATTGGCTAATGATCTTTGTTCAGCATCTGTATAGCCAAATCATTTCTGAGAAAGAGGTTGAAAACAACGCCTTTTAAACCATCCCATTGTCCCAGTGTGGGAGAAACCCACCATGCATTGGATCATGTTTTAAGATGCCTGTCTCATTTTTTATTTTTTTAAATGAGTTTATAAAGCTGAATGGCAATGGCAATGGCAATGGCAATGACAATGGCAATGGCTTGGCAACTAGGGCAGTCACCAGGGGAGACTGTGTTATACAGTATACACAGTACGTTTGGACAGACAGTCTTCTCAGTACGCGCTTCTAATTACTGGAATACCCTCCCTACTGATGTGAGGGAGTGCGCCAGTATTTCAGTGTTCAGAAACAAACTTAAGAAATGGATACAAAATAACCAAACCTGCAACCATAATTAGGCCACTGCATTACTTACACCGTAACTTATTTTTATGTTAAACACCTTCTCTGTCTGGTTTTTACAATTTGTTTTCTTAAACTGCACTGTTTAGTCAAACTGTTGCTTATCTTTTTTTATTATTATTTCTTTTAAATATATCATTTTGTATTATTATTTCTTTCTTTTATTTCCATATCTCTCTGTCATGCCATGCCAAGGGACAACGGATGAAACATTTTCTGGGAAATGTTTATACACTGTCCCTTTTCAAATAAACACATTCATTTAAAAAATGTTGTCATAAGCCATCTGTCCTGACTCATTTAAGAAAGGCTATCTAAGTATTCTGATCCCTGAAAAGATATGCTCTGCCACACTTGAACTTGGGGGAATCCCATGCTGATTTTTAGGGCATTCCTCTTGGGCACACAGACTCCTGAGCCCTTGAACTGACTTGTGGGCTTCAGCCAGTAAAACTTCTGACCCCAATCAGTTCCACATTTTGCCATGAATCCACATTTTGTATTCAAGTCCCTGTCCCTTCAGGAAGTAGATACTTGCATGATGTGTATGATACACATACAGAATTCCAGAGGCAGAAAAGAGGCCAACGAGTAACTGGGAAATAAATGCAATTCTGTTCATTGACTTGAAGGGCATTAGGTCATACTGACAAAAGCTTTGAGTCCAAGCTATTGGTTAGAGAGATTTTTTTTTTTTATTCCTAAAAAATAAAAACACTTGATACTTAAAATAGCTATGTCATTTTTAAGCCATGATAAAAGACAATGTTGTAATGTACCACTATCATATCACACTGTGAAATACTACTGCGTGAGTTTTGCACACAGACACAGAATGTTCTCCTCCTGTACAAATCACTGCTGGCATTCCAGAAAATGGTCTCACCATTTCTTGTCACATGTCTCTCTTTCCCTGCTTTGCACCTTGATCTTGCCAATATTGTTGAAGAATTCATGGCTAAGCAACATACTCGAACATTATTAGATGCCACCAAAACTGGTAAACATAAAAATGTTTTGACAGGTTCGATGTTATGCGATAAAAGCTACTCCATACAGTCTGGTAATGTCCTATTTGATTCTTCAGTAAAGTTTTTCGTTTTAAAGGTTATGGTTCATTGGATGGGAGAAAAACGTCATCGAAGCGACATCGTTTACTGGCTCAGAAGTCTTTGGTCCGCCTTATATCTCAACGAATCAGAGGAGACACTGGATGACGGAGGAAACCTTCACAAGCTGGGGGAGATGATCGTCACAATTACTGTTTGACGTTGTAGTTTCATTGGTCAGCTGTGTCAGATCGCGTCACTGCCTTGCCAGCTGATCACAGTAAGAAACTGGCTGGACTGAGGTAGGTTTGAGAAAAAAAATGCTGTGAGCCGGTGCCGAACCAACTTCGTTTTTTACCAGAGAGTAAGCCATCTGCGGATCTATGGGTATTTCATTAATTGCTTGCTGTTTTCAATCTTTAACAATTACGCGCAACTACAGCTACTGCATTCTGTAACTGCCCTTGAGCTTCGGCTAGGCAAATTTGTTCTGCTTGTGGGCTCTGCTGGACTAACCGAACGTATCGATGATTGAGGTGTGGCATTTAAAGATCAGTTTGAAACGATTCCCTGCCGAGAGGTTGAGCGCCTGTAGAATGTAAGTAAATTATGGAAGTGAGTTGACAGTCTGACGCAAGACTCATAAACAGTCTGAACATTTTAGCCAACGTAAATTCGATTTCACAACTGTGAGTCAACTCAAAGTCATAGAAACTTCTCGTTGTGGTGCTGGGTGAAACTACTTTGTCTCCGTTAACAACATGATAAATGACCGAGGCAGTTATCTCATGACTGCGTAACCGATGTTTTAGTTGTGACGTGATCCACTGGAATATTCCAGCCCAAACACTGCTTTTAATAACCATTTCAAATTAAAGTAGCCAATGTACTTACATAACTCGCAAGCTATACGACTGTTTCTGAAACTGTTACAAAAATAAAATAGGCTACTGAAATGAAATTGAAAACGTCTCAAACTGCATGATGCTGACACTGTAAGGACACAGATTTGTCCTGAGATTAATCATTAGGCATGTAGGCCTACAATTTAACCTCACATTTAAGTAATACTCAAAAGCTTGGTCCCCAAGGCCTATAACATAAGTAGGCCTATACATTGCCCATCATAAAATGGCTTTTCATTCCACTGTATGCGAATTAAGAAATGGACACACGATAAAATCTAAACAAATGCGATTTAATGCGAATAAACAAGTTTCCACCAGCCTTAGTCGCATACTATATATATCTATGCGAATCGGTTTAATCCACCGTTTCTTATTCGACTTGAAATATTAAATACATATTTCAAGTGTTTCTACAGGATCTACTATTCGAATGGTCAAAATTCGCATTAAAAAGATGAATGGAAAGTTTTGGTCTGGCTGCAGCCAATGAGGCCTAAACGCAGCCGCAACGGAGAAGAATTAAGGATAAAACATGAATGATTTCTCGCTAGCGTGTTGACTCTTTCTTCTGGTTTTTTTTTCTACAGGAAGCCTTCAATTACCGAATGCCAGTAGATCTTTGTCTCAGTTTCGTTTCCTTTGCATCACACAACAGCCACCGATCCGCATAGCTCTGGTTGCTTAAGATACAAACGCGCAGTCCATGTACATAGTGTCCTGACAGAGAGGAATTCCGAAGGGCCTCACCCTTATTCGACGATTTCAGACGTTTTAGGTTGTATTGGGAATGTTACCTAAATGGTCTTCATTAACCCTTCACTCGTTCACAAATTACTTCCGTTTTAATAACGTCTGGCCTACCATTTGAGATTCAGCAGACACAGCATCAGTTGCCTAGCCTACTTGTCTCAGGTGGTAGAGTGTTAGACAGTTACCACAGCTGACTAATTATCTTCACAGCAGTCTCAATAAAAAAAGCAATTCTTTGTTTGGATACCATCTTTTTTCAGAACTAGGTCTTGTCCAGTTCATTATCCAGACTGGCCGTGATCAACTACATAGGCTGCTGTCTTATGCAACAAGGTTGTGTGTTGCCCTGGAGTCAGAAATGGGAGCTCTTCTCATTGTAAAAATGTTGACCCATTTTGATCATGATCACACTCCAGAACATCCATGTCGGTTCCATCCATGTTAGCTCATGTTTAGTGGCCTAATTTTCAGAAGAGTAATCACTATAGGCTTGAGACTTTCTCATAAGAGTAATAGGCTACAACGAGCAGCAAGCAACAGTCGCAGATGACCAAAAAGCCTCCGTCTGGCCTAATGATGCTGCTTTGGACGACAGAGGACTGTGCGTGGAGGCCGCAGGAGACCCAGTTCTCGGCTGCTTACTTTGTTTTATGATTATGTATTTTTTTTATTAAAGAAGGAGCTCCCAGCCCGGGCAGTTAAAAGTCAGTTTATAGGACACCTAGCTGCACGGCTAACTAGCTAAGGCAGCTACAGTTGCAGAGCGAGACATTAATACTACTCTCATGAAAGGTCTCCCCTTTTACATGTCTTTAAGCCCTTGCAGTAATATGCTGCTTTGATCAAATCTTCGCATTTTACCCAGGGAATAATAACAACCGATATCAGGGATTCGGCTTCATGTCAATAGCCTTCTACCGATCTTTTTGTCTTTTCATATCTGCAATGCATGTGTTTCAGCATTGAGTAGCCCTTGGTATTTGGGTGAACTGAGGCGTGTGTGACTTCCGTTCGTATGCTGTGGTTTTCTAGGCCTCGACTTGCACTCTGGTCTTCTCAAGCCTGCTGATTCATGTCTATAGGGGTGGGGGTGAAAGCTGAATGAGAGCAGTCAGGAAACTGAAGTCGTGAAAGACCTACGCTGATGGTGCTGATGACAAAAGATGAGCTGTTTTAACATCTGGAGTAGCATGAATAGAGCTGGTATGCCACAGTAGAACGAAGAGAGGAAGAGCGAGAGAAGGAGAGGGAGAGACGCACAGGAACGCAGAGATAGACAGACAGACAAACAAACAAACAGACAGAGGATAGGACACTGGATTAAAGCACCCGATGGCAGGGAAGGATGAGGCTGCTTTTCGTGTGGGCTGAACTCTGGGACTGTGAGATGCTGACATCCTAATCAAACCGGAGCTAGGGGCAACCAAACATGCCTGTGGAATTTCAAACATATGCACTAGGAATTCTTGGAATGTTGAGCATTCAGAGCTGAGGGGAGAACGAGTGAGTGCGTTGGAGAGAAGGGAGGGTGTGAGCAAAAAAGAGAGGACACAAAGAGGGAAATGGAGAGACTGAGTGGGAGTGGTCAGGGTGGGTAACTAAGAGAGGGAAGAAGTGAACTGAACATGCTGGATAGAAACATAGAGTAGTGAAGCTCTATAGTCAGTGTGCAGTGCACACAACACAGAAGGCCCCAGCAGGTAGAATCAATAAGAACTGGCTTCCTAATGTTAATTACAATTGGACTGAGTGCACTGGCCTAGCTGGCTGCTTGTTTCTGAAAAAAAAAAAAGATTGGGCTCAGACCATGGCCCCTTTGGATGAGGGTGGCAGGATCTTTTTGACCTGTTAGGAAGGAATGGTGACAACAGAGGAATTTCTTTCTCGGATGTTATAGATGGTTGTCATATTTCTATCCTACACTCCTTGCTAATTTAGTCAGCATGACCGACTTTGAATGGAGGAATCTGCCTTGGTTTACTGTGGTACGCAGATGGCTGGATGGCCGGTAGATGACTAGAACTGAGAGCTGCTGACAAAAAGGTTTCAGTTCTGAACTTCCTTGCATTTGACAAAATAGAATACTGCATCTTCATAAATCTGCTTCGACAACTGGGTTCACTTTCTTTTTCTCTCTCCCTGTGTGTCTGTGTGTCTGTGTGTGTGTTCCTAGCTGATACTGATCGTACTTTACAGGGATAAAAACATTCCATTAGCATCTCGGAGGTCATAGCTCTAAAACATCTGATATCCTGTAGTGTGGCACATCTTGCTCTTTTGATGTTTGTACTAAATTGGCTTCCTTCAGATGTCATCATCAGACAGCAAAACAATCTTTAATAATGACTACTTACCTATTGATGAATGAAGTGGGACTGTAAGAGATTAAGATGATTGCCTGCACAGGGCTTGAAGGCCTTGTAAGGTATGTATGCTTCTTCACATCTAGGTACGTAATCTTACTGTAAAGAATTGTACAGGAAGGCCACATTTTTTCCACGACCTCCTTCCAGCACCAGCCTCCCTCCTGCCATCCCCATCCTGAAATGACTTCCCTGCCAACACTGGAGCTCAAAATGAAAAAAGAATTCTTGATATGACTGTTTGTTCCGTCACCTCAGTGGCGTGTCTATTGTGATGTTGGATTTCCTGCCTGCTACAAGCAGACTGACCATTTGTACAACATTTTCACAAATACGTGTATGAAAAGGGGTGGTGGCCAGGAGTCTTAAAGAAGCCTGGTTGCTCATTGGAGTAGGAGACTCTGGCAGGAGGTTGTGCACTTAATACTACGATTTATTTATGCCATAGTTTACAATATTTGTTTTCTACTGTGGCTGTATCAATGCATATTATTTAGTGCTGTCAAACGATTAAAATATTTAATCGCGATTAATCGCATTTGTCATAGTTAACTCAAAATTAATCGCGATTAATCGCAAATGTATTAATCGCAAATTTCTATCTATTCTAAATGTCCCTTCAATCATTTTTTTTTTGTAATGCTCTTGCATCAACATGGAAAAGTGGATTGGCTTGCTTTATGCAATGATATATTGAAAAACAACATTGCCAAACAGGGCGGTACAAAATAAAATTATAAAATGCACATTTCAGATAAACAAGGACTATAGTGCAGTTAAACCATGGCTTAATATTTTCTTTTTTTCAAGTTTTCTGTGAACATAGAAGTCAGGCCTCTTATTTAAAAAACAATGAACCGTAACAGTTAGGTTACCAATAAAAGGTAAGCCTACTACTTCTGTGCTTTCAGCCAGCTGCCTGTTGACATTTTCAGACAACAGTCAGTACGTGCACATGATGGCAGTAATTCGGTTTCCGCCAAGCCCCGATTTTTCTCTCCATGGGGTCTCCATGGGGGGTTAACTGCGTTATCTCACGGCACATGGCAGTGACAAATTCAGATCTTGGCCGTGTCAGTTCAAATCAAATGAGGAATGTTTACAAGCGGGCATCTGCTACCGTTGATTATACAGTAAATAAGTTGTGAAATGAAACAAAAACACACCACAGTTAAAGTTGTATTAGTATTGATTGATTCACATCGATATGAATGGATTACATGACTAACAAGTGGTGGAAAAGTAATATGAAAATATTTGTTCACTGAATTAGCGCGTTCTGTCACCAACAGTTGCGTTTCAGTTTCATAGTTTCAGTTTCGGTTTCAGTATTTCAACGTGAATGAGAGGGAACACAAGAACTGAGCGTCTAGCAGCGATTATCATATCATAGACATATATGATGCATGTATATGTCTATTGGCAAAAGAACGTTAATCTAAAAAAAAAAAAAATGTATTTTTTTTTTTTTTTTTTTTTTTACAACGCGTTAATCGCGCGATAAAAAAATTTACGGCGTTAAAATGGGCTTGCGTTAACGCCGTTAATAACGCGTTAAACTGACAGCACTAATATTATTGTAATATATGTCTTTCTATTCTCTATAAATGTTGCATGGAATGGAAAACATCTTACCATCTAAGTGCAGGCCCGGGGTAGGTAATCGGGAGAATCGGGAGAGTTCCCGGTGGGCCGCTTCACATCTGGGCTGGTCGAGAATTACATTTTTTGACATTTGTCACGTTAGTCCATCTTCTCTTAAAGTAGCCTTCACACGTTCCGCATTCGGACACCGCAGCCTCTGCATGGGTGGTACCATGCGAGGAAGTTCTCCCCTCCCAAATAGAGTTGGTTGGGTCCATAGCCGTCTTTTCCCAAAAGTTTTCTCAGATAGGCTACCGATAACTTGGCCAGCCCTAACGCAGCGATACGCGTATAGAAGAAGCTGAAAAAGCCAGGTTGGGAAAAAGAAAGGCATTGGAGGAGGATGCTGCCAAATGTGCCAAGCTTACCGATTTCTTTTTAAGAGGACAAACACAAGTGGTAACTGGTAAAGAGAAACATAGGTCTAATGATTAGCAACGTAACTATTCCGCTAATGTTGTAGCGTTGGTTATCGTTGTAGTGCAGTAGCGTTGTCAACCTATTCGCAAGTAAAATATTAAATTGAATTCAAATTGTAGCCTTTTTACGTCACCCTATATGGCGATCCATAGACTTTGCAAATATTGATATCAAAACTCAAACTTGATCTGTGTATGCAGTCAAATGACAATCTTTTTTTGTAGCTTCTGAGCAGCAGATAAGCCAGTCTCCTGCTGGAAATGATGAGCCTGAAATTTGCAATGAGGCCATGATTCCAGGGACAGGTAGAGAGGATAACAGGGTAAACAATATGAATTCAAGTTATTTAATGTAAGAAAGAGTAGTATGTAGACAATGACGTCCCCCATGAGGTCTCATTCCAACAAATCTGGCCTACTGCCTTATCTGAGTCTGACACCCCTGCATATGCCCTTCTGCCTTTTTTAATGTTATGCAATAAAGGTTAGTCAGATGCTGAGAGGGAAGATATAGAGGAGACATCCTCCAGTGGATATAGAGAGAAGACAGCATCCAGTGAGACAAGAGCCAAGCAAGAGATACCAGAGGCACAGACAGATGCTAGTGTAGATGAGGAAGCCTTGCTCATCCTCAAGCACAGGATCTAGACACGTTTTTCAATTACCATCCTCAGCAGCCAACAAAACACCACCTTCTAGCTAAAGTTTTTCAGAGTAAGCATGGCACCAACCGCAAGTGGTTGACGCAGTGAAAAATCACAATCCCTGTATTGTTCTGTGTGTTTGGCATTTGCCCCTCCTGCAAGTGATAGTCCTTTCATAAATGGAGGTATTAAAAAATGGAAACGTGTTCATCAGCGGATAGAAGAGCATGAGAAAAGTAAGATATATTTTGTTAACTTCTCATCTGTGGATTCTTGTGGATTATTATTTACCCTTTACATTATTTGTTTAACCATGGTATTAATACAAAAAAAACTACAGGATAGTAAAAGCTGAACTGTTGCTTCATTTATCCAATTTCCACTACCATGGAAAAAGTGGGCCAGTCTTGGGCCTGAAATTCCTGGGCTGAAAAGTGGCCCCACTCTGGCCCTGTCTAAGTGCATAATGCAAGTAATTTAAATATACTAATTCCATCTATATTGGTAAACTGTATGTATGTATAGTTCCTAAAATTGAAATATGCAGTATGTCTTATCTTAATAGTCATTGTATTCTCTCAATAAATGGAATAGAAAACATGATGATGGTTGGTAAGAGCATAAAGTTACACTTGTGAGTGCAGATATCTGCAAGAGCTTGCAGGGCTTCACTGAAGACTGTGGCCTGGTATAAGTCACACTGGCTGCTCCACTGCAGTTCTTCACTGGCATGCTTTACCAAGTACGAGCGAAAGCTGCCAGCTGAAGAACTGTTGTTGGGCTGCACTGACCTTCGGGGGGCATTGTTCACACAAGACTTTCTGGGAGGACGTTCTGACCTGAAATTTGAAACACTGGGCTCTCCTGCCGTTATGGTTTCTATTTGTTTTCTGTAGGTACAGCACACAGACCTATTTTTACATGCTGGGCTTCTATAATGAAGATGGTTGGACCACAGGAGTTGCTTATGCACTTTTTGGCTCTGTCATGGGAAAGGATTTCTATGTCAGTCTTTCTCTGTATGCTACACTTAGACTAAGTATTTGTCATTGTTTGCAGTGAGAATTTTATGTGGTAGCTGATACTACAACTTAGAATTCTTGCAATGCACGGTGATGACACCAAACATTATTGCAATATTTTGTAGGAACAATGCATTAAAAACGTTTTTTTGTAGCTTTTGTTGTCATTATTGCTCATGGTGGGAGAGATAACAGTAGCTCACTGTGTCCAAAATCCTACTCTTTGGCACCCGAAAATCATGTGCTTTGTGATATCTGATAAAGTCAAAGAGATGTGATCCATGTGTGATGTGAAATCCAGACCACGGACAAAAACAGGCTATGCACCTCACGATGTGTGTGATGAGAGAAAAGTACAGAAGGGGAAGAAGAGCTTGGATAAAAATAATGGTGTCAGATGATCACGATGTCAGATAATGCCAATGCATGTCACTCGCTTCAAAATGCATTCGGGAGATATAACAGTTATATTATATAGGGACTCCGCTTTAGTCTACCATTTCGAAGTAAGCCTGCCTTCATATGAGGTCGCACCACTCTACAGTTGATGGACAGAAAAAACACCAAATTATTTTGTCTTACATGTAAAATATTTGACTGGCAATATTAGCCTGATTCATCAAAGCTTTCAATCTGCATTGGAATTGTGAGGACAATCAAATCACCATTAACAATTAAGAATCCAAATGGGTCATTGGATAATACTGCACCAAATATGATATCACATAATCAAGGACGTGGGGACTATTTTCTGGGAGGGGGTACCGTTAAACAGCTTAGGGTTTGCATGGGGCATGGACTACTTCACCCGTCGCACATTATAGACTACCCCTCGCACGGTCATCACTTTCACTGGTTAAACGTTCTTTTACCTCGGACCCCTGTCCAGCACAGCAGTCGGACCCCTGTCCAGCACAGCAGTCGGACCCCTGTCCAACACAGCAGTGCTGATGAATGAGCCTGACCCAAGGATTTCATTTCAAATATCAAACCGGGTGACCTGATAACCCAACCTGTTTGCTTGTCATCATTGGGACTTCATCTGGACACATTCCAAAGTCTAGTGCAGTAAGTCAAGCTTATACCATTTGACCTCATAAAAATATTAAATCCTCAAATATAACTATCCTTTTCCTTTTCTTATTTCCATACATCCACAGATAGTAAAAAGGCTATTGTAGCATAGTATGAACCTCTTTGTATTATTTATGTTAGTTGAATAATTACTTTCAAATTGGTTTCAAGGTTTTGTAATTGAAGCATTATATAATATGAACCTCTTTGTATTATTTATGTTAGTTGAATAATTACTTTCCAAATTGGTTTAATGGTTTTGTAATTGAAACATTATATAATGGGCCTCATTTATCAATACTTCAAACAAAACAAAAAAATGTCCATGTGTGTCAGAGTTTAAAAGATTTTATTGTAATCTAATTTGAATTAAAAATTTAGTTTTGGTATATTTATAAAAGCTCTCCATTCAAGTGTTTGTTTATTTCCTATCACTCCAAGGCTGCCCTTGCAGCTCTCTGAGGCCCCCTTGTGGGCTCTGGCTTTCCTGCACCTGCCTTTTGAATAAGTGGGACCAGCTGCTGCTGCCCCTGTTGCTGTCGGCCCACTGGCACATATCTGGGAGGTGCAGGTGTCGACTTGTCAGCTGACGTTTCTCTCTGTCTCTCTCTCTCTCTCTCTCTCTCTCTCTCTCTCTCTCTCTCTCTCTCTGTATCTCTCAGGTGGTTCACTGGCTCAGAGGGCGGGTTTGTTTTATTCGCACCCCAGGTCAAAGGTTCTGACATTCAACACCTGACATCTACATGACATACTCATTTCAACTAATTTCTTACAATCACATCACTAGGCTATTATAGAACATATACTTTATGTTGTAAGACAGAAATGGAAGTCAGACAAATGTATGCACAGATTCTTTATATTATTGAATAAATTAAAAACTGCACATAATTTAAAGAGTTCGAAGTGGTGTTTGTAGGGCTCAATATGTTGAGCAATCTGTTAGGCAAATAATGTTACAATATATTTGGACAGAAAAGAAATACAGGCAAAAGAACAACATTATTATTTCTCAGTATATTTTCCACTGTGCAGGGACTACATATTGCTGTTCATAGAGATGTGTTAATATATTGTTAGGCCTTCTGCTTGTTCTTGTCTCCATCTGTAGCTGTGCCAGGTGGCCTGGCTTGAGTGTCTGATTGCTGTTGAGCTGGTGTCTCAGAAGCCCTTTTAGCTGCTTGAAGGACATTTTTACTTTGGATTTTGCTTACACAATACTGCACACACTACATATCGCTTCTAAGAAAATTCAGATCATGGTGATCAGCCATATCAACTGTTCTACATGGCTATCTACTGAATATCAGGAACATCAGCAGGTAGTTTTAACAAGACAGTTAGTGAGTAATCTTAAAACTTTAGCTCTGATCAGCCAAAACAAGTTTAGCTGGTGTTCATAAATAGACGTACAGTATGGGATTCATATTGTCTCACAGTGCAGTTTTGATAATTATCTTGTAGACTGTTGAGTGTTGAAATATGCTTAAAAAATGACCTAGATAGAAACAATAAACCATGCAGTGCTCTACTGCTCTTCATCCCTAAATACTTGAAAAGTGCAAGTTCCAACCCAATAATAGCAAAAATTGTCAGACCCAATGTTTTTCCTGCTGCAAAAAATGATTCGCCAACGTTCTAGGTTGCCATTGTTGGCTACTCCATGTCAGACCCCTCCTCCCGGGTCAGATCCTCCCCAAGTCAAACATCTTTCTGAACTGTGTATATATTTATAGTATTGTGATAAACCTTGCTACTGCTAGAGGGCGCTATTAGCCTAATACTGTGAACAACGGGTTGTTCATAACCCTATCTCATCTGGCAGAGCAACGCACGAAGGGTACAATATGAATAGAAAACCACTAGCTATGGGATTAATCTGTAATTCTGGTATTACACATCGGTACAGTCCAGAAACAAAAAAAACAGTCAAATAAACATGACCTTTTGAAAATATCTCCTAAAAATGTTCACGCAAACTAATTTAAATACACATTTCATGACCATTTTAAATCCTTCAAGGACATCAAAATATCTTGTGCTACTACACCATATGACCATTTGCATTCGAACCCAGTCTTGTAAGGTTTGTACTGAATGATTATAGTAAACTGGACAGTATTATTGGTCCGTAGGTATCGAACTTAGTCGGACATTAAAAACGCAAAGGGGAGGAAGCCAAATGGATGTGTATTGTTAACATTATTAAAAAAGTAATAAAAGATTTAAAAAATGATTAAAAGGCCTTCTGACATATGACCAGTGCTTGTATGACACCTGTGATACACACAGACTGACATCCTGCAATGTTCATGAAAAGGTCACATATAATCTATCTACAAACCATCTGCAGACCATCTGCAGACAAAGCAAAACAGCTAAACTGCTGAATAATAACTAATACACTGTTGAGTCATAACTATAGCCTATAACTAATAGAATGTTGTTGAATCATAACTAATAGACTGTTGAGTCATAATTAAGAAACTGTTGAATCATTACCAATAGACTGTTGTTGAGTCATAACTAATGAACTGTTGAAATGTTACCAATACTCTGCACTGTAAAAAAAAAAAAAAAAAAAAAATCTGTTAAAAAAAGGTAAATTACTGGCAGCTATGGCTGCCAAACAAAAACCGTAAAATTAAAGTAAAACATCCTAATTCAAATAAAGTGCAAAAACGCTATATTTACAGATATTTCAATTAAAGGATTTGCAGAGAAACACTGTTATTTTATAGATTTGTCCTCAATTAATACAATCAACCACCATTAATAAAGTGACAGCCCTTACAGTTTAGCAGAGAAAAACTGCTATTTTACAGATTCTTCCTAATTTATTACGAGCAAACACTTTTAATTAAGTTAGGGTATACTAAAAGTGTAGCAGAGAAACACTGTTATTTTACAATGTTTTCCTCGATATTTAAGATTAAAAACCTTTAATAAAGTGGCAGCCCTAACAGTTTTGCAGAGAAACACTGTTATTTTACAGATTTTCCCTAAAATAGTACAATCAAACACCTTCAATTAAGTGACAGCCCTAACAGTTCAGCAGATAAAAACTGTTATTTTACAGATTTTTTAATCTATTATTAATATCGAACACTTTCAATAAAGTGACAGGACAACAAGTTTAGCAAAAAAATGCAGTTTTTTTTACAGATTCTCCCTAATTCATTATGAGCATACACCATTAGGCCTAATTAAGTCAGGCTTCTTTAATTAAGATTAAACACCTTTAATAAAGTGGCAGGCCTAACAGTTTTGCAGAGAGACACTGGTATTTTACAGATTTTCCCTCTTTTATTACAATGAAACACCTTCAATCAAGTGACGGTACTTTACATTTAGCAGAGAAACTATGTAATTTTACAGATTGTTCCTGCATTTTTATGATCGAACACATTCAATAAAGTGTTGACACATGCTCAAGATTGTAAAATGATGGTTTTATTTTGGAAGACAAAAATAAAAACTCTAAAAGTACTGTATAAAATGGATTACAATTATTTCAAACATTGACTATCCGTCAAAGCCACTCCGGCCCCACGTAGCTCGTAAAGACTGTGATTGGCCTGCTAACCGACGGACGGAGAGTCAGGTGGAGAGTTTCGGGTGATGCAGAGTTTATTGATGGAGAACAGCGGGGGAACAGGACACAAACAGAAACAGAGTATACAAATCCACAAAAGGGTTTACAGACAGAGGGAGACAGGACAGACACGCAGACGAACTTCGAATAGATGTAAACCAAACTACACGGAGTCTTACTCCGGAAAAGACTCACAGGGGGTGATGAGCTAAACAGAGAACACAACAAAGAACTACGTATTTAACTAATTACACACTGAGACAATCACTAGACATAAACTAAATCACAAACAACAGCGTCCAACTGTGGGTTGTGATCGCGAGGGCATGTTACAGAAAACACTAACACAAAACGGGGAGAAACTAATAAACTAACAACGTACAGGGAATACACTAACACAAAGAACAAGAACTAGGAACATGAACTAAAGATCGCACAGAGTCTCACTCTGGCTACTGTGCGAAAGGGCACAGAACAGAGGTACACGGCTACAAGCCCATGACAATGGGGTTGTAGTTGCCGGTGGCCGGGAGGCGGAATCCCAGGGACGTAGAGTGGGTCACAGAGCTAGAAGGCGAGAAAGGTTTCGTCCTTGTAGCGACGAGACCAGACACGAGAGTGAGGGGAGTGCAGGTTATATAGGGAGTGAATCAGGTGTGTGTGATCGTGTGATTTAGAAGATGTTAATGCAGTGCAGCTGGGACAGTGAATGATACTGATGACATGCAGCTGGGAGTATGAGTGAGAGTGAAACAGGTGTATTTGCTTGTGTGATTGGGAACCTGAATGTGGTGAGTTAGCTGAAGGGGGCGTGGCGAAGCTCAGCAGGAACGTGACAATAGCCTCTACCCACAGCATAGCCTCTACCCACAGCAGTTACAACATTTGACTTCAGACTCATATTAAACTACATGGAGTGCGTCAGTCCATTGCAAAGTAATTTCCCCCTTGTCTCGTCTTTATTGTTCTGCATTGCTCTGGGCCAGCCAGATCCAAGGTTAGGTCAGGTCAAAAGTATTGGGACACCTGACCATCACACATATCAGCCTATATGAGTTTCACACACATCTCATTCCAAAACTACTCTATAACAGCTGCCTCTCTTCTAGGAAGTCTTTCCCCAAGATTTCGGAGTGGGTCTGTTGTATTTAGTGCCCATTCAGCATTAGGGAATTTGGACAATGCTCTTGTGTGACTAGACCATGCTTGCCGATGCCGTTAGAATGGGTCCCAAATATGTATAGTGGTGTTTAGTTCAGGGGTGGCTTGATTTTAACCGAATGAACAAAGTGAGGTCTGTACAAAAATCTTGACGCGAAATAGGCACCAATTCCCACAGACACACCAAAATCTTGTGGATAAGTGTTTTGTGTGGGATGGAAGCTACTTCCGGTTCAGGCAAGTCTTGTGTTGTACACGGATAAAAGCAAAGGTGTATATCTATGGTTGAAAGGCCATCATCTAAGCTCTTCAATGACCCCTTGCTTATCAGGATAACCCAATCAGCCAGCAAGATACGCAAACCTGTAACTAATATCATAGGTTGACTGACCTGTCAGTCTGACACAATGCGTGCACCCAAGACTATTTTACAGTTGTTATATGCCCATGGTTGCTATGGTAAACTATGCTAAGCCTGTAGCCTACGTGGAAAACATAAACTAATACTTTCCTTGACTGGCTCACACGTGTGTCAATCATGACTGTAGACCAATGAGAAGCAAAGATACCCGAGTGCAAAACAGAGAAGGTGGGATGTAATCAGTAATTCACGTGCATTTGTTTTGCCGATTAGCCACGCAAGTTTTAGACAGTTCTTTTCTTTTTTTTAAGATTTGTTTTTGGCCTTTTATGCATTTAATGGATAGATTAGTGCAGAGTTGGACAGAAAATGATAGGGAGTGGACAGGAGAAATGGCATTGGGCCGAATTCGAACCCGTGACCTCCTTCAGCTTCAAGCCCGAATGTGGTCGAGGTTACTGTGTGAGCTACAGTGCCCCCCAGTTTTAGACAGTTGTATAACGAAATGCAGTTGTACAACGAAACACATCATCATGGCTTCTAAAAATAAAACAGAGAATCAGCCCCAAAAAAGATTGTTTTTATGGGGTAACAGCAGTATTGGAAGAGCTTCAACGGTTGGATGACAAGAAGATTGAAATAGAGTCTGGTAGAATCAGAAAGCAAAAGTCACGGAAGAGTATGGAGAGGTCACCGATTATTTATCTTCTAACTTTTGATTGGGATGAGATATCAGTTCCAAATTTGTTCAGGTGATGGCATACCATTGGGGGCACATAATTATATGACAAAACTGGCCATTTCAATTAATTTTTTTTGATCCACAGCAATATAGATGTAAAAGAAAAACATAATTGGGAGCGCCTACATTTTTGGAAGGTTATCAACATCTTTCTAAAATTTTAGATAACATATATGGTACTCTAAAGGTATTTTATCATAGCTTGAGGGGTACTCTGTAACATCAAATTGAATTTTGCCACCATACTACGCCTAAGACTCAAAATTAGGCCTTTACATTTGGGCATGGAGTTTAAGGTAGAATTTGCCAAAAAACATCAAGTTTCTAACATGTTAATGAAAATGGGTTTGCAAAAATGTCTATGCTGAATTTTTGAGGAATTCACTGTACATTTACATAGAAACATGCTAAATTGTTAGTATGTACATAAACCTTAATATAATGAGCTACATATTTAATTACAGATTATCAGTGTAATTTTATTTACATTTGGGTGTATTTTAGAAAAATGGAAAAATTATGTATAAATAATACAGTTATTTTCTGTAAAAAAAATGTGATTTGTCATTACTGGCATTATCCTTAAAATAGCAGTCATGTTTTTCATTTATAGTAAACCTCCATTATTATACGTAGTTTTGTATCAAATTTAACGAAACAGAAAACCACTGTAAAAAAATTAGAGTTATTTACAGTGTGTATACCCTCTGTAGGCAGACTATCCAAATAAACTGAATTCTTTCAAGAAACAACTCTGTGGAGGATTAGCCCTGGCACAACACAAACTTAAATGCGCAACAGGCACATTCTAAATCAGAACATTCATCACAGATGATACATTGACATGGAACACACAGAATCATAATCCCCCCACACAAGAAGTACAAAGTCTTGATTATATAACTATGAGACCAAACAATGACAGTCACCAAATATTTTCCTTAAAGGATGCCACTGTAACAGGGTTTAATATGCTTCCCTAAATTTTCCTCCCTTCATGGGTTAATTCTCTAGCACGGTCAAGGTGCAGATTATTGGTTCCCGAGTATTATTTGGATACAATGTTTTGAAGTGGGTGTGATTGAGAGGTTGTCTCTGTGTTCTTCCTTTTCTCTGTCTCTTTCTTTGGATGTATGAGACAGAGGTAGGTATACGTCGTACAGACACACACTAGCGAGTTTTATTGATTTGTTTTATTGATTTGTATTGACAGGAGCTGAGTGACTTGCTAACTTCTGTCCAAATGATTTTATTTTGTCATTTGCATGTATCATTGGGGGCACTTTTTGCACTTGTGTAGTTTGTGCACGTGTTAGTTCTTTCTTTGGATGTATAAGACAGAGGAGCTGAGCGACTTGCTAACTTCTGTCCAAATGATTTTATTTTCGTCATTGCATTACCAGGTCGGTTGCTGTGTCCTCCTGAAATTACACAAGGCAGAGTGAAACATCGAGGTAAAGATTACCTCCGTTACACCATCATCTACGGTACCTATCCTCTGACCTTAGGAGGCTTGGCTTTCTGAGTATCCAGGTGACCAAACCTCTTCCTTTTGCCTGGAAGGCCTCACTGTGTTCTGAGTGACAGGAGACTTCGACAATCATAGATTCATAGTAATAGTCATAACTTAGTTATAATAGTCACTCAGACAATCTTCACCTTTGTTCCTAGTGACACAGATGGTAACAGTCATCAGAGGACTGCACACCCTCACATCCTCGCCTAGCAGCTGAGAGCAGAACAGTGGCACCCAGTGGGGCAGAGGATGGCAAATTCATTGGTAAATTTGTAACTTTTTGTTACTGCACAGTTTTGACTGCACAGATGATGCATTTTGACAGGAACACAAGTAACAGGTGGTTGTGATCAGTAATTTCCGACCTAGAGTATCCTTAGGGTAACTGTGTTCTATTCCAATTATCTTATCAAATAATAGGGGATGTCGGCGGGACCATAGACATAGTATAGATACTATACTATCTATGTCTATGGGCGGGACACCCAGGTAGCAAGCATATATCCCAGAGGTATTTTGTCACCACCCCACTGGGGTGGGATCATTGAGGTGGAACACCCCCTAGTGAGATGCCTCAATTCAATAATCTTTAGTTTAACTGGGTGTAGATATTAAGACATTTACATTACTACTAACCCTAACAATACTGGAATTTCTAAATCATATCCTTGGTATAGTCTATTAAGAATATCAGCAGAAGAAGATTCGTAGCACTAGAAGGCTAAGTTGAAAAAGGACTTTGTCAATTAAAGACTTATGTTACGCACTGGTAACATACAAAATGTTCAAGGTTGACGAAAATCACCAAAGAAGCATAAATAAATAAAAGTGTTTTTAAAGCAAGCTGCATAATGGTGTCCCATTTGTTTGTAACGCACCATTGGACTGACCGAAACCAATTAGCACCAACTCCTCCCCCAGTGGGCGGACAGTGGTCCACTGGACTTTTGCCACCAAGGCAATTAACACGCATTTTAATCAGCTGAAACCGGCAAGCCCATCTAGCATGTTAAAAAGGCTAGCCAATTTTGCGAAGATGTGATGTCCTTAGTTTGTAATTGGCCTCTTCAGCACTGGGACGAAATCACACTTTCATCATTCTTGAAAATGAAACCATCATAAATCACCTCCGTCTTTTATTGGACATGTCGTCGCACTGAATCACAGTCCGACTGAGTAAATTCAAACCTCTCTTCAAGCGTTTATGATGGTCGTTTGGACCTTTCATTTCTGTGTCCCATATCTCTGAAAGGTTCTTTCCTTACCCGCCTCTCAGGTCGCGTGTATATAAAGATAGTGTCCGAGATAAGTCTTTCAATCAGGCATATAAATATATTTTCACTATGTTGGACGCAAACTAGGGCACATCACGCAATATTCGGCGGCATTGTTCATCCTGTTTTTCTTTAAGAGGCAAGCTTATAGTGAGAGAGATGCAATGTGTCGGTAGGTCACAGTCATCACTGAAGGTCTCCTCGGAAGTTGGAAAGGGAGGGGTGGGAAAGTATCTCAGCGATTGTGAGCGGAATAGTATAGGTCAGTGCAGTCTCGTTATTGTGTTTTACAAGGATTGACCAGTAAGATTTTTTTATTTTACGACAATAAAGGGTAATTTGATTGGGCCACAGTTATTTCTAATCATAAGCTATCAATTACGTTGAATATTGCAAATTAGATTTGACCCAAATTAGGTGACATTGATTATAATATTTTTTAGATATGGCAATCAACACAGACGTCGCCTATGAAAAACACGGACTAGGCGAGAGTGAGCGTGGGGCTCCTCATCCCACCGCCTACAAAGACACGCAGAAACTTCTGGGTGTATCAGCCACGGAGCACAGTGGAGGACACTCTTTGGAACCTTTGGATTCACTTTCTTTGAGTTTAAGAGGCAGTGCAAAGTCACTAAATGCCGAACAAACTGGGCGCAGATCGCCAGTGAAGTCCGGATCTGATGGAAACATTGCCGTCCCGTGCCTTTCTCCGTCTCGACTCAGCTTTAGCCGCACGTCATCTCTGGGTCCACAGGCAGAACCTGCGCCTAGTTACCTTTGGCTCGCATTTCTATCCTGCTTTTGTCCTGGTTTCCCATTCAATCTATTCGCGATTTATTATGCACACACGGTAAGTACTGCTGTATGGCTCCGAGTAGTATCACTCAATGGTGTGACAGATTAGAGACAGGTGCATTACAGAGGGTGCGGTCGGGTTCGGCCATGGAAACAATAGTAGCCTACATTTTGCTACAGTTGGCCAGCCAGTGAACATTTAGATTGGTCATAAACAGTTACAGAGATATATTTAGTGGCATCAAGTAAAAAGGAAATGTAATATAATTCAAATTATTTTCTCCTTTGTAACATCTAACGCGGTTGAGATGCTGGGTGCCATTAATACTTGCTCTGCAATTTTGTTTCTTAGTCCCGGTCACTGCTACAGGTTGGGGATGTTGATACGGCAAGACGACTTGGGAAGCTTGCGCGACTTCTAAGCATCTTTGCCATCCTCATCGGTGTGGGCATTCTTCTCTTTATCATTATAGAAGGTACCAAAGCACAACACAGACACATAGGCGCATAACTTAATCTGATGGTATTTTTAATGGCAGGTGATTTCTGAGTCTTGTTTTATACCTGCTACATATTATTGATTGTGTGTTGGGAAATTGAACAAAATGGACAAAACTGGTAGCCTATTCAGTTATACCAGAACCTACCTATAAGTTGTATAGATTGGTTGGTGATATGGAATTGTAAGACATACGTTTTTACATAATAACTTTAGAACATATGTAGTGTGAATGTTAGTTGTACACCATTTTTTTCATTATCTGATAACTCTCTCTCTTTCTCTCTCCCTCTCCACTTCTCCCCCTCCCCAACGCTATCTATAATTTTGTGTGTGGTGGCTTCTGTTCTCAGAGATTATGTGACACCTTTTATATACACACCTTTAATATAGAGTGTAATGAGATGGATGGAGGATAAAGACGACTGTGCTTTAGCTCTATATAATTATATGGATAACAGAGATGCTGGGAAAGAGCTGGTTGTACGTCCTCAAGGGTTATGTTCTCTCCCTAAACAAGGAATACCAAGGCCAAGCCTCTGGGCGTAAATAGATATCGTCATTCATACATACAAAGCTCTGTAGCCATCTACACAAGTACCCGTATTGTGTGCAAGAAGAGAACCGTAGCTACAAGGTTTAAACCAAAGATGTCTAGTGTAATACTCAGAGGATGTTTGAAGACATGCTGGTGTGTGTTGGATTTTTTATATATGTCAAGAGGTGTGTTTGTGTGCTGTTTAGTTTAAGCATTCCAGGTCTGCTGTCAATGGACTCAATGGTTGATCTATCCCGTTTTTTGACCCATATTTCTCTATGTCTTGGTTGGACTTGCATGTGCATGGACATTTTGCATGTGCGTACTGATGTCTGAAAAGAAAGAACTGTATGATGGCACGATGGCTACCTCAGCTTACTCATACACAAAGGGTGTGATTGAAGATCATGTCGGTTAAGGACCGGATATTCTTAGCAGGCATGACACTGTTACCATATGCTGTCTTTGAACATTTCCGGCGGTTCGTTTGAAGAATGTCATTCAGAACACTAGGTGGACTCATTACTCAAATGATTGTGGATAGAGATAATTGATCTGTTTGAATACCTACAGTGAATCAGCTTTATTGATATGTACTATTTGCACTATTTCCACTATCTGTGTTGTTTTAGGCATTCAAGAAGTGTCACACAAGACAAAAAATGTTGATGGACAGTATTTTACCCTTTCTCTCTCTCTCTCTCTCTCTCTCTCTCTCTCTCTCTCTCTCTCTCTCTCTCTCTCTCTGTCACTGATACATGGACTCCAAATGTAGCACAGTTGCTCTGTGGATGCTATATAGCATGTCTCCAATAAACATGAAGAGCTGTATGAACTTCTGTGATTGTACTGCATCCATTTTTGATAAATATCTCAACAAATAAATCCGTGAGGTGTACTTGTGATGCCAAGAGAAATGAGTAGGCCTATAGTGATACAGCAGATTATAAAAGTAAATTAGTTTCTTCTAAGTGCAAGCTCAAAAGGGAAGTTTCAGATGTAGTTGCTCATAACTTTGCAACAAGAATGGGTTCCTACTGAGTGACTTCAAAAAGTCCACAAAGAAAAACAATCAACACCCAGCCTAACCTATGAGTAAATTTGAGAGGTGTACCGTAGTGATTTTCATCTGAAAAATGGAAGACCTCCTTGCTAACTTCTCTAATTTTGAGCAGAAGTGACTGTATTTTTACAGGCACATGGGAAACTGCTATTCTCAGGACTCTTTGAAGACAGATAATTCAAGGGTCACCACAGGGGAAAAGGGTTCATTTTTAGTCATCCTGACATAAATGGCCCAAGGCTCTGATTTTATGTTTTATACACATCTATGTGGAACATACAGTATATACTGTATATAGATATTTGTATGTATATGGGGTGCTTATCCCAAAAAACTTTGCACAGTGATCTTAGTAAGTCAAAGAAAGAAAGTTTGAAAGGGTAGTTGCTCTTTCATTTATGAGTGTTCATTGCACAACGATTCTTCAGACCTCTCAGGTCTACAAAGAACTGCACAGGAGATAGAGTAGCATTCGTTTAGTGATTGTGTGGGGGCTGCTGTGTGTTGACTCACAGGCATAATTTTGCATCATTGATTAGCCATTACATGCTGTTAAAAGGCAGAATGAGCCAGAGAAAGCGATTTCAACCATCATCTGTGGACCACTGACTGTAACAGGAACAGACAGGCAGTGCACATGTGACGTTTATAATTAATTCGTCCATCCATCCATACATGTGTCTAACCATTATTTCATTCATTCACTCATGAGCATGAAGGTAACATGTATTTTGTGTTCACACCAATGCCTTTCATCTGTGAAGTTTATAGTGAACAGTATGTGTTGCCTGGCCATGCTACAGCCGGATGCCATAGATGACGCTAAACAAAAAAAAACATATTTCCATACTGGTGTCAATGTCAAAGTTGTCAGCATGATTGCTTTCTGTGCAATAATCAGGATGCATGCACCTCCACGTAGACATGCAACCATGCAGTGCTCCTTGATGGAGATGGATAACATATCATCTGGATATCACGAGATGGATAACATATTATCTGGATATGACTAGATGGATAACATATCATCTGGATATAACTACATGGATTACATATCATCTGGATATCACTAGATTTTGTAGCATTTGGCGCATTTGCATTTCCACGTGCATCATATAAGAGAATTTGTTTGGGTCACTACTTAGCCATCCAAAGCTGTGGTAAGCCAGAGGCAGAGGATGCAGGAAAGAAATAAGATCAAAAGAGAAGCAATCAATATTCTGTCTCCTTCTGCAGTTTTTACATACATCTGATGAACTGGTCTGCATTAGCTACCCAATGACTGTTCTTTCCTCCATGCCTCCATGCAATAAGAGTGCAGTCAATGTCCTGTCTGTAACTTGACACCAAATAAGCATTTTTCACGAAGTGGGTTTTCAACACATTGTTTCTGAAGTGATTTTACAGTTGGGTTTGCACACCTTCTTAATGTGCATTAGTTTATCGGACTTTAACGCGTACTAAAATCTCTGTCATAAAATGCTTACAACAACTTTCCTTAAGTAAGGAAAATGCTTAAAGTGAGTCTTCTGCATCCTTTTCTGATGCATTAGTCTGTTACGTAATGCCCTCTCAACTTCTCAAGTTGTGCTGAGCAATGTAGCAAAAGTACAGCCACGGCGTGCTCATCACTGCCCACTAACCTCTGAAGCCACAGGCCATTCGAGGCTCTCATCACCATAAAATGGCTCAATTTCCTAAGCTGCTCAGACCTCTGCAGGAAAGGCCTTACATGCTGGTCAATACCAGAAAAGTAACCCCCTGCCTTCATAATTATACAGTTAAAAAAATAGCTAGCTAGCTACATATATGTGCACAGTTGTGTTATTGTTGGGTTTATTGAAAAGTACACAATATCTGTAATCTGAGAAGTACACTTCAAAGGCTTCAGTGGCATCGCACGCAGAGGTCTGAAAGAAATGCTAGGTTAGGTTTGATGAAACAACAGATCACTGTCTTCTGAACAATGCTGTGGAAGAATTATAAAAGTTGACATCTGACCATTGTTACTTTAGGTCAACACAAATCAGACACAAAATAGAGGATTGAAAAGCACATAAATATAGCAGACGGCATTGAAAGCCTTTGCAGAACTGCAATGCATACCTGCAATCATCTCATTACATAACAACACTGAACGTATTAAGTAGCATTTTACATTTCCCAGTAATAATCCAGTATTTTTTCTTTGTTTAGTGTATATCTGTTTTAAATATTCAGTTAAAAACAAATAAATATAGCCAACTTGATGCTTTGTGGTGATCTATTGATAAATTATTTTCGGTTGACTTTAAGATATTGGGTTTTGGCTACCTTCTCATATTTTGACTATTTACCAAGATGTAAAATGAGAGCACCAATTTTGCTGTGTATGGCTGGGACATAGTCGAGGTGATGTGAACCTCATACTCAACATGAATGTCCATTAAATGTAGAACTAAACGAAATGAAGCTGTGTCTTCGTTGAGTTCAGCTGTGCAAGAAGTGCTATTCTAGCATAGGAATGAGAGACCAGATGAGATGATAACGTTACTTCTGAAGCAGTAGAAACTGGTGCGTAGACTAGCCTCAGCTTTTTGCCTTTTAAACAAGACTTGTATCATTAAATCTAGCCCATAATACCTTAGGTTTCTAACATGAGCTTAGTAAACTGGGACATTTCTTGCCTGGTATGCATGCATTGTGTAGGCTAATGTTCCAGTAAAAAAGTAACACGTTAAAACATACAAGATGTGTCATCCCACAGACATTCCATCTTGTTTTTTTGTAAGTTGTCCATGGGGGCTGTCAGCATCGTCAAACAAACCACAGGGAAAGAGTAGGGGACTGTCGGTAGAGGATGGGTGGTTTGTAATTCTGGTCTCTGATTGCTTGAGACCTGTCACCTGACCAGAACGGGAAACACAATTTGCTTGATAGGCTAATACCAGGCTACACAGGGACTACACAATCCTTCATGTTATTATTTTGGTAAAATAGTGTTTAGTCTCTAATGTTTAATGGTGGAGTAGTCTGAAAAGTTGATGGTAGATTGTTATTTTTATTATCAGTATTTAAATGTATTTTGTATGTATTAATTTTTTCGTGGTTTTGGTGCCCTGTGCACAGTACCTGCCCTGCATGCTTCTGCTATGATCTCACACCATGTCTTCTCGCAGACCTATGTTGAATTTATTCTGCTTCCTCTAAAATATGTTTCCAGTAACCAAGGCGGTAATGCTGAAGTAAAAAAAGTAAAGAGCATGAGAAAAGCAGCACTATCCCAAACCCTCACAGGTGCTTCCCATAATTATGGTTAAGAAACTTGCCTCAATTCATGGATCTGCATGTTGAAACAGTTTGGATCCGTCACTGTTCAAGTGAAGTTTTGAAATCAATACCACTCTTGGCTAGGCAGCCCATTCCCTTACAGGAAGAGAGCCGAGTCTCCTGGGAGGCCTAATGTAACAGTCCATTAAACTTCACATTTCGGGGTGCACTGCTCCACTGACAGAGACATTATAATTCTACAGCAGACTGACAATCTGAAATGCCTACTAGAAACGGAGAGAACAGTCACCAAAGGCATAGTGTTGTCTTTTGAAAAATGAAATATAATATAGTTAGACTACACCATTATCTGGCTGACTTGAATGCCTCATATTACCATATTGCATCTGTAACATTAAAATGGCCAAAATGACTCAGATAATATTGAAGTTAATATTGACTATAATTACCAACACTGCTTTAATGCACCATTTTGGCATTGGTCAGCAAAGTATTGCATCTAAGTGATAATGGAACAGCGTCAATGCCTGATCCGCTGGCCATATTTCATGCAGATTGTCACTATCATGATTGGAGTACAGGATCTTTTTCAGCCTTTCCCCGTACCATTTATCCCCCAACCTCAAAAACGACCACGGATGAGGCCATCAGGAATTACCTTGTTGATTCATTGTATTATCATCACTTGCACTCTGGTTAAAAGGCTTCTGGTTACCAAGGATGCTATACGGCCAGCCACTTAAGAACTGAGAGCTCCCTGGAGAAGAGGGGAGAACAGAGAGATTTAAAGGGTGTGGAAATGATGAAGATTTAGAATCCTGACAGAGGTCATCAGATGGCTTTGTGTGGAATATACAGGAACATTAGCAGATCCAGATAACGGATGCTGACTGCGTCAAGAAGATCATCCCAAATGTGTCGTAAATTAAAAATGGACCAAATGCGACAAGAAGATAATAAGGTGATGTCAGGGCTATCGCAAGACATGTGACCATCATTAGATAGTATTTTGTCCACTGTCTCATGATGATACAGAGAATAAGCTCGGACATATTATTCCATCAGTGTGGATATTTTATCTAAAATGAATTTACTGAAGTACTGCAAGATCTTTGTAGGTTTTTGAAACAGCAGTTATCACTAATCTACAAATAAACATTCAGCATAACGCTGGCAGTTGCAATCACATAAAGAAAAAGTCTGAAAATAGTAGGCTCTGCACATCCACACATTAAAATGGTAGGCTCTGAACTATATTTTCATCCACACAATAAATTGCAGACAAATAAATTATGCAAGCTGCTGCCAATGAATTATTGAGTTATTATTATTATTATTATTATTATTATTATTATTAAGTAATCATTCTGATGCCAAATACTTAAAAACACATTAAACCAATAGTCTTAAATCAGCTATTTGTCTTCTCCAGCACGAATCAGCATTGTGCTGCTTTCAGTATCGCATAAGCCTTTACAGTCTAAATTCCTATGAGACTGATCAACCAGATGTATGGTGTGACCATAACAGAGAGAGAGAAAGATGTAAAGAGCTTGAGAGATTACCGGTGGAGATATTTCAGTGAATGCTACCACCTGCTGGACATAGATAGCTCTGCTGTTTCCTGGTGACATTAGAGAAAGACATGTCAGCTATCTGTTAGATTTGCTTAGAGCAGCCCTAATGTCCCACAGCAGAGCATTCACTACATTTAAAGAGAGGAGGTCAAAGGAAAACCATTGCAATCATTAATGTTGGTGGTGATGGATGTGTGAGCTTTACAGCATCAGGAAAAGTATCTGGGGATGTTAGCATATGGTGGAGGGGTATTTGAGAAGGGTTTTGATGTGTTAGATCTGGTTAGGCTAATCTAAGATGCACTCTTGAATATATCACCTAGAGACAGTGTGCTGGTACTGAACAAGATGGGCCCAAGGATATACCCCTGTGGACCAAGAACTAATGTTTTGGATGTTTCGGAGTGTTCTGAGAGGATTGGACTTGAAAGGTACCCAGATACAGTAAATACATTATACTATACATTAATTTGATTATAAGTCTCTCAATTCAAACTACTCTCTTAGAGCATGGCAGTGGCAATGTGTGCTTGTCAATAGAGACTACCACTGGCTGTATTTAGAGTGCTGGCAGACTGGATCTTATACAGAGCTCAGAATTTGATCTCACCAAAAAATTGGGCATGTGCTTTTTAACCCTTTTGTCTTTCATGTTTTTTCATTCATTTTCTGAAAGGAATTGATTCCTTTTTAAACTGTATGATCCAACGCTTGTGATCGTTTGATGGGTGTACAGCTTCAAAGGCTTAATATGACTTCAGTACATTTTGTAAATGTAGAATAATTAAGCACAAAAACAAATGCACACTACACAGTCAATTTATTTCATAATAATTACACCCTTTCCGTGTTCTGATTTGCTCACTCTCTTTATTCATCAATCTCGTTGTCATGGTTACCATGATGACTTCAGAGGTTACAATCATGATGTGTGATGATGAAAAAGAGGAGCCATGTCTGAGGCAGCCTGCCACACCACAGCCATTCTGTGATACTGGCGATTCTTGCAGGTGGTTTGTCGTTCCTTATGTCTCATTCCTTTCAGTTTTTTACTTTCCTTCTGTCTTTTTCTCACATCCTATCTTTCCTGAAGTGATGGGTAAAAAAGTGCTGTGAACAATGTTACGGTGGTATACCACCAGGTCTTGGGGCCTGTGGTCCTTGTGGTCTAGCCAGACCTGCAGGGCTAGGAGCAGTAAAGTGGAAGTGGAGCCATGAGAGGGGTATCAGGGGGTAGGGGGGTAGGTGGGGGCATTAAGGAAGTGAAGGGCTAGGGGAGGAAGGAAGGGCACCGGAGGGTCCTCTTACTGCTGGATTCTACGGATGGACTGGATCTGGAAGGTCTGAGCATGGGAGCCCCACTCCCTGTAGTGCTTGAACTCTCCAGCATGACAATCACACTCCATGATGTACTGGTGTCCACGGTAACCAGGATACTGGTAGCACACCCAACTGTTGAGGGGAAAGGGAAACAGAGAAGGTTGTTAATTGCACACAGTTCATTTTTGCTATAATTGCTTTAGCTGTGAGAGGGCTAGGATAAAAAAGTGTTTCGAATTGCTACCAGAGTAGATGTCCTAACTTAGCTGGAATCATATTTCAGTGACTGAAGTAAGACAAACACCACAAACATGTAACGCTCTCTGCTTCGAGGTCTGTGTGCTGACTCCATCACTAGTGACTGGCCTGGATGGGGCTCATGTGATTTCCATAGACAGACAGCAGTCTCCTGCCTTATGAGTGGGTGGTGAGACTTACGCTCCGCTCTGCACGTTCATGGAGCCGACCTCGCTGATGCCCCAGCCCATGGCCTGAAGAGAGGGGTAGTCATCGCACATCTCCCACTGCTTGCCCATGAAGTTCTCGGAATCGTACACCATCATGCGGCACTCCTTGTGGCTCTGCTCCGGGCAAAGCATAAAGAGGGGACATAATAAGTGATAGGTAGGTGTATAGGTAGTGTATGTATGTATGTATGTATGTATGTATGTATGTGTGTGTGTGTATGTGTGTATGTATGTATGTATGTATGTATGTATGTATGTATGTATGTATGTATGTATGTATGTATGTATGTATGTATGTATGTATGTATGTATGTATGTATGTATGTATGTATGTATGTATGTATGTTATGAATGTATATATGTTTACATGTGTATGACAAAGACACAGATGTTTATGTTGTTCTAGTGGACATGTGTCTGATTAAAGTTACTCACAGCGGAGTAGATGGGGCGGAAGGACATCATCCTCTCGATGTGATAGGCGTTGCTGCCGCTGTAGGCCTCCCAGCAGGGGTAATCTCCCCTCTCCAGGACGAACTGCTGCCCAGTGTAACTGGAGTGCTCATAACCCACCCAGCTAAAGGCAGAACACAAGAGAGAATAGAGTAGAGAGAATCGATGAATGCCAAACATAGATATGTAGGAAAGATAAGTATTGGCAGTAAAGGGCAAAAATGGTAAGTTATTAAGGTATTCACAGGTTGTTTGGAACTTCTATACGAGATTCAATCAGTTAAAATGGGAAAAAGCCTGTTGTGTTTTGAATAGTTGTGGTGGACCCTCACGTTTGGCCTACATAACTATCCATTCTCCACTAGAACACTTACGCGCCGCACTCCACCTTCAGGGAACGGATGTTGTCCATGCCGCACTCCATGATGTTCTGGCAGCAGGAGGTGAACTCCATGCGCCTACCCTGGAAATGCTGCTGGTCGTACACGGTGATCTGGGAAGGCACAAATTTAAAAGTTAGACAGTTGAGTGTTAGTAGTCCTGGTTGTCAGCTAGTTTTGTTTTGCAAACCAGCTCTGCATGAAAATTAAAATACATAGAAAACCTTTGGGAAGTCATTTTGATGTGTGTGTGTGTGTGTTTCTGTTTGTGTAAGTGTGTGTTAAAGTCTGTGCTGTCCAATTGATACTCACCTTCCAAGGGCCCATAGGCATGGGGTTCATGGGGTTCATGGGATTTGTCTGAGCCATTTTGTTTGATTCCTGATTACTGACAGACATGAAGAACAGAGAGAAATGCTGTTATCCACAAAGAAGATGAAAAGGATAAAGAACATTACATCCAGAGGATTCCGGGTGACCCCGGGATATTCCCTCTAAGCATCAAAAGGACCACAGAGGTACTAGAGGGCAGTTACATCATTGTTGCTTTTATCCTTTTCGCTACATTATCAGTCTGAACAATCAGTCCCTCACACCAGAAATGTACTGTCACAGAATGTTGTACGAAACACTTTTCAACATTTTACTGAAGAGAAACAAACTCAAAATGACTGAATTTGTGATGGAAACTCTATATCTTATGTCACTTTTATCAGATGTACTTCCGGCTACACCGTCTCTCTGACTATAAGTGAAATGAATATAGAAGCCGTAATCTAGTAACCAAATGATTACCATCAGGATCTATGCTCCATCAAGTACAAAGAATTTGTATATGCACAAATATGCCAATTTAATATATTACAATAATAACTCCTACTACAAACAGAACTAATTATACTAAATATTTTTTACCTTTACGTGACAGTAGTAAAAGTATCAATATACCAATATAATATGTTAAACTTTCAGATTTTAATGTTTTAAGTCTATATCATCCTTACGGATAATGATACATTCTTACACTAATACACTGAAATGAGACTGCTGGAAAAAAATATCTATTTTTAAGATATGAACCAAACATGAAATTAATCCTCATTAGAAAACTGTACACCCTTTTTTATCATTGGCTTACCAGACCTATCCAAAAATGAGCTGTGCACGCTGACGGGAATACCAATCGGTCTCGTGTCGCGGATGTTGTGGGGGTATTTATACAGGGCGCGGGTGAATGGTCGGTGACTCATTTGACTGGGCTGTCGTCAGCACTTTGCCAGGGGCCCCTTTGTCTCTGGGCTGAGCCTGAGCTTTAGTGCCTTCACACACCCCCACACAAAGCAGGTAGCACTGCCCTGGAGCGCAAAACAAGACGCACGGTTCCAATAGGTGACACGATCACAGCCAACATGGTGAAAATGTTTCATGATAGATATAGATGCTGTACGCATGTTGATACTGGTGGTCACTCAGGCACACTAGTTAACATGTTACATGACTGTTGTTAAAAAATATAATCGTAATGTCTCAAATCAATCAGTAAACATATGTGTTGTGCAATAGATTATCACAGTTAGGCTATGTGAAATGGAGTGAGATGTGGTACATGAGGCTCAGGGTGCCTTTCATTTCCATCACATCATTATTATGGAGGACGAATAATCTCAACTGGAATCTAGTGGATTAAAAGCACTTGGGCAACGAGTTTGCAACAATGTTTGTTGCCTGATGTGCCCTTACCAAAATGTCGGAATGAGAGGAGGTCGTAGGCCCTAAGAAGTCGTAGGTCATGTTCTGTACTACTTTAGACATCCTGTCAGTCTGGCGTGTTTTCACACTGGTGTTGTAAGGACAGGAGACACCATTTTATTTACAGCATAAGGGACTATGATCCATATCATCTGAACACCACCATCACCACCCCACCAACCCTTCCGCAACTTCAGCAACAGCCACACTCTCGCAGTGAGGATATGTTTACCGGCAGCTCTCAGACTCTACACTCAGCCCTGCAGCTGGGTGGGAAGAGTTGTGGGATTACTTTTTGTTATTGTCATACTTCTGTTCAGTTAGCGTCTTGGGAAGAGCATCCTCTGCACCTGGGATACTCTGTACAGCTGTACTGCATGTCAGTGTCCTGTGTCTGTATTCGTATTCAGTTCCAAAATACTGTGTGTATGTTATTATCAATTATGAATTCTTAATAGCCTTGCGATTAATTCATTATGGATTCTGAAAAGCCTTGTGTATGTAACTTATTTTTGGTGATCAATAACTTTAGTGCTAATGAATTGATTGTTAAATAGATAAGTACATACGTTCATTACATCCTATAACTATAATGATGTAACTATAATAATATAATGTGAGTAAATTAAGCAGGCAATAGGGAAGGCAGTGTCACAACATCTTCTGTTATTTCAGACGTTGCAACTTTAAATGACAGATAAATTAAGACAAAACACAACAGTGATTATTTAGGTAGGTATTGCTCATGGAAGTCAATACTGATAATATTGTTTTGATTGTTCTTGTGTTTTCATAGAAAACAGATGCAAACCTGCTTTAGTAACAGTTCGAGGGTATGATAAGAGAGCTTTAGGAGAACATTACAGATTTTTACACCAGCCAAAAAACTGCAGGTCTGCTACTGTCCTTCAAATAAAATTTGCTTGGATCAATAACCATATTTCAATTCAACATTATTCCTAAATCATAGTGAAATGCTTTTCCTTTTGGAAATAGAGGTGGTTTGAGGCTACAGCAACAGGATACCCGAAACATTTTTCTTTACCACATTTGACGAAATGTCCAGTGATATCAATTCAGGGAATGGTTTTGCCTGACCTCTTTTAGTTGAGTCCATAAAGGGAAATTTGTATACTGACGTCCACCAGAGAAACACATTTCTACACCACATGAAAAATCTGCATGTGTGTTATTTTTTTTTTTAAATGCTAAGTAGTTAACACCTGTTGTGCATGAATGAATGTCTGTCTGCCTGCCTGCCTGGCTGCCTGTGTGTTGTGTGTGCGTGTGTGTGTGTGTGTGTGTGTGTGTGTGTGTGTGTGTGTGTGTGTGTGTGTGTGTGTGTGTGTGTGTGTGTGTGTGTGTGTGTGTGTGTGTGTGTGTGTGTGTGTGTGTGTGTTTGTGTGTGTGTGCAATGCATTTCTGCTGATGAGGACAGCTATCCAGCAGTGACAAAGAGTTGACCTAAGTCAGCAAGCCAGTGCCACACACACAAACAGACACACAGCCACACACCCACACACACACACACACACACACACAAACACACACACACACACACACACACACACACACACACACACACACACACACACACACACACACACACACACACACACACACACAAACAGACACACACTCACTCACACACACACACACAGCCATACATGTCCTACATTGCTGACAGAGAGATCATGTCATTCTCTCATACACCTCAAACACTGTGGAGAGACTACATCTGACATCTGACTGAAAGAAGAGTTTGAAGAAGTCATTATTTGACTTTTTAAAAAGGTTTCATATGCAGAATTTGAATATTTTTGCACGAAACTTGCTCAACAATTGATCCCCAAATATCTGAACTTGTACAATCCTGAGCTTGGCATCTGTGTTAAAAAAAGAATGTGTCAGGATCTAGTAATATATAGTATATCACTGATGGCATAATCTATGGTGTGAAATCAGAAGAAACTTTGTGCTTGGGATCAAAATACACAGTTTGACACAATACGTAATATAACAAGCTTTTGAAATACAACGCCCTGTTAAATATTAAACCAGTGGTTTCCAACCTTTTTGACTTACAAAAAGTAGTGAGTAGTCAGGGTCACATTTTAGATGTCTATGAGTTGTTAAAAGCTCCACCAAATAGTGATGTTTTTTTTTTTTTTTTTTAATGATCCAATATCTCACCAGAAATCAGAGATTAAAGAAAAAGTCTAAAAACTTAAAACATTTGTGTATCAGAACTTTGTTTTTCTTCTTTCCACTCCCATGAGTCATCTCACATCTCCCCAGATTGACCTGGTGTATAAAACTGTTTATCTCCCTCTGGAACGAAATACTGTTTTCTGATTGGCTAATGGGGTGTACATTAAGTTCGTATAGATGGACACCTTGGACGTAGTCCCAGTAGAAACGTTAAACCGCCGTTCCATATCAATGCTCTTGAATGGTTACCATTGACAACCAACGTAACGTTTATTTTTTGACAGCTAGGATAATTTGAACCAAGATGGCGGCGTGTTGGGACAAGTTAGTGGGCAATGTTTTATGCCAATTAAGCTATCTACACGACTTTTTATATGTCTAAATTTACTCGGTTAGTTGTTTATGTTCTACACGAATGTTGCAGAGTATAGGAATTCTTAACTGAAAGTCTCGAATATTATTTGTAGGCGGCTGTTAGCGCTTAGAAAAAAAAACTATTGAAACAGATGGTAGCTCAGACGGCTAACTAGCCGGCTCGATTGTGAGCCTTCGACCAAAATGACTAAACTTGACCTCCCTGTTGCTCTGTCCAACTTCACCATCAACGGAAACGTGGAGTTCAACTGTAAATAGTAAAACCTTATGAACAATACCTGTGTCCGTGTATCCGTTTACTTTACAGAGGTGAGCTCATGAGTGTCACTTTGCAGCAACGCCCGGGGAAACTAAAGGTCCAGTTCCACGCACTACTTTCTCACTACTTTCTCTAACGGGAGCACTAGGCTTCAAATCAAGAATTCATCAGGTTATTATGCATATTAAATTTCCTAAAGATAAAGGAAATTCTAAAAAATAATAATAATAATAATAAAAACATTTTTGGATGTTGTAAACAGGAGATAAGCGGGATAACGGCCTCCGAGCTGTCCAGTTATACGAAGTTAATGGACTTCTGCGGAGCAACACCACTCCGCTCCGCGTCGTGGTGTTCTTTGCCCCGCAGCGTCCATTAACTTCGTATAACTGGACAGCTCGTCGGCCGTTATCCCATACATATTAAGTAGTTCAAACTAGCTCCCCCTCCAGCAGCTACAACAGTAACATGCTGCTAACACACTGATTCTTCAGTATCAATGATCTAATGATCTCATATATAATTGAAAAGGAGGTGCAGGTTGGCTGGCAGAGTCGCGATGGAGTAGGACGAGGTCAACACAGCGAGCAGAAGGCCGGGTTTGCTGGCTTGGGCGCTCGGGTTGAGGTGCAGGCGTTGGAGGACTGGACGCCATCGGTCATCAGGGCTCCGGCTCGAAGGACCATGAAAAGAAGGTGCTGGAGGAGGTGCAGGTTGGCTGGCTTGAGACCAATGGAGGTGGTCGGTGAAACACACTAGTCCAGTCAGGGTTCAACGTTCAAGTCTTTATTATAGGACTGTAGGATGGGTGTGTGTGTGTGTGTGTGTGTGTGTGTGTGTGTGTGTGTGTGTGTGTGTGGCAGGAAGGTAGGTGTGTGAGGAAGGAAGGTAGGAAGGTGTGTGGAGGGAAGGTGTGTGGTTTATGGGTCAGAAAACGCACATGGAAAGAGCACATGGAACAGCATTCAGGATTGTGTCTCTGAGTGAAAAGAAGGGAGTGAAAAGAAGGGGCTGTGAGCACAGGTGTAGCTTTTTATCGGTGGTGGCGGGGTGGCAGGTGATCATGGCTGATTGGGGCTAAGTGAAACCAGGTGGGGTACTTAACAGGCTGGGAAAGGGGCGTGGCCATGAGTGTGAGGGAACAGGGAAAGGGTGAATCTTCTCAACAGCCGCCCCCAAATTTGTAGCGCAAATTTGCTATAAGGGGGTGGGAGGCATCATGCCGCCCCATGAGCAGAAGATTGGGGGTCGCCGGGTCTGGGTCATCATGCCGCCCCATGAGCAGAAGGTTGGGGGTCACCGCTCTGGGTCAGCAATCATGCCGTACTCCTGGAGTAGTAGTCTGTTCCGAGTTCTATATTCTACTAGTAACTGCCGTAGGTGGCAGGTGATCATGGCTGATTGGGGCTAAGTGAAACCGGGTGGGGGAATTAACAGGCTGGGAAAGGGGCGTGGCCGTGAGTGTGAGGCAACAGGGAAAGGGTGAATCTTCTCAACAATAATAATTTATCAGTAAGAGGGACCAAACCAGTATTTTCACTTTAATACTTCTACTACATTTTGCTTCTAAGATTTATATACTTTTCACGCAGGGGCTTTTTTTTTGTAATGGAGTTTTTGTACGTCGCTGTGTTGGTACTTTTACTTAATTCAAGGATCTGAATACTTCTTTCACCACTACCGAAGAGGCCAATTGTTTTCCCAGCAGGACTTAAATAGTTAAACAAAGACCTGTATCCTGTATCTAGAGTCTGTGTCAAACTTGAGAGTGAATTGTTTTGAAATCCCTCTAGCTAGTGAAAATACAGTGCCAGAGCCAAATTAAATGTAAATGATCACAAGGAAAGCACATAGAATCACATGCATGGGGGTTCCATGATCAGACCCGATCTGGCTCAGATTAATGCCAGATACTGCTGCTCTTTGGGATAAGTCAGCGCATGAGTTTTAGTAGAGTTAGGGCCTTCTTCCACACGGCTCTCTTTGACCAAAATGTGATTCTGCCTGTATGTTTTAATGTGTGAGATGCTCAACCAGGATTTTCCGTAGCTGCAGTGATTTTCACAGCTGACAGAGGCTTGGTCGAAATATATGCATTTACATATTTTAAAAAAATAACAGTAAAGTAAATCTAGTCGATTTGTATTTGCATTGAACATATACAAATGCCAACATCATGTTTGTATGCTAGGCCGTTGATATATGCTTTTAATAATGTTTCAGCAGTAAGTCCACTATGGTAGCAAACAGTCGTGCACTGCACTCTGAAACAAGTGTACCCAGACCTACGTTATACTTCTGATCACAAGGTGACCCCTAGTGGTGAAATTGAGCGTTGTTATAGTTGCCATCATGCTATTCAAATGCCCGTCTTCAGGTCAATGGTTTATGAGTTTACTTTCATAATAAGCCTAATGAATTAATCCGATTTTTGAGATGAACAGGCTAAATTATTATAGTCAGGCCTGATTGTATTTGGGGAAGAGTCAGTGACCCTGTTCTGATTGGCTGGTTTTAACAATTCACCTACAACTTTCGGTTTGTTTGTTTGTTCGGTTGTTTCAAACATGCACCGTTGGTGCTTTACATCTTTCATAACCTACATTGTAGTCCCTTTTTCAGTGATCAATAAATGTCTGGCTTTTGTACAAAATATAAAAATGAAAAGGTCAGTTAAAACAATTGGCCTGTCCAATGTGTAATAACATTGTGAAAACATGTTCTGTGTCAAGATATTTTAAACAGACCTTCCAATTAGTCTATTGTTACATAGGCCTACCTCCTCCACCAATTATAATTATCAGATGACATGTTTAGTTATCATCTTAATGACCTATATCCATTAAGCTAAATGGGTTGTATCAATTTGAAGAGGGAGGAATTCTCAGTTATCTTTTGCCCATGCATGGGTTAACCTACCACAGTGTAGATTAATCTGACTACACATCCGTTTGGTGAGTTATTTTGTTGGGTTAATCGTTGTTATGCGTTGCCCATCATCAGACATTGCAGTGCATGTTAGCATTCATTCCCTGTATGATCGCATATATGATTAACAATGCGTAAAGGTGACTGTATGAGACTCTCAAGGACCGCCTGAGCTTGCTTACTCCGACGAACATTTGTGGGAGGACCGTAGTGCGTCTGTGCGGATGTCGAGTCTGAGGAGATAGCTCGTCGAGAATAAGGGATTTAAATTAAGAACTAAGCGGGCGACCTGCTCAGCAAGGGCGAGGGAGGGTAACTGTTTTGTATCTTGCTCGACCAGGAGGAGGGGGAGGAGGGAGGACGGATAATGAGCTATTCTTGTACTAACACAGGCAAGAGCCAGGACCCATCTAGCGCTAAGAAGTCCGGTGGTAATAATCCTGGCAGTTGCGGCGGTAGCGGAGACACCGGCAGCAGCAACAACAGCCACAACAACCGCGGTAACAAGGCGAACGCGAAATCCAATACAGCGGAGGCGATGAAAGTCAAGGTGGGCTCCAACACGACAGATGGTAGGATCCCAGCTACGATGGAGGAGGAATTGCTGGCAAATACGATAATTACGCCCGACGATGTATTGGGTTTAGAGAAGATCACTCAAAGTAAGTGAAATGCATGTCAGTGGAGAATTCAATGTGTAAAAAACGTCTACAGCTTTAGGGTTCATGTTGTCGCGTCACACCAATTGTTGCGGTGTTGTGATGCAAAGTGCGACATATCAAATACAGGTATTTGTGCCAGGCAAATTGTATTCATCTTAATTAGACATTTCACCTGTGAGTCGTGTGAGGTAGGCAACGCATCATTCATTTACAGTCATGCGTAGCTGTTTCGATGAGACGAAACTTACACATCCTAATAGGCTACACATAAAAGGACATCCTCGTATTGTGACACATTGTCTGCTCCGGTCACAAGCAATTTCATCTAAACTACCTGTACAGTGTATTCAGATGAAGCCAACGGGATTGAATTAGCAAAAAGATGTATCATGACACCATTCATTCATGTTTACATGGTCGTCTCTTACTTCACGAACTCCGGTTCCAATCCATAGAATAAACATTAGGCTATCAATCATCACAGCTATAAGTTAACAGGCTATATCACAATTCCAATATGCTTGACCTGTGAAATTGGTTGTGGAATTGAGTAGCCAATGTCATCACACTGACTGGAATAAAACCTCTAGCCTCTGAGAGATAATTTCTTTGAGCCCTAGGCTGTGGCATGAACATGCCGATAGTCTATTTATGGTGATGGGGTCATTGCAGGAAAAGCATGCCTGAGCTAACAAGCACAGAGCAATGAACATAGATCAGGCGTGGAACTGATAAGCTCTTCGTTAACATAGCCTGAAGCAAGAATGCCTTGGCACATCTTTTGTCATTGTCCATCTACAGGTTCACAAAGATGTTCACATACACAAACATGCAGATTACATATAGAAGATTTTACTCCTCATATAGCTGGCACATTGCTAAAGGATAAGGATTAGCTGATTCGTTACCTCTTCACTCTTAAGAATGGTTAGGTAACAGGTGGCAAGTAGGCTGCATACTACTGTATTTAAAGTGTCACATAATGACTTACACAACACCCAGCAGGAAGCCAATCCTCGTGCAAAATTATCTCTTACACACCTCAGGAAGTTAAGACTTAATGACTGAGGCCCTTTATCTACGTAACATGCGCTTGCAGATAAACATCAGGATGTTGCAGTGGTACATATGGTTTCTGCTCAGGGCATGTTCTAGTAATGTTCCAATGTTCTAGTAGTGTCTTATGTGGATCACGCATGCTTCACAAACAACCTCCATCCAGACACAGTGGGAACAATTTGGACCCCCCAACCCCCCCTGATTTGAGTGAAGATGTTGCTGATCAATTATAAAGTGGACGGCTGATTGTACAAAAGATTAAAATACATACATACATACATAAACACACACGGAAAGAGAGACACTCTTGCCCTCACATGCACACAGACAGACATTTAGAGAGATGAGTGGCTCTCACCCCTTTTTAGGCTCTGCATTTGTACAAACACACAAACACAACAACCATACTCCACGCATTAAAAATTGCAAAACTTTTTAGGTTTTTCACTTTAATGAGATTCCTCTGACTTTAGCATGCAGGCTTTGCCATGGTGCCTAAACAGGTGCCTAAAAGTCTTATGCCTAAAACAAAACTGATGCACTGGTTGACTGTATTTATTACCAGTGGTTGTACACTTATCTCAGCATAGATGACATCAAGTGAACCAAGTTGGATACTCTTAATCACATGGATTTTAACTGAAGTGCCTCTGGGGTTGGAGATCACCCTGAAGCTCATGCTTCTTCCTTACTTGCAGGAGTGTTTTTTCTCTCACAGCATCCTTCCTGTAAAAAAAATGACTTGCAAGTGAGTTTGACAGAGATTCAACCAATGCCAAGGTTTTGCAAAGAAATTTGGTAAAGCTAATCAAACATCTGAAATAATGTCTTTAATAACAGGTGGTGCTTACTAGACAAGTCACATTGATGTATAGGAATTTGTTTTGATAAATATGAAAATAGAATAAATAAATAAATAACACTCCTCTTTACCTTAAACAAAAATGCTTGTGCTTGTTTGGGCTTGCGCCTGAGCAGCCCAGGGTAAATAGAAAAGGCTTTCACTTTTTCCATCATAAGAGCAAGCTGCTTCTGCATCCTCCAACACAACCAATAGCAAAACACGAGGACAATAACAGAGACAGCAAGTCTTTGATATGGGTCTGATCCTGTTGCTTTCCAGAGTGAGCTTGTATGCTCTTATTTCATAACTGCTGATTGTCTGAAGGTTGTGGAAACTTTTTTTGGAAGGGTCCTAACTGAGTGAAATGATACTGAAGTATCTAAGTGACAACCATGAATAGAGCTGGTCAAATCCTCTAAATGCTAAATGCCTCTAAGAGCTTTCATTCCTCTTTAAAGCATAAGGTACCTTGCAGAACATGACCCACGTCAATAACATCCATCTTCGTATAATTAGTAGCCTAGTGTAAGTGCAGTTGGAGTCCTTTCCTTATGAATTCTACTTCACATCTTTCCTTGACCCTATTACGTTTTCCATCGAGGTCAAGGAAAAGACGGTAGGATGGATTATCCGACCGCAGCCCAGATCGCCCGGACAAATATATGCTTTAAAGTAAAGTCTGGAATTAGGTGATCTTCATCCTCCTGCTTTGAAAAAATGTGCAACATGTAGATTAAATATAGTAAGTATAGTAATATAGAGCATTTCTTGATATATAGATATATTGTTCAAAACCTCATATTGTGTTTGTTCATGAGACTTTTACCATGGTTACAGGGACCCATGGGGTCTGTATAGGACCCCTCCCCTTACAGTCCTAGTAGAAAGCCAGTTTCCCAAGGGGACCTTGAAATCTGAGAAGGGGTCCACTTGTATCAGAGTATCTCCCATATCTGTCTCTAGTTTTCTCTCCCTATCACCGTCTATGTCACACCTTTTCTTTGCCTTCTACCTATTTTTCAAAACAGAAAAGACAGGCTGCAACACAGACAGATTAAAAGAGTGGGAGACAGAAGGAAAGAAAAGGATGCGTTAAGTCAGGATCTACGGTTAGCATGGTGGGAGTATGTTATTCTGGTAAATATATTGCCATGTGATCTCTAAAAGAGAAATACAATTGATCTCTGATAAATGGCTGTGCTGTAGATATTTAGCAACATACCCAGATTGACCCTTACCACAGAGGACTGAAAGGAACATTTACAGTTGCCATGGTAGACAGGTACATTATAAGTGATTCCGTTTCTGTGAAAACCTGTAATAGTTCCTCTGGGTGTTGCAACTCACTGGAGTTGTTTTCTCTCTGCTCTTGACCCAGAGGTGATGTAACGCATTTGCTAACCTGAATGGATTATTTTAACAAATGCGCGCACCAACACAGCAAAGTGCTTTAGCATACAGAAGTGTTTTAGCATGAGTGTGTGTGTCCAGTGTACCTTAAGAGGCTATTATATGTATTTGTCCACGTACTGTAGCCTGTGTAACAGTAGTAGATTTTACATAAATGTACCCTGCAGTCCTAGCAAATGCTCAAACCCTGTTCTTCACATTAACTAAGTTATACAACTTCACCGTTTAGATATATATTTTTCCAATTACATTGTCACAATGCTGTGTCCCTTCACCATTCAGATTGTCTTAGACAGTGTGTGCACAAAAAGCACAGCGATGCTTTTCTACTATGCTGGCCTATGTAAAGAAGGTGTGGTTACCTGTTGGCGTAAACAGGGATGCCTCTGGCACATTGCCTTTTACTGTTCGTCTTTATAGCATCTAAAGCATTATAGCATAGTCTTAGTGTATCATTTTATAGCTCACATTCTTTCTGAGAACTTCTTGTTTGATTTGTTTTTCCTGGCCACTTTGAGCAGAGTGTATCCATTTTAATTGGAATGGATTTTCATGTAGTCTTTCAAACACGACTCAGTTATCAGCTCACAGCAGTGGACGGTTCATTGGCTCTTCAATGCCATAGTGAAATATTTTTCCACGTCAGGACGCTCCTGATAAATTTAGGGGGTCAGCCAGAGGCCATTATTACTGCTGTTTTGAATAGGAATCCATTTCCCATGCACCATCGCCATCTTGTTGGGAGTTGCGTTTGACATGAACGGCCCATTTAAGGCTTGCCTGCATAGAAACTACTTGAGTGTGGTGACTGCTGCGATAAATTATAAAAATACTAGTTGTTTCGTCGACACTGATGACCTCCTCTCTGTCCCTCCTCTGTCCTGCTGCTTCTGGACATTCTGCCATAGTGATATTAGAATGCTTTGAGTCAGAGTAACAGACACAAACATTTGAAGTAGCAAGACCTAATGCACAACTTAATTATCAAATTAAGAGCTTTTTATGCCACAAGGTAATTTAGCATTTTGTCTTGGTATGACATGAAACTGGATTTGTGGGATTTAAATGTTCCAAATGTGATCCATGTCTACATATATTGTCTTTACAATTAACAGCACACAAAATGATCACTGGGTTTCATTATAACTTGTACTGGAAAGTTGAGGGTTTGAGGTAACATATAGTGTTGAACTTGTCGCACATGAGCAATTATTTCTTAAGTTCCATACTTCACATTTGATATTGTATGGATTCTACAAAAACACACACACGCCCACACACACATACACACATACTTCCTTAGGGCTCAGATACACATACGCGTTTTTGTAAAAACGCGACGCTAGGAAATGCATTGATTCCTATGGTACGGGCCGCTTTGCGTGAAAGCCACATCAGGCCCATTAAGCCTGCTGGTCTCTTATTTTATCATTGCCCCCTTGAGGTGTGTGTATGTATGTGTGTGTGTGCGTCTGAGAGAGAGACAGAGCAAGTCTGCGTGTGTCTGTGTGTATGTGAGAGAGAGAGAGAGAGAGAGCAAGTGTGTGTGTGTGTTTGTGTGTGTGTGTGTGTGGGTGTCTGTGTCTGTGTGTTTGTGCTTATATAGCCCCAGGAGAGCCATGCTCAATTCAGGCCTCGGCTTTATTGATATCAAAACGCTGCTATAATAACCACACTTCATAGCTGGATTTGTTCTATAATCCCCTTCTGCAATAAATTATTAGGCTGATCCCCAACCGGACAGCACATCAAATCTCACCAAAAGTGTGATTTCTTTCCCCCTCGTCTCTCTCTCTCTCTCTCTCTCTCTCTCTCTCTCTCTCTCTCTCTCGTTCACAGTAATAGTGAATCTAGTGAAATAGTGAATGGTGAATTCCTCCCTGTCCTTTTCTATTGGGACCCTCAGAAGCTCACATAGCAATGCCAAAACAATCTCTCTCTCTCCCTGTCTTTCGCTCTTTCTCTCTCTCATTGGGTTTTGTTTTCTCTATCTCTTTTTTGTACCTCTTTTTGGTCACTTGCTTTGTTCCTGCCTGCTACCACACTGTCCACGTCCATCTCCCCAGCTCCCCTTTTGGTCTTCCTGTGTCTTGTGATAAGATGGATTTACTCCTATGCAAAGCGCTAAACCGGATTAGAGGCGTTGAGCTCCATCAGACTGGAATACCTTCCTCCACCCTTTACTCACACTGGCACTCAGCAGACATCATTAATTACTTTACGTGTTTTTTTTTGTCACACTTTTCACTAAGTGTGTGTCAAATGGCACACTTGCGAAGGTACAAGCCAAAGTCTGAAAAGCCAACCGATGTAGCTATTATTAGTCAAGCTAAATATGTGATGCTATCTGAACTGGGTCTGGACAACTGGACTTTTCAATTGTCAAAGCCCCTGGAATTACTGTGAAGAAGGCAAACCTTCAAATCCAGCCTGTGCAGATACTATCAGAGGTTAAATGAGAGGCTATGTAATAATGAATTGTATTTATACAGCACACTTTAACAAACTGAGAAGTCTTTTGCTTTACAAAACAATCAATCAGTGTCACAAATCATAATAAATCAAAGACAGTTAAAAGGGGGGGGGGGGGGGGGGGGAAGAAGGCAATCGAAACAGAACAAAAAGAACCAAGACCTTAGGTGAAGGCAGAGATGAAGAGGTGAGTTTTTAGGTTGGACTTAAAGTGTGCGCCTAGGCCTTGTTGTTACAGCTGAATGGTAAATAGTAGTGACAGGCATTGCCATCTGCCTGTGGCTTACAGATCTGCCTTGACTGACTGGCCTCCTGAGTGATTTGTCGTTGTGCCGATGCCACAGCACGGTCCCCGAAGCGACCGTAGCCCCGAGCCCACTGGTTCCAAACTGTCCATTATATAAAGGCAGTGTATTTCCAGTGGTGCCTTCATGCCTATTTTACAGTGACCCAGCTTCTCCGTGCGTTAAACAAGATTGGGTTGTCATTGATCCAAGGGAGAGAGAGAGAGGGAGTGTTTGTAATCTTTAAGTTTGCTGGCATGCACTCTCTTCGCTCCCTCTCTTCTCCATTCCCGTGTGTGTTTGGCTTTATGTAGCTGGAGATGAGACCTCAATGCTATCTGAAAGTACACATTTTTGAATAAATGCCTGCATATTTTGCCTTTGTTGTTCCCAATTGCTAGTCACCACCACTGAGAGCCCTGGCAATGCAGTTTCTCTAAATTCAACAACACATCGAAATCTGAACATGAGATCCAATTTATCCAAATAAAAATTGCTTCACAGAAGACCTGGATCTACAGAGCAATGCCATGGATATTATTTCCATTGCTTCACATGTACTGAGAAAATAGTGGAGAATCTCTCCATTCTAGGATGCTGACCCACCATGATACATTAGCTCCGGTTTGTGGGAAGAAAGGTGTTTGGCCTAGAATGTAGCTTTAATTAGTGCATTACAAACGTTGCTATCAAAAGGGAAAGTGGCTATACGAAGACATTCAGACAATGTCCACCTGACAGTCATAAAGAAAATTATGCCATCTCAGAGGGTTGTCAATAAAGCCATATAGCTTTGGGTTGCTTTTGGAGCCTACAGTATATACTGTATATCATGTTCCATTCTTAGTCATATGGACGCTGAGATGATGGTGACCTAATTGTGGCCTTAAGCAATTACCCTAAACGATTTTTTTATTCAAGTGATCTTTACTTCATATTGTTAAAATAACCTGTGGTCTAATGGTCAAAAATCATTGATGTCGTTATAGATGTTCATTTAACTGTCAAATGTCAATTGTCATAACCTGACCCTAATCTTAATTCTAAATCCATTTGTCCCCCATATTCAAGTAAGTGCCAACAGAATATTGTTGATCAATAGTTTGTAATGGCCTATCCAAATAATATTTATTCATTGTTTGTAGAGACCTATTCAAGTGAAGTGGGAGCATCAGATCCTCCCAGCATTAGAAAACAGGGCAGTCACACCATGAGCATGAAATGTTCTAAATCTCATCAACATTCAAAAGTGAAGCCCATCTGTCAGACTGAAACTGCGTTTGAACACAGAGTTGAGAGGTTTAGACACACACAGAGCCACATTTGTTTGGGGAAACTACACATCATTTGATATGGCAGTGAACAGTGTGTGGACTCCATGTTCTTTTCCCACTATCAACACAGTTCCCAGATGGTACAACACTGAGGAATTACAGATATGTTTTAATGGCACATTTAGCAGTTTTGAATAAATGTGCTAGATTACTTGTTATTACACGTCGTGGAATCGCTGTAGAAACCCCCTGGAGAGCTCTGATTTCTTTTATTGTTATTATGTCATGTTCTCAGCTTTTTAGGACCCATCTGGTGGTGTAAAGTTATTGGATGGGTTCATTCTTAATTAATTCTAAAGCAAGAACCATTTAAAATCATGTAAAAAATATGTCTATGTTGAATGGTTTGATCTGTTTTCAGATACTGTGGTAAAAGGTATAGTCTTGCTCACCCCACACTGTTAGTTTTACCCGCCTACTAGCCACACACACACACAGATGTATACACAGACGTAGCACGACTGAAAAAAAAGGTTTCAGTGACTCTGAAAAGGGTCATAATGGCTTTTGAACTGTCGAGTGCCTTCTGATGAATTTCACATGATGAGCTTTTTTAAATTCAATCACAAACTCCATCTGGTGCCAACATTACTGGAATGATAATTTCAATAAGTATATTGATCAACTGACGACTGCCATGTCTAAAGTTGACACTCTCTTCAGAGATACAATTTTTGGTCTCCTTGTAGCAATTTCTTTGTGTCTTTTTAATGTAACATGTTGAATGGTTCATTTTATTCGATAGTTTTCCCTACGTTGTGTGGCTCTTTGTCATTCTGCTCTGTGTTCTTTTGCGATGGTGTGGAATAAGATGGAGAGATGAGGATAAGGAAAACAGCACACCAGCATCCCACGGTGGTGTTAAAAGCCATGTTGCTAGGTGACCGTGTCAGAGCCAGACAGTGTCCACGCTGCCGAGGTGTGAGAGGGCTGGTGGGCCACGCATCACATGTACTCATTATGCATGTGTGTATGTGTGTGTGTGAGAGAGAGAGCGCGATAGAGAGAGTGTATGTGTTGTGTGTGTGTGTTTGCTAGACCAATTTTTAATATTCAAATTCATTCCACCCCTGTGGAGATACACCATTCATGCACACTTAACCTGCCGGGCAATATTATTATCACACAGCGAACAGGCTAACATTGAGGCCAACAGGTCAATAATCTGTTGGTTAATGCTGTGCCAGTATCACACACTCCATAAGCATACTAATCACTTCAAGCGACAGGGAGTGTGCTAACGCTGAATAACACAAGAGCTTGATATATGCCATTGTGTCAACCCAAACAATAAGCTGAACCAGCACAACATGTAGGTCTCACTAGAAATGGTTTCAAACAAGCCAGTCATATCGACCTCTCTTTATCCAAACGTATCTCTGTCTTACAATTGCTTGGTTTGTGGTCCCCTCTCTTTTCCAAGCTGATGTTTTCAATTTGTTGTTAAACTTGAGGTTCAGACAGTGTGTCTAGTGCAGCCTCCTGCTTTGAGGTTTGAACGAGACCTTTGAGTCGGGACTCAAAAAGTACCCTTTGAGGTTGCTTAGTGTGTGGTCATGTGACATCTGTGACTTGTTTGTTCTTTAAGATGCCTTTTCCTTCTACAAAGAAATGTAAGTGTTGGTGTGTTGATGCTTATTTTTTATACAGTCCTTTATTCATAAGAGCCCTGTAGTCTGACCTTTGATGGATGAAACACATAAAAAACAGACGAGTTCGTTTCAGTTTTTAATCTGCAAAGGCCACCTGTATTTTGCTATTATTATTTGAGTTGAAGAGCCAGTCAAGCACACACACTGAACTGCCAGCTAGAGGACCATGAGGAGCATCTTGCTGAATTTGATTGGCTTAGAATTGTTTAAAGCTATAAAACCTAAAACAAACAGGGAAATGCAATTACATGAGTCAGACATTTGAAGGAATCCTTGTATGTTTCTTCGATAAACGCTAGTAATTAGGAAATACCTCCCTCCCTCTATTAGCCTACGCTGGCCATATGTACACCAGGTATGAGGTAGGGATTAGGGTTATTTTTAGTTACACACAGGAAAGATGTTAAATGATTCGTGCTATTGGTTGGGGTCTTCCCACAGTGGCCAATCCTCTTACTGTCACATGCAATTGCTCATATCCAATACCCTAACCAATATAACAACTGCCCATCCATAGATCCTGAGCAGCAGGAAACAACAGCAACGCACAACTGGCTGGCGACATGTTGTACAGGGGATCGGTAGAGGCACTCCTTCACAGTACAACATGCGCTATCTGTAGCCCACAACTGCTAAACAACAACAGCAACAAAGATGCCTTTGTGAGCATTTCACTGGGTTTACCTTCATCAGTGTTTTGTTGAATTAGGCCCATGACACCTCCAGAAGGCTCAACAGTGTTGTCTGGCGTCCCAGAGCCACCCCCCTCTATTCTCATGATGGGTAAGATTAAATGCCACTACCAGAGACAACAACAGATACTCCTCAAGATAGACCTCGAAAGGACGTATGTCAGATTAAGTTAGTTCACGACTCTAAGTAGTCTGTGAGCACCTGGAGAGGTCTGGAAAGGACAAGTTATTCACACCTTAGGCCAAATTGTTTCAACAAAGCATGTATTGGGAAAATATGCAAAGACTATTATTGAACTAATAAAATGCAGATTACAGTTCATTTTCATTTCAATGAGATGTGAGGTCTTGCTGTTAAGTATTGCAACTATTGGCTACTTGAAGATTGCCTGATAGCCTAGTGATCCTTTTCCCTCGTGATAATCACATTGCTTTTTAATCACTCACATATCATATGCATTAGGTTGTGGTACTAGTTCAGAAAATCCTTGTCCATTTTCCCTCTACTTAAATTGTTCAAAGCGGTTGCCTAAATCATTTCATGAACCAATCATATGATGATGGGCTGAATGTAGTATAAACTGTTGTGAAGTTGTATCTTTTCGTGGGTTGTGGTTACAAATGTTCTCGTGGTTGCACATGTCTTCATCAGTACTTCCTGTTTATGCAGTGAACCAGCCTGTAACGTCATAACCTTGTTAGGCTGTCTGGAGTACTCTGCATGTTTTGAATTCTGGGTTTGGTTGCAGGCCATCTATGAATGGGCCTATAGGGTATTCCAATAACTAGTTAAGGATTCCCTTTTTTTTTTAGATTAAAATGCAATGCATCCCTTGTCAAAAGATGTAGTCCTGCGGAGTACTGTTCCAACTTTCTGTTCATCTGTATGAAGAGAAGGGAAGGCCAGGCAAGTTACATACACAGAGGCAATTCAATGTTTTACATAAATAAAAGCAAAAGGAACATTTAAATGAAACATAAGGATAAATACAAATAATGCATGTGCTTGTGTGTATATCTTATAATAAAATAAAGAACACAGTACATCATTACAGATACGTTAAGTAACCTGCTATGTGTGCCTGAACAGACAGGTGAAGTTCTCCTGTTGTGATCTCACATGATACTGAAGTACTTCAGTGAGGTCTTCCCTAAGGGCAGATTAAACACTCTTGAGACTGGATGTTAGCATGGGATTGGTCTCCGGTTTAGAGCCCCCCGTTTCATAACACAAGAGAAGGCAGCAAGCGAAGCAGACAAATCATTCTATTAAGACTCATAGTTGCCATGACGGAGCCAACAGAATGACCAGTAACTCAATTGTACATGCAGGAGGACAGCTGAGTGCACTTTTCCTCGGGTTGAATCGATATGGGAATACTGCTCTCCTTGTGTGTGACCAAAAAGGCATCTCTATAGTCCTCCTACTGATGGTCGATCTTTGGTAGATCCAGATCCAGATTTGATCTATAGTGAGTTTTTTTTACCAAGAACTATTAGAATAGGAAGGCAATGAGAAGGTGAGTGCAATAGCCACAGCAGTCGGGGTCAAGGGTGTTTTGACCCTCCTGGCTGTGCTTCTGTACTCCAGTCTATCCACGAGACCGATCTCACCGCCACAACTCTTCACTCTTCACTCTTCACTCAAATAGTTTTCATTAAGGCTTTGCAGTGTAATTCAGTTAGCCACGCTTGCCTTTAGATCTTTACCTCAAACATCCTATCCACATGCCTGCCATTGTGTCTCCAGACACTTGGAAAACTACTCGGCCTAGGTATTTCTCCTCCTCTTCAGCCCTGTGTTGGCTGACCCTAGTAGCTGCGGTTCTGCAGGAGTGCACCTATGGGATTAACAAGCCCAGCGTTTTTCTTCTCTTTCTCTTTCTTTGGTTCCTATCTGATAAAATGGTCATCCCTGTGATTGAAAGAACATCCTGTGTTGACCTGAGGCTGTGTTTGAGCCTGAGCAGTAGTGTGATGTCTGTGTGACTGAGGGAAGGGTCCCTCCCGGTAACTCTCCTGGCTTCCTGTCAGAAATCAAGCCACCTGCAGACGAACTGCCAGAATAAATCCATAGAACGACTGGACCACTGGATGGATTTTTTCCTGATATCTTTTAGTATTTGAGAACTGCATTTGTTCCCAGTCTTTGTCAAAAACCCTGACCTCACACTCAGATCTAATATTGCAAAGAACATATCACAGCATTCTAAGCACTAACTGTTTTACTATTCCATGAATCTAAAAGCCGAGATTTCTGCCCCCGATACACGCAGACACGCACACTGTGAAAGTTTTCATTATATGTTAGGGGATTTCTGCCAACTTAAACCCTCTTTGTGAAATGGGCTCCCTGGTTTCATTGCATAGCATCCAGCAGGCTACTGATAAGTCTGTCCACTCCTTCTAATGCAGCCCTCCCTCGTGGGAATCCCTCGTGCTGAGGGATAGATAATCAGCCCCTGCAGTGCACTGCACTGTTCAGCGTGCCTAATGATAACTTACTGGGCAGTAGGCTGGACAGATGGACGGATCCACACGTGACTGCCTGATCCCTACTTCCCTCACAGAGACCGTGCAAACCAAATCTCTCTCTGTCTCTCTCTCTCTTTCTTTCTATCTCTCTCTCTCTCTCTGTCTCTCTCTCCTTCACTCTCTCTCTCTCTCTCTATCTCGCTCTATCTGAGTTTCCATTTCCTTGCCAGTAAATGGATCTGTTGGATGCAGGCCATGTGAATCACTCACAGGGGTGAAAAAAACAGAGTATAAAGGAATGTTCCTACTCTGTGTTACAGCTAATGTTTTGCTAATGTGGTGAAGGAGAGGAGAGCGCCTCTGATGGGAACAGACATACAGTGTATGACGAGTAAGCTGTTAGGAGTGAAGAGGGAGTGAGGACACACAAACGTCTGTAGTCTATTTGAACCACCAAAGCATAAACACTTTCTGTTTTGCATTTGTCGGTTTTAATAATGATGTGCTTTAATCTCGTTTTGCGTTAGCACCTTTTGATATGGTTTTAATCTTTCAGCGCTCTCTAGTTATTGTTATAAATCTGCCACAACATCAGTTGTTCTGTCTGGGTCCAACTATGTGATCTCTCTACTGTAAGCCTCTATGCAACCTGCTTTATTTTGACCAAGTATCATAAAATTCTCCCCATTTAAGAGTAGGAATATCTTCCACTACAAAATACAGGTCTAATTTTTTTTGTTCGTTTTAACTCCTTTCTGGTAGTGGTTACAGACATAGGTCCCCATATATGGTGTGAGTCTGAGTGCATTGGTAGATGAGATGGAACCACCTGTAGCCTTAACTGGGAAGCACCTCTGAAGTAGCTGTGTAATTACAGTCAGCCTAGGAGTGTCATAGCCGATTACCTCCTGATGGACTGACTGACTGACTTACTGTGAGGGGAGGTTATTTCTGGAAATGTACTTTTAGTCAGCAACTTTATGCAGTCACCGAAGAGCTTAAGTGCTCGGATTAAATGGGTGACAGTAGAAGACCTTAGTCTGAATATGGTAAATTTCCCAACAAAATGGAATCTACTTTCAGGTTGGTATTGTTAGACCCAGCCCTCTGACAGTGTAGCAAGAGATACAACTTCAGGTCAAAAAGTGTATGGCCATATTCCTGACAGATCCGTGTGAGTATTTATGGATTTTGACTTCAATGCGCTTCGCTATTCCTAGTGTCATTGTACTTGCATTTCATTTGGGTGACTTTTCACTAGAACTTGGCAGAAATCCAGTTATTGTTATTACTTCATGATGACATTGCTTCTGCAGTGCACATGTCCTCGTCCTGTCATTGGAGATTGTACAGTGCATATGGTAACTTGTAGAGATCACACACTGTATATGGCATCCCCTTGGAAGTTTCACTCTACATCTATTGAGATCAAACCAAAAAATCCTAATATATTATGCATCATACACTTCTGACAGATCAAGATTTAATCCTGTGTGTGTGTGTGTGTGTGTGTGTGTGTGTGTGTGTGTGTGTGTGTGTGTGTGTGTGTGTGTGTGTGTGTGTGTGTGTGTGTGTGTGTGTGTGTGTGTGTGTGTGTGTGTGTGTGTGTGTGTGTGTGTGTGTGTGGTGTTGCTTGTTGATGTTTGTCATGTTTGTGAATGAATGTTATGTGTGTATGTCCAAGAGTGTGTGCGTGTGTGTGTGTTTGCTTGTAGCACAGTTATCCTGCCTCCTTACCTCTGTCCCTTAGCGAACCCAGTCTAAGCCCAGTGTTACATCACCTGTCTCTCCTGTGCTGCTGCTGGTGGTGGCAGAGCGAGGTGCACAGGAGCCGGCCGCCCAAATCCGCTGATCGCCTCCCAATCTGCCCCTGTGACGCTGAGACGGCCTAAGCCACTTAGGCCCCTAATCTTAGCCTAGGGCTGGAGTGGAAGCCCGGGGGGAGGCACGCGCACCACGTGCCCCGCAGGAGGTGCCACTAAGCCTCCCATGTGAGCACCGGAGTGCCACTCCGTCCTGTGGCACAACAGTAGCCAAACATCTAGAGTTCGGTATCTATTTGTTGTCTTTTATTTGTGTCTCCAAACACCCTTGAGCGTCAGATCAATGCTTTCCACTCTCATTCCAAGCATATCCGTTGCTAAATTGTGTCATTTGGCAAGTCTTTATTGTCCTTTGTTCTGTATTCATTGCTTCCATTTGTATCTGTAGTGATGTTACAAGTGGCATATTAACATTTCTAATCCCTTCCCAGTTTACATTGTTACAAAAAAATGGCTACACACTGGTGTGAAAGGCCATTAGTTTAGTTACAGTATGCCCGCAGCGGTTGTCGGGACGATTAGACATGTAGATCAGGGATAAATGTAGAGCTTGGGCACTGCACTCTATGCCACAAAATATGCTACATCAACATATTTTTAAGGCAACTTGCCAAGAGGATGCAAACTGTATCTCTGCTTCTGTGCATATCTAATGCAAAGACACACCTTCATGCAGGTTGGGGTGTGTGATTTTACACACGGCACAAAAGCATAATTACGTATAAAAAACATAATACAATAAATACATAATTATCAAGTATAGCCCACACATTACATTTTTGGAGGCTCAGACAGTAAAGTCCATCTGGAGAATACTCGGGCTGCCTACTGCCGCTATCACTTCACCCGCAAGGCAAGGGAGTGGATGTTAGGTACATGTACCACCTGTAGTGACTTAGAAATAGCTGAGCAGAAATGTGTTTGAGTGTGTGTGTCTGTGTGTGTGTGTGTGTGTGTGTGTGTGTGTGTGTGTGTGTGTGTGTGTGTGTGTGTGTGTGTGTGTGTGTGTGTGTGTGTGTGTGTGTGTGTGTGTGTGTGTGTGTGTGCGTGTGTGTATGTGCTGTATTTGTGCGTGTGTGTTTGAGGTGAATGTATACAGTATTTGTGTGATGAATTGCATGACAGGTGGCTTGGAGTATTGGAAAACATTAAGGATTAAAGAGTTATGGCTGGTTTTATACAAGTTTCATCACAGTTACCTGCACATACATTCCTTTATCTTCATCAGAATTGTTGAATGTAAACGAAATATGAACATGATACATTCTTTGTCATTCTTTACTTAAATAACATTCATGCAGCAATCGGATGTCTAATTTAATTCCATTGAGTTCAGCATCTGACGGTGTTGTTTTCATTGACGTGATTACCCTTGAAGGATGTAAGCTTGGCCTTGTCCTGATCATCACCCTGCTAATGTTGCTAATGTTCTACAGACTACCTGTGTGGGCCAGAGGACAATGTGTACGACATTGACTTCACAAGATTCAAGATCCGTGACTTGGAGACGGGCACAGTCTTGTTTGAGATCACCAAGCCTCCGACCGCCAGTGAGTCCACTGTGTTATTTTTCTTTTTTTTCTTTTCTGTCCTGCACGTAACTCTGTGCTTAACAAAGGACTGGCTCAGAACATTGTTATTTTCTATTATTATTATTATTGGTTACATTGTTATTTCAATGTTTCTTGCCAGTAGCTGTAATTTGTAGCAGCAGATAATAATCTTGTGCATTGTTGTGGTTTTTTTCTTCAGACAAGGCAGACAAGCTTGTTGACCCCAATGCGGGGCGTTTTGTACGGTACCAGTTCACCCCTGCATTCCTGAAACTACGCCAAGTCGGAGCCACGTAAGTCTGAAGAAATCGTACGAATGCATTGTGAAGCACTGACGGACATACATTTATAACATAAAGAAATTATATATAGTAGTGCATACACATAGAAAAAAATATATAGCACGAATATAGAACATTGTGATATGTCTGTTGCAGTTTGGTTGTCGCCTACAAGCGAAATGCAGAAAGGCAGTGACAACAGCAGCTTATTTGCAGGATTTCGAAATAAATGGTCTGCATCTGATTTATGCTGTAATAGCAAGGGGAAGCAGTGGAAGCATGCTCAACAACACGGGGTAGTTTGTCCCAGTTAAGCATGGATGCATGTCAGGATATGGCATGCAAATAGTGAATATGATGGGAAATAACAACACATATACACTGCCTCCAATTTAAAATAATACTTTCCAGGGCAGAGTAAGAGATGTAGTGTTGCATTAGGCCAATCATGTCAGCCCTTTCTGTTGGGTTGCACTTTATAACTGATCATGGATGTATTTTAACTGCTTTTTTCTTTATGAGTAGAAAGAGAAATAAAACAGGCTTACACACAGTGAGCCATTTTCCTTGTAGGCTGTTGGAAATTAGTTAATTAATGGTTAAATGACAGCTTTGGGCCTACTGAAATGTTTGTTTTTATTTATTTGTTTGCTTGTTTGTTTGTTTGTTGTCCCTATTCCATTTATTCCCGCCCCCAGTGTCGAGTTCACCGTGGGTGACGTCCCCATCAATAACTTCCGCATGATTGAGAGGCACTACTTCCGGGAGCAGCTCCTGAAGAGCTTCGACTTTGAGTTTGGCTTCTGCATCCCCAGCAGCAAGAACACCTGCGAGCACATCTACGAGTTCCCCCCTCTCTCTGATGAGACCAGTGCGTGAATGTTCTTGTTACACACATATTAAGCCAACAAGGGAATACAATAGGTGTGGATTAGTGGACTGAAAGTCTTCAGGGGGTTTGAAACTCAATCAACATTGGCGGGGATATGAAATAACAAGACTGTTAATACGAGTATATCTTAGTTATACGAGTATAACGACTTTTCTTCATTTCAATTTAATTAACAGCATTAGTCTCATTATCTAATAGCCGTCTCCTCGTTCATGCTGATTTTTTTTCGCAAAAATGAGGAACATGAAAAAGACTTAATCTCATCTAAAATCCATTCTGTGTAACAGCCTAGCTGGAAATTCAACACTTGTGCCTTTCATTGACTTCAGTTTAGGCCTCAACATACAATCAACATACAATCAGCTGCCTTGTATACAATGTTTTCTTCACTTGGCCACAACCAAAAGGTTTTTTGGCATAATTTACAACAGGAGTCTGGATAACCCTGGAAATCTCTGTTTTTGTTAAAGTTGTGAATGGTGAAGAATTGACAGTATATATTGTCTGCATTTTAACGTCAGTGTATTGTACTTAAATTAAATTAGGTGTGAATTGTCAGTATATTGTACTTTAATCAAGGTCATTTCCTTTCTTTTCAGTGTGTGCAATGATGCTTCACCCTTACCAGACACAATCGGACAGCTTCTACTTTGTGGACAACAAGCTGGTCATGCACAACAAGGCAGACTACTCCTACAGCGGCGCCCCCTAGACGTCTGTGTACTATGTAGGAATGGGAGAGGGCCCCTAGACATCTGTGTACCATGTAGGGATTGGAGTGGGACGGGGCCCCTAGACGTCTGTGTACTATGTAGGGATGGGAGTGGGAGGGAGGGTAGGTAGGCAGTCAGGGAAGACCTTAGGACCACTCATATGCCATGTGTCCAACACCACCACCACCACCATCACCCTATAGCCATTAGTTTTGTTTCCTCCACCACTTTGAGGCTGTTTTTGTGGTGACCTGGGGGCTATGCAGGCAACACAGCTTCTAGTCACACTTTTAGTTGTACATATCGACTCTTGATAGTCATCCACTGCCATCAAACACGAAACACCAGCACTCGTGGAAGTCCTTATGTGGGACCCAGTGTAGTACACAAGATCAAGTGTGTGTGAGGGATACGGATGATTCATGCTAAGAGTTTGTTAAGGGTTTTGTGTGTGGAGGACAATGCACTGTGACTGGTTCTTTGGTTGTTATGACAGTGGAGGTTACATTCCAACTTTCCATTGAAATAGTGCTGGGATTTCGAAGAATAAACCTATAACTTGATCTGTAAGTGACTGCTCCACTGTGTGTGTGTGTGTGTGTGTGTGTGTGTGTGTGTGTGTGTGTGTGTGTGTGTGTGTGTGTGTGTGTGTGTGTGTGTGTGTGTGTGTGTGTGTGTGTGTGTGTGTGTGTTACTCATGTATGTATCTATGTCTGTGACTGAGGAATGTATATGCTTGTGTGTGTTAATAGTTGCTCTGCAATGGTTGACGTGAAGGTAATATATTCAGATATATATGAGTCCCGATGTTTTAGTTATAATCACCTCCATCATGAAATTCTGCATCATTTTCTCAAGTACTCTCTGAAATGGGGGGGGGGGGGGGGGGGGAGATACAAAGGCACAGTATTTGATATACTTGTGTCGCGTTAGATATATTTTGATAACGTGTTTGTTCATTTTTTTGTCATTTTGACATGACTTGTTTTAAAAAACAGCTTGATCCAGGCCAACAAGAGCATAAGCACAATATTTGAAAGGGAGGCAAAAAAGTGTGCAAAGAGAATGTGAATAGTTGTTCAATTTCACTCAGGCTCATGACTGAGATCCACCTTAAACTTTTAAAACTTCTCCATCTCACATCTTTGCGAATGCATCGCAGATACAATATGATTTCCATTGCTCTATGTTTGACGGCAGAATGGAAGAAGTAGACAAAAAAATGTAATAAATAAATATAACTACAAGCCTCAAATCAGACCGAAATCTGGTTAGAGTGCTCACTTTTTGTACTTCTCCGTTATAAAAAAATTAAACAACCAACTATTAAATTATCCCGTAAAAGGGGTTGGCTTCTATATTAAATAGTGACATTTCCTGTTAAAGTTTCTCGATATATCTTTCTGTCTCTATCTTTCTGTCTTTCTCTACTCCCACGCTATCTATCTATCTATCTATCTATCTGTCTCTTTTTAGTTCTCTCTATCTCTGACATTCCAGTGAGTTAGGTCCTTTGTGTCAAGGTACATAGCAGGTGCTGGTTACATTGTTTAGTTGTAGCTATGAACCACTTAATGTAGTGCGTTGTACATTAGGATGACAGTTTGAGAAAAGCATTTAAGTAATAGCATGGGTGTTCTCAAAGACTCAACTCAAACCATGAGAATGAAAATGGATGAACTTGAATACTGTTTCTAGACAAATGTGTAACAGCTTTATTTATTGTTGTGATTTACTGTACAATGTCTTTGAGAAACTGAAAATATGTAAAGTTTTGGACAGTTCCAATGCCAGTCTGGATTTAAAAAGGAAATAAATGTGAATTTTTGAGTTAATAAGTGTTGTTTTATGGTTGGTTATTTCGTGCGTGATGACATGATATGTCAAATGTTTATAATTTCTCGTTTTTGCTTCCTGTCTAATATCTTTACAATCATGGTTTCACCTGCATTGGAAGACAACGACTGATAAACCTTTGCCTCCATTTTAGAGTTGGCCATGCTCTTTACAAGTCCTCGGGCAATTATCTCTTCATATTACAAATCTGTTTATGATCACACAGTACCATTTTTGTATAGCCCACTGACTAAATAGGACTGAATGGCCCAAGAGCAGATGCCACATACCCAGCTGACAGCACAGGCGACTAATGCATTAAAATAAATGAGAGTGAACTTTTACAACTGTTGTTTATTTACAAGAGTTTATTTAGACATTGACATTAAATAAGATGGCCACATATTATAAAACTACATACAACATTTAATTTCGTTTCCTCAAGGAAACATTGTACCTTAAGGGAACCAGCTTGAGCATTTTGTTTTCGCTGACACTGTTGTTCTTTTTTAGCAATCATCAAAAGTCAGATGCTCTTAATAGTTTATCTATTAAGCTATTAAAATGGTGGTATCTGTATAGTGTCAGAACTTTGTGCCTGGTTCATCATTTAACATCACTGGTGATTTATTAGATCCCAAAAGGACCAAAGCTAACTGTAAAACGAATCTTTTATCAATACATGTGATTTGTATTAAACCACTCACCGGATCTCACTGCTGCGTTTTAGCAGCTACCTAATCCTTAGATTTGACTCGGTTAGACACACCGGCTTACAAGCCACTAATCCTGTAGCAATAAACACCATGTTAACCTTTGAACCTCATGTTCGTCATCCTTGATATATTTTTTATGCCATTGTATCAGGTTTTATCATCAAGGATGAAAGACACAAGAATGGAAAAAGTTAATAAATACAAAGTGATTTTTTTCTGTGCGCTTTGTCTTTTATACATCTAACACTTTCCTTCTTTCTTTCTTTCTCTCTCTCTTTCTTTCTTTCTTTCATCCATACTTACTTACTCTCTCTCTTTTGTTTCTTTCTCTCTTCCTTTCTTTATTTCGTCCTTACTTACTTACTCTCTCTCTCTCTCTCTCTCTCTCTCTCCGTGTCCATTTTAGCAGTGTAGCAGTGATCATCTCCCTGGTTCATATGCCAGGCTTGGATGTATTGAAGGCCCACTCAGGAAAGGTGTCCAGCTGGAACATGGCTTTGCCCCAAGTGTTTATACCCAAGTTGATGGAGAGGATTCCAATCACATTCAGAATGCAGCCTGCCTTTGCCTGCAGAAGGAGATCAAACACAAGTGTTTACACAGGACAGCATGGCCTGCCATGCTTACATGATAATAGACTTGGCAGCAACATGCTGTCAGGGGTGAGGGTAGGGCTGATGGCCGATGATTACATTTCTGGACTTCTGACAATGAAGCTATCTCTCTCTGCTAAGGACGTGTCCTGCTGTGATACTTAGCTCAGCCTCCACACTTAACTGGGTTCTGCTCTGTGACTGTGTGATGCTCTCACCATGTCAACGACTTTGAGGTTGCCGTAGGAGAAGGCGATGGCGTTCGGGGGCGTGGCCACTGGCAGCATGAAGGCCAATGAAGCGGCAACGGTGCACGGCAGCATGACGTAAAGTGGGTGGAGTTTAATGGTAGTGGCCTAAGAAAGAAAGACACGAGACACCATGGACTGGCTTTAGCTCACAGTTTCAACATAACAAGTGAAACAAAACCTGTGACCTTACAAACTGTTTCAGCACTTCCTGCTGGCTAGGAATGAATAGGTTACCATCACTATGATCAGAGGTTGTATGTTTCACTGATTATTTATGTATAGACACATATTAACATATACTGAAAATATATGATGGATATTGATGAATTATTAATACTCTCAAAGTAGAATATTTCTTGATTGTTTTTAAACGCATCGTTACCCCATGAAATGTGTTCCATCAAAAAAGATAAAAATACATTTTGATTATCAATATTTCAATGATGTCCACTGTGCAACTAAATATTGTGGATTACAGACAGAAACCCATTTCACACACCACCCTTATTTCTGCTATGGAAACTAAAAGCATGTAAGACTTTGTTGATGTGTTTTCCTCACTGGGCACAAAGGACAAAGGATTGGGGGGGCAGAGAAAGGACCTTACCATGGAGGCGAGGATGGGCAGGAAGAGGGTGGTGGTGGCTGTGTTGCTGGAGCACTCAGTGAAGGTCCCCACCAGCAGGCACAGCAGCAGGGAGATGGCGAACGGTGGGATCTGCTGCAGGGGTGCCAGACTCTCCCCCAGCCATTTGGACAGTCCAGAGGCCTAGTCAGAGATAGAGATGGACAGACAGACAGACAACACCTTCGTTGTATAACATGGAAGAACCAGTATGTAACCAAACCATTGCCTGGATTGCCTGTTCTTTTGCCAGTGTTACATGTGTCTGTCTTTTCAATGAGATGCAACAACAGATAGCAGCTAATTCGGGACTGAAGTGCTGTTTATACGTAGTCTAGTTTGTCTGCGTCCAAGCTGTTCATAATACAGATAGCCCTATCGTTTAGACGAACACTCTCTATCCGCACACGGTATCCGCAACGATCCGAATCGGGGGTAGAAAGTGAGTAGATTTGAATCGGTACGGGGGCTGGTGTTTGTCTGCACGCATTCTTCTTTTACGTTTTTCACGTTTATTTCAGTTGTCTGTAGCAGCGCTAAAGCGCCACCAACAGGCGTGGGGTATGTACTACAGCCCGTTCAACCCAATCTGGTGGCTCCATCTTTCACAAATCTCTCGTTACCAGGCTCCATCCTTACGGAATTAAAAGATTCGATTCGTGTGAAAAATGTACCCGATTCAGTGAAACTAGGCTCCGTCTAAATTCAGCCTGAGAAGCGTCCCCCTTATCTGGTGGACTCATTTAGGATCCGGCTGCTTATTGGATCACCTTGTGAAAGAACAGAGAGTCGCCAACATAAGCACATGTGTCAGGCTCTCACCTCACTCCCGCTGGCCAGTGCGAAGCCTCCGCCCAGCAGCAGGACGATGTTCCAGGGCATGCGCTCGTGTACCACATCCCACGTCAGCAAAGCCGGTGGAGCCTTCAGCTTTTTTTCTGCAGCAGGGCAGAAGAAGCAGCTTTTAGCTCCAGTGCATTCACTTGACACGCCTATTGGTAGTTCAAACATTGCAGTAGAGACATCGCTAGGACTTAAGAATTCATACAAAAGTACTGACAGGTGAGATGTAATCAAATACACGTATTTGAGGATTGACATACAATATACAGTGCCTCATACCATGAAACGAGCTAATCAATTTCACAGCACTTGCATGAAATCCCAAAACCGCCTCACAGCATTTAGCATAGCCAGCATTGTAAGACTTTCAGGAAATATTCAAAGTCTTATATTAGTGCTTCAAATATTAATCACTTTACCTGATTTTTTGGTCTTTTTGTCCTCTTCATTATTGTCTCCGTCACTATCGCTATCACTGTCACTGTCGCCCCTATTGTCCCTTCTGCTGCTTCCTGAACATGAAAACCTTGGCAATTTAGAGGGGATGATGAAGAACAGGGAGGACATGAAGATGGCC